>NC_134981.1:46328292-46636767 GCF_965638725.1 Aptenodytes patagonicus
TTGAGAGGGATATTGTGTTTCAAGAGACAGGGGAAAGTAGTGTTGTGTTCATTGTTTCGTTTATTTTTCGTCCCTTAAAAAAAAAACCAGCAAAGGTGTTAGAAGAAAGCAAACGGTCATTGTGTGTGTGTGTGTGTGTGTGTGTAAAAGGGACACCAAACGCTAGAACTTTGTCAAAATTGGCTAATGCTGAAATGGTCTGCAAGAACTACTTTTTAGGTGTTGGCACTGTGATATGAAAAATATAAATAAAATCTGTTAAAACCATGTAAGGATTTCTTTATTTAAACATACACAAGAGGAAAAATAAAATAATAAAAGACTTCAGACTGGGAGAAACTTGACAGTGCACATAAGAAATGCTGAAAAGTGACAAAGTAGCACATGCAGTCAAATGCCCACAGTAAATATAGTGGCAGTGGTGGGACAATAAAAGTTGTTTGGTTGAGCAGGGTTTTAGGATTATTTCCTTCAGATATTATAAATGTGAGGTCACAGCAGAATATTTTGTATATTTTGTATATTTTGTTATAATGTTTGAGCTTATCATTCCACTTGAAAGTATTCTACTCGCAGCCAATCTGAATTAATTTCTCAAGTAAGTTTTCATGTGGCAGTATCAAATGCTTTCCTGAAATCCAAATATATCTACTGCTTTCACATCATCTGCTAATTTTGTAATTCCATCAAAAATGCAATCAAGTTTGTCTGGTGAGGTTTATTTTTTATAAATCCCATGATTTGCCTACCAGTGAAGGATGAAGGACTGAGTCAACCTTTGCAAGCTTAATCAAACTCATCTAAACCTCTGTGTTGAATTGGAAATTTTGCAAGAAGAAGCTTGCTCTCAGCATTTACCTCACTTTGTGGTTTCTAATGGGATGGAAATACTGGACGAAAAGGCTTTGGCACTGCATTTTAGCACTTCTGCACTGCTTAGAAATAGGGAGAAGCATAAAAATATTTCTTTTAAAGTAGACTTTCAGACTGTAAAAAAAGGTTTTGGAAGATGAAAAAAAATTGTTAGGTAGCAGTTTAGGTCAAACTTTACTCTTAACTAGTTGTTTCCATTTCCCTTGCTGACCATGCCAGAAAAAAAAAATTAAGAGAAAAAAAAAAAAACATAGGCAGTTTGAGTAGGTTTTTGGGTTCTAAGATCCCACTGGTACATCTGAGATCTTCTAGAGCCTTAACCTGAGAGACAGTTGACAGACATACAATTATATGACAGATATACAATTTCTGCTATTTAAGACTCAAATTAGCACAGCATCTGATGAACTTTGAGACCCTGCTCAGTAGACTTCTCCCTACTTCAGAAAAAAACACCCCAGATCTTCGTTTCTAAAGACTTTCAATTTTTATTTTCTTAGGCAATTGCTTTCCCTATCAAAAACATTATCCCTTCATTTGCTTTCCACTCTTTGTTCGCATTTTGGGGTTTCTATATTCCTGTTCGAATTTGAAAGGGCTCTCTTTACTGTGTTTTAATGTGTGTTTCCTTATGATGATGCCTTCAGAACTAAATGTGAGGTTACACATTTACACTTTCTGATACGAGCCAGGATGCTATTGGCCTTCTTGGCCGCCTGGGCACACTGCCGGCTCATATTCAGCCGGCTGTTGAGCAACGCCCCCAGGTCCTTTTCCACCAGGCAGCTTTCCAGCCACTCTTCCCCAAGCCTGTAGTGCTGCATGGGGTTGTTGTGACCCAAGTGCAGGACCCGGTATTTGGCCTTGTTGAACCTCATACAATTGGCCTCGGCCCATCGATCCAGCCTGTCCAGGTCCCTCTGCAGAGCCTTCCTACCCTCAAGCAGATCAACACTCCCGCCCAACTTGGTGTCGCCTGCAAACTTACTGAGGGTGCACTCGATCCCCTCGTCCAGATCATTGATAAAGATATTAAACAGATCTGGCCCCAAAACTGAGCCCTGGGGAACACCGCTCGTGACCGGCCGCCAACTGGATTGAACTCCATTCACCACAACTCTCTGGGCCCGGCCGTCCAGCCAGTTTTTGACCCAGCAAAGAGTACGCCCGTCCAAGCCATGGCCAGCCAGCTTCTCCTGGAGAATGCTGTGGGAAACGGTGTCAAAGGCTTTACTAAAGTCCAGGTAAAAAACATCCACAGCCTTTCCCTCGTCCACTAGGCGGGTCACCTTGTCATAGAAGGAGATCAGGTTGGTCAAGCAGGACCTGCCTTTCATAAACCCGTGCTGGCTGGGCCTGATCACCTGGTTGTCCTGTACGTGCCGTGTGATGGCACTCAGGATGATCTGCTCCATAATCTTCCCTGGCACCGAGGTCAGACTGACAGGCCTGTAGTTCCCCAGATCCTCCTTCTGGCCCTTCTTGTAGATGGGCGTCACATTTGCTAACCTCCAGTCAACTGGGACCTCCCCGGTTAGCCAGGACTGCTGATAAAGGATTGAAAGTGGCTTGGTGAGCACTTCCGCCAGCTCCCTCAGCACTCTCAGGTGGATCCCATCCGGCCCCATAGACTTGTGTGTGTCTAAGGGGCGTAGCAGGTCGCTAACCATTTCCCTTTGGATTATGGGGGCTTCATTCTGCTCCCCGTCCCTGTCTTCCAGCTCAGGGGGCTGAGTACCCCGAGAAAAACTGGTCTTGCTATTAAAGACTGAGGCAAAGAAGGCATTAAGTACCTCAGCCTTTTCCTCGTCCTTTGTCACTATGTTTCCCCCCCGCATCCGATAAAGGATGGAGATTCTCCTTAGCCCTCCTTTTGTTGCTAATGGATTTAGAGAAACATTTTTTATTGTCTTTTACGGCAGTAGCCAGATTAAGTTCTAGTTGGGCTTTGGCCCTTCTAATTTTCTCCCTGCATAACCCCACGACATCCTTGTAGTCCTCCTGAGTTGCTTGCCCCTTCTTCCAAAGGTCATAAACTCCCTTTTTTTTCCTGAGTTCCAGCCAGAGCTCTCTGTTCAGCCAGGCCGGTCTTCTTCCCCACCGGCTCGTCTTTCGGCACATGGGGACGGCCTGCTCCTGCGCCTTTAAGATTTCCTTCTTGAAGAATGTCCAGCCTTCCTGGACTCCTTTGCCCTTCAGGACTGCCTCCCAAGGGACTCTGTCAACCAGGCTCCTAAACAGGCCAATGTCTGCCCTCCGGAAGTCCAGGGTAGCAGTTCTGCTGACCCCCCTCCTTACTTCTCCAAGAATCGAAAACTCTATCATTTCGTGATCTCTGTGCCCAAGATGGCCTCCAGCCATCACATCACCCACAAGTCCTTCTCTGTTTGCAAACAACAGGTACAGCGGGGCGCCTTCCATAGTTGGCTCACTCACCAGCTGTGTCAGGAAGTTATCTTCCACACACTCCAGGAACCTCCTAGACTGTTTCCTCTCCGCTGTATTGTATTTCCAGCAGACGTCTGGTAAGTTGAAGTCCCCCATGAGAACAAGGGCTAGCGATCGTGAGACTTCTCCCAGCTGTTTATAAGAATATTTCGCCTGCCTCTTCATCCTGGTTGGGTGGTCTATAACAGACTCCCACCATGATATCTGCCTTGTTGACCTTTCCCCTGATTCTTACCCAATAACAAGAAGGGTTTCTTTAGGTACATAGGACAACAAAGGATGATGAAAGAAACTGTACCCCCCCAATGAGCGAAATGGGAGACCTGGCTACAACCGACATGGAGAAGGCTGAGGTACTCAACAACTTTTTTGCCTCGGTCTTCACCGGCAAGTGCTCTAGCCATGCCACCCAACTCAGAATCCAAAGGCAGGGACTGGGAGAATGAAGTACTGCCCACCGTAGGAGATCAGGTTTGAGACCATCTAAGGAACCTGAATGTGCACAAGTCCATGGGACCCGATGAGATGCATCCGAGGGTCCTGAGGGAACTGGCAGATGAAGTTGCTAAGCCGCTATCCATCATATTTGAAAAGTCATGGCAGACTGGTGAAGTTCCCAGTGACAGGAAAAGGGGAAACATAACCCCCATTTTTAAAAAGGGAAAAAAGGAAGACCCGGGGAACTACAGGCCAGTCAGTCTCACCTCTGTGCCTGGGAAGATCACGGAGCAGATCCTCCTGGAAACTATGCTAAGGCACATGGAGAACAGAGAAGTGATTGGTGACAGCCAACATGGCTTCACTAAGGGCAAATCGTGCCCGACAAATTTGATGGCCTTCTACGACAGGGTTACAGCACTGGTGGATAAGGGAAGAGTGACTGACGTCATCTACCTGGACTTGTGCAAAGCATTTGATACTGCCTCACACAACATCCTTGTCTCTAAAATGGAGAGACATAGATTTGATGGGTGGACCACTCGGTGGATAAGGAATTGGCTGGATGGTCGCAATCAAAGAGTTGCGATCAATGGCTCAATGTCCGGGTGGAGACCAGTGACGAGTGGTGTCCCTCAGGGGTCCGTACTGGGACCAGTATTATTTAACATCTTTGTCGGGGACATGGACAGTGGGATTGAGTGCGCCCTCAGCAAGTTTGCGGATGACACCAAGCTGAGTGGTGTGGTTGATACTCTAGAGGGAAGGGATGCCATCCAGGGGGACCTTGACAGGCTAGAGAGGTGGGCCCATGCGAACCTCATGAAGTTCAACAAGGCCAAGTGCAAGGTCCTGCACCTGGGTCAGGGCAATCCCAAACATGGATACAGGCTGGGCGATGAGTGGACTGAGAGCAGCCCTGCAGAGAAGGACTTGGGGGTACTAGTGGATGAAAAACTGAATATGAGCTGGCAATGTGCGCTCGCAGCCCAGAAAGCCAATCGCATCCCGGGCTGCATCAAAAGAAGTGTGGCCAGCAGGTTGAGGGAGGTGATTCTGCCCCTCTACTCCACTCTGGTGAGACCCCACCTGGAGTACTGTGTTCAGCTCTGGAGCCCCCAGCATAAGAAAGACACGGACCTGTTGGAGCGGGTCCAGACGAGGGCCACGAAGATGATCAGGGGGCTGGAGCACCTCTCCTATGAGGAAAGGCTGAGAGAGTTGGGGTTGTTTAGCCCAGAGAGGAGAAGGCTCTGGGGAGACCTTATAGCAGCCTTCCAGTATTTAAAGGCGGCCTACAGGAAAGATGGGGAGGGACTCTTTATCAAGGAATGTAGTGATAGGACGAGGGGTAAGTGTTAAACTGAAAGAGGGTAGATTTAGATTAGATATAAGGAAGAAATTCTTTACTGTGAGGGTGGTCAAACACTGGAACAGGTTGCCAGAGGAAGGTTGTGGAGTCTCCATCCTTGGAGATACTCAAAACCTGACTGGACATGGTCCTGGGCAACCTGCCATAGCTGACCTTGCTTGAGCAGGGGGGTTGGACTAGATGAACTCAAGAGGTCCCTTCCAACCTAAATGACTCTGTGATTCTCTACTGTATAGCAACGTGAGAAAACTTTCATTATCATTTTAGCAGCCACATTCTGAGAAGTATAGCTATGACTGCAGTCCTTGGAGCAGGCCCTTCAGGGGAGTTAAGGGCAGCTTCTTGTCAAACTGTGGATTCCATGTAGCTTAGGCATGAAAAAGGTGCCAAGCTCTAGAAAACAGAGAACTAAAGGTTCCAGCTGGGGAAAAAGGAGGAAAAAAACTAGGCTTATTGCTTGCCTTATCACGGTTGTATATATAGCTTTATTTTTCAAAGCACTGCTTTAAGGCCCTCTTCCACTTTCTCTTCTACTTAGCTTTGTGCCTTTACTCCCCATACACAAAATGACCTGAGCCTTTTAGTGTACTAAGCTGTCCACTCCTCCAAAACCAAACTTTCACACTGCTTTGATATCCACATATCATCCTTAGGAGAACCAGCTTCATTTGTGACAACAGAGCCAAAATATAAATGAAGCTAACTTCTGTTGTCCATTTATAAAAAAAAATGTTTTCCTGTGTTCAGATGGAATTTCATGTGTTTCAGTTTGTGTCCATTGCCTTTTCTCCTGTCACTGGGCACCACTGAAAAGAGCCTGGCTCCATCCTCTTTGCACCTTCCCTTCAGGCATTTATACACATGGATAAGATCCCCCCGAGCCTTCTCTTCTCTGGACTGAACAGTCTCAGCTCTCTCAGCCTCTCCTCATACGAAAGATGCTCCGGTCCCTTAATCATCTTTGTGGCCCTGTACTGGGCCCGCTCCAGGAAGTCCATATCTTTCTTGTAATGGGGAGCCCAGATCTGGACATTACTCCAGGTGTGGCCTCACCAGTGCTGAGTAGAGGGGAAGGATCACCTCCCTTGACCTGCTGGCAACACTCCTCCTAATGCAGCCCAAGATGCTGTTGGCCGCCTTTGCTGTGAGGGCGCATTGCTGGCTCATGGTCAGCTTGTTGTCCACCAGGACCCCCAGGTCCTTCTCAGCAAAGCTTCTTTCCAGCTGAGTAGCCCCCGGCATATATTAGTGCCTGGGATTATCCCTCCCCAGGTGCAGGACTTCGCATTTCCTTTGTTGAACTTCATGGGATTCCTCTCTGACCAATTCTCCAGCCTGTCTAGGTGCCTCTGAATGGCAGCACAGATATCTGGTGTATCATCCACCCCTCACAGTTTTGTATCATCTGTGAACTTGCTGAGGGTGCACTCTGTCTCATCGTCCAGGTCATTAATGAAGAGGTTAAACAGTACTGGCCCCAGAATCAACCCCTGGGGTACACCACTAGTGACTGGCCTCCAACTGGACTTTTTGACGCTGATCACAACCCTCTGGGCCTGGCCATTCAGCCAGTTTTCAGTCCACCTCACTGCTGACTTCTCTAATCCATACTTTGTCAGTTTGTCTATGAGGATAGTATGGGAGACAGTGTCAAAAGCCTTACTAAAGTCGAGGTAAACAACATCCATTGCTCTCCCCTCATCCACCAAGCTAGCCACCTCATTGTAGAAGGCTATCAGGTTGGTCAAGCCTGATTTCCCCTTTGTAAATCTATGCTGACTAATCCTGATCACCTTCCTGTCCTTCATGTGCCTGGAAATGGTTCCCAGGATTAGCTGCTCCATCACCTTCCCAGGGATCAAGGTGAGGATGACCGGCCTGTATTTCCCCAGATCTTCCTTGTTGCCCTTCTTGAAGATAGGAGTGACATATGCTCTTCCAGTCTTCAGGAACTTCTTCCAATCACCATGACCTTTCAAGGATAAAGGAAAGTGGCCTCGCAATGATATCAGCCAGCTCCTTCAGCACTTGGTGTAATGTCCAGTTTGTTTAAGTATTCCCTAACCTGGTCCTCCTCCATCAAGGGTAAGTCTTCCTTTCTCCAGACTTTCCCTCTGGTCTCTGGGGCCTGGGATTCCTGAAGGCTGGTTTTACTGTTAAAGACTGAGGCAAAAAAAGCATTGAGTAGCTCAGCGTTTTCTGTGTCATTTGTCACCAGGCTCATGTTTTCCCTCATCTTCCTTTTGCTTTTTATATACTTGTAGAATCCTTCCTTGTTGCCCTTCACAGCCCTCACCAGATTCAACTCCAGGTCAGCCTTGGCTTTCCTAATCCCATCCCTGTGTGATCGAACAGCAACTCTGTGGTGGGTTTATACTGGCCAGCAGCAAATCACCCTCTGTATTCCCCCACCCACACAGCAGGATGGGGGAGAAAACAGGCAGAACAGGAGCAAGAAAACTCATGGGTTGAAATAAAGACAAGGAAATCACTCACTCATTACTGTCATGGGCAAAACACTCAACTGGGGAATTTAACCTAATTTACTGCCTATTAACATAAATATTTAATTACTGTTTCAGGTATTGGGATATCATTGGTATTAGCGAGACTTGGTGGAATGAGTCCCACGACTGGAGTGCTGGGATGGAGGGCTACAGGCTGTTCAGGAAGGAGAGGCAGGGCAGGCGAGGTGGAGGTGTCGCACTATACGTAAGGGAGAGGTTTGACTGTACAGCCCTTACAGTTAGCGATGATGTGGTTGAGAGCCTCTGGGTGAGGATCAGGGGGATGGAAAACAAAGCAGATGTTGTAGTGGGTGTCTACTACCGATCACCCAGCCAGGATGTAAGCACTGATGAGATATTCTATAGGCAATTAGGAGAAATCTCTGGATCGGTAGCCCTTGTCCTTATGGGAGATTTCAACTTCCCAGACATCAGCTGGGAATATCATACTGCTGTGATGAACAGGTCTTGGAAATTCTTGAAGTTTGTGGGAGAGAACTTCTTGTCACAAGTACTCGGTGAGCCAACTAGGAAAGATGCCCTCCTAGACTTGCTATTTGGGAATAGAGAAGGACTCGTGGGAGATGTGATGGTAGGTGGCTGTCTTGGCCACAGTGATCATGAAACGGTCGAGTTTAAAATTTTCAGTGTAATGAGAAAAAAGGTCAGCAGAGTTGCTACCCTGGACTTCAGGAGAGCAAACTTTAAGCTATTCAGGGAGCTATTTAGCAGAGTCCCCTGGGAATCTGCCTTTGAGGGCTTAGGGGTCCATGAGAGCTGGTCAGTTTTTAAGAAGCACCTTTTAGAAGCACAGGAGCAGGCAATTCCACTGTGTTGTAAGTCAAGCAAGCGGGGCAGAAGACGAGCTTGGCTGAAGAGGGAACTCCTCGTGGAGCTCAAGAGGAAAAAGAAGTGGTATGATCTCTGGAAGCAAGGTCGGGCTTCGCAGGAAGATTACAGAGCTGTGGTCTGCATATGCAGGGAGAAGACATGAAAGGCCAAAGCTCGATTAGAGTTGAAACTGGCCAGTGTTGTGTCAGACAAGAAGTAGGGCTTTTTTAAGTACATTAATAGCAAGAGGAGGCCTAAAGAAAACATTGGACCGATACTTGTTGAAGATGGTCACCTGACTAATAGGGATGAAGAAAAAGCGGAGGCATTCAATGCTTTTTTTGCCTCAGTCTTTAATAATACTGATAGACCTTGGGCTGCCCGGTCCTCTGAGTCGGAGGACCACGATGGGAATAGTGACTTTCCATTTGTGGACACTGAAATTGTAAGGGACCAGCTGTATCAGCTGAATGTTCACAAGTCCATGGGGCCTGATGGGATTCATCCCAGCGTACTGAAGGAGCTAGCGGATGTTATGGCAGGACCCTTCTCGATCATCTACCAAAGGTCTTGGGAGTCGGGGGAGGTCCCTGCTGACTGGAAGCTAGCCGACGTTATTCCAATTTACAGGAAGGGCGTGAGGGAAGACCCAGGGAACTACAGACCTGTTAGTCTAACCTCAGTTCCTGGAAAAACTATGGAGAAGATCATACTGGGTACTACTGAAAGGCATTTAAAGGACAATGCAATCCTCAGGCACAGTCAACATGGGTTCACAAAGGGAAAGCCCTGTCTAACTAACTAATTTGATCTCCTTCTATGATAAGGTCACCCACCTAGTAGATGAAGGGAAGGCGGTGGATGCCCCATCCCTGGAAACATTCAAGGTCAGGTTGGACGGGGCTCTGAGCAACCTGACCTAGTTGCAGATGTCCCTGCCCACGGCAGGGGGGTTGGACTAGATGACCTTTAGAGGTCCCTTCCAACCCAAACTATTCTATGATTCTATGATTCTATGATATAGTTTTTCTGGATTTTATAAGGCTTTTGATACTGTCCCTGACAGCATCCTTCTGGACAAGTTGTCCAACTGTGAGATGAGCAAGTTCACGGTGCGCTGGGTGAAGAACTGGCTGAAGGGCAGGGCTCAAAGGGTTGTAGGGAATGGGGCCACATCTCGCTTGTGACCAGTCACCAGCGGTGTTCCTCAGGGCTCAATTCTAGGGCCAGTTCTGTTCAATATTTTTATCAATGATCTGGATGCAGGAGTTGAATGCACCGTTACTAAGTTTGCCGATGATACCAAACTGGGAGGTGCTGTTGACTCTCTTGAGGGACAAGAGGCCTTGCAGAGGGATCGAGATAGATTGGAGCATTGGGCAAAGATTAATGGGATGAAATTTAACAAGTCCAAATGCCGGATTCTGCACCTGGGACGGAGTAACGCCAGGCACAAGTATAAATTGGGAGAGGAGTGGCTGGAGAGCAGCCCTGCAGAAAGGGATCTGGGGGTGCTGGTCGACAGCAGGCTCAATAGGAGTCAGCAGTGTGCCCTGGCAGCCCAGAGGGCAAACCGCATCCTGGGGGGCATCAAACACAGTATAACCAGCCGGTCAAAAGAGGTGTATTATTATCCTGCTGTATTCAGCGTTGGTGCGGCCTCACCTTGAGTACTGTGTGCAGTTCTGGGCCCCACAATTTAAGAAGGATGTGAAGGTCCTTGAATGCGTCCAGAGGAGGGCAACAAAGCCGGTGACAGGGCTGGAAGGCATGTCCTATGAGGAGCGGCTGAGGACTCTGGGTTTGTCTAGTTTGGAGAGAAGGAGGCTGAGGGGTGACCTCATTGCTCTCTACAGCTTCCTGAGGAGGGGAAGTGGAGAGGGAGGTGCCGATCTCTTCTCCCTGGGATCCCGTGACAGGACACGTGGGAATGGTTCAAAGCTGTGCCAGGGGAGGTTCAGACTTGACATTAGGAAACATTTCTTTAGAGAGAGGGTGGTCAAACACTGGAACAGGCTTCCTAGAGAGGTGGTCGACGCCCCAAGCCTGTCCGTGTTTAAGAGGCATTTGGAGAATGCCCTTAATAACAAGCTTTAACTTTTGGTCAGCCCTGAAGTGGTCAGGCAGTTGGACTAGACGATCGTTGTAGGTCCCTTCCAACTGAAACATTCTATTCTATTCTATTCTATTCTATTCTATTCTAAACAAAGGTGACATACATCTAAACACTTAGGGAAAACACCTCTCCTCCTCTCTTCCCAGGCTCAACCTCACTCCAGACACCTCTTCCCCCACTTCCTCGCCTCCACTCCCCTTTTTATCACTGCACGTTGAACTCAGTCCCTTTGGTGAGGCATTGGGTGGCACAGGAGGTTGGGATCAGGGTGTAGTGGTTTCTCTGCCGCTCCTTGTTTCTCATTCTGTTATTCCACTGCTTCTTCCTTTTTACTTGTTTCCTCTGCTCCAGCATGGGTTATCCATGGGCCACAGTCCCCTTGTGGGTGTTACCAGCTCCACTATGGAGTGCCTCCTACTTCTCTGGCTTATTGGTCCTTTCTCCCTTGTTGCCTTTTTTTGGCATTTACCACCCTTTTTTAAATATGTTTTCACAGAAGCACCACAAACTCCTCTGATTGGCTCAGCTTTGGCCTGCGGTGGGTCTGCTGCGGAGCCATCTGGAACCGGCTGTGACTGGCACAGGGCAGTCCCTGACCTCTTCCCACAGAGGTCACCCCTGTAGCCCACCCCCCACTACCAAAACCTTTCCGATTATACCCAATACAAACTCGATACTCCTCCCATAAAACCTGACCAATTAACATTAACAAAGATGACCAGAAACAAACCTGGTCAGTCATGCTAATTGAGGGGCTATCAAGAAACTGCAGGCAAACTGGGACTTTGCAACTGATGAGGATACAAACCTGAGGGTCCAGGATGTTGGAGGGGGTTGGTGAAATATTCCAGCTGATGAGACAATGTGCAGGGGAAGGGGGAGCAGAGAGCAACAAAGAGGGAGGGGTAGACAGAAAAGGGTCTAAAAGGGTCTGGTCAGTACTCGTCCGGCTGAGCCCTGTGCCTGATCACCACAATCTGTCTTATCTTCTTATATCTTCTCATTAAATCTTTTCTTAACTATCTCTCTGCATAATCTCACTTTGTATCATGTGTGTGTGTGCACGTGCGCGCTGAGAGGGCTATGTACTAGCTACTGGTGAGATCTGTGTGTATGAGTGAAATTTGGTGCCAGCTACTGGAGTCAGACTGGGAGTGTAGGCACCCCAGGCCTGTGGTGTCAGCTACTGGAGCGAGTGAGGGTCCTAGTGTCAGTAGTTGGAGGGGTCATAGGTCTCGGGATCTACTGAGGGCCCTACAAACTTTGTGCCCAGAGTGTCAGCTACTGGGGGGACTGGTGTGAGTGGATTTGGTGCCAGCTACTAGAGTCAGACCAGGGGTGTAGGCACCCTGCGGACTGTGGTGCCAGCTACTGGAGCAAATGGGGGTGGGGGGGTGTCTCAGCATCAGTTACTGGAACAAGCGGGGGTCTTTAACCTCCAGCCACTGGGCTGGGAACAGTGTACGTCCCAAAAACCAGCTACTGGGGGGACTGACATGACTGCAGGCACATGTGTGCGTGTGTATATGAACTGAAAGGACTAGGAGCGGCTGAGGACTCTGGGTTTGTCTAGTTTGGAGAAAAGGAGGCTGAGGGGTGACCTCATTGCTCTCTACAGCTCCCAATCTTTCCCTCCCAAAATTATTTCACATGGCATCTCATTTGAGCCACAGGTTTTACAACTACCACCCACACCTTTCCCATTCTGCCCAAGTGTCAGTATTTGATAGGTATCTGTAGGTTTTATCTTCAGTATAAGACATTTTACCCTTGAGTTCCACAGATGTACTGGCAGCAAAGGAATGATTCTTTTCTAGTATCTGGAGGGAGTGTATGTTCCTCCTAACTTAACAAAACCTTCCCCTTTCCGATTTGTCTCCTTCAAGGTATTCTGATTGTTGTTCTGGCTCTATTCTCTACTTTGTACTAGGTTCATTTTTCTTGTCTAGATTCACTGAGCTCCCAGTCAGATCTCTGATCCTACTGCCAGTCTCCTTAGAGAGTAATTATTTGTGTTATCTCTCTAGATCTGCCATTTCTACCCTACTCCCTCCAGTCTCCTTCACAAGCCAAATCCCAATTATCTCTATTTCCTTACATCTCTCAACTGTAGGCTCCAATTGCTCATATTTACATTCTCCTTCTCATCAGTGTCCAGTCCCAAATTTCTCTCCAAGCTTCTCCTCTGATCCCAGTATTTCCATATGCTTCAGTTCTTTTTTCAGTCTCTCTGCCTAGCCAGTTCCAGTTCTCTCATTGCACTCTCCACATTCCTGTCAAATTCTTCTTATCCAAGGTCCAATCCCTTTCTCTAACAAACTGCATTCAGCCCAGCTCTTCATACAAATTTTCCATCCACAAGTGAACTCTAGCCAGTATCCCTTGTCCCCTTCTTAGCTCCTAGATCGTGTCTCCTATGCAGCCAGATGCAGTTTCTTAACTCCTTACAGAAAAAGTCTGGTTTCACCCATAAGCCCTTGGCTGCTGCATGTTCTGTCACTGAATGGGAAAGGATATATGTCACACAGAAACCAAACATTCGGGGCTTGCTCACTCAAATCCGTGAGAATGGCATGTGTGCAGTCTAGTCAGAATGCATCTTTGCAGCATTCTCAGAAAAAAAAAAAAAGAAATATTCAGAGATTACAGTTAGTAAACCCTTAAGCATACACAAATTGATCTTTTTGAAAGGCTTGTATCCTGGCTAAATTTAGATGCTTTGTCATGCAAATGGAAAAAGACATCCCTGGAATAAAATCCCTCATGCTTTTTCAACCAAATTTTAAGTGTTTCAAAGGAGAGTGGTACTACCAGTTTCCACAGTAAAAGTTGCCAGAGCTTTTAAAACATCAGAAAATACATTTTTCTCTTTTTCTAATTTTCAAAACCAGCCAAAATATTTTCAACTAAAGTTTTACACACACAGAAATTAAATAAATCAGCACAAGGCATATATATGCCATTATAAATTTTCATCCCAAACAGTTAAAGTTTGGCAAAGTTATAAAAATCTTGTTTGGCTACTTTAATACTTGGTGACATTATCGTCTGCCTATAATTTCAGCCAAATGAATTATTAATATATACCTGTTTCTGTTAACTACTGTCTCCTCTGGCAAGATTTAATTAATCTCTTAACCGAGTCCAAATCATGCTTACTATAGTGAACAGTATATCTGCTGGGTGGGTTTCAATGGCTTTCAGAAATCCCTACTCTTTAAGTAGCAAAAATTTGCTTAACATTACAGAGGCTATGAAAGGTGGAATCAGACACCTCATTACATTCATAATTAAGAAGAGAATCATAGAATCATAGAATCATTGAGGTTGGAAAAGACCTCTAAGATCATCGAGTCAAACCGTCGACCCAACACCACCATGCCCACAAAACTATGTCCCTAAGCGCCTCATCTACACATCTTTTAAATACTTCCAGGGATGGGGACTCAACCACTTCCCTGGGCAGCCTGTTCCAATGTTTAACCACTCTTTCAGTAAAGAAATTTTTCCTTACATCCAATCTAAACCTCCCCTGCCGCAACTTGAGGCCATTTCCTCTCATCCTATCACTAGTAACTTGGGAGAAGAGACCGACGCCCACCTCGCTACAACCTCCTGTCAGGTAGTTGTAGAGAGCGATGAGGTCTCCCCTCAGCCTCCTTTTCTCCAGGCTAAACAACCCCAGTCCCCTCAGCCGCTCCTCATAAGACTTGTTCTCCAGACCCCTCACCACCCTCGTTGCCCTTCTCTGGACACGCTCCAGCACCTCAACATCCTTCTTGTAGTGAGGGGCCCAAAACTGAACACAGTAGTCGAGGTGCGGCCTCACCAGGGCCGAGTACAGGGGCACGATCACTTCCCTAGTCCTGCTGGCCACACTATTTCTGATACAGGCCAGGATGCCATTGGCCTTCTTGGCCGCCTGGGCACACTGCCGGCTCATGTTCAGCCGGCTGTCAACCAGCACCCCCAGGTCCTTTTCTGCCAGGCAGCTTTCCAGCCACTCTTCCCCAAGCCTGTAACACTGCATGGGGTTGTTGTGGCCCAAGTGCAGGACCCGGCACTTGGCCTTGTTGAATCTCATACAGTTGGCCTGGGCCCATCGATCCAGCCTGTCCAGGTCCCTCTGCAGAGCCTTCCTACCCTCGAGCAGATCAACACTCCTGCCCAACTTGGTGTCGCCTGCAAACTTACTGAGGGTGCACTCAATCCCCTCGTCCAGATCACTGATAAAGATATTGAACAAGACCGGCCCCAAAACTGAGCCCTGGGGAACACTGCTCGTGACCGGCCGCCAACTGGATTGAACTCCATTCACCACAACTCTCTGGGCCCGGCCGTCCAGCCAGTTTTTGACCCAGCGCAGAGTACACCTGTCTAAGCCATGAGCCGCCAGCTTCTCTAGGAGAATGCTGTGGGAGACGGTGTCAAAGGCCTTCCTGAAGTCCAGGTAGACCACATCCACAGCCTTTCCCTCATCCACTAGGCGGGTCACCTGGTCATAGAAGGAGATCAGGTTAGTCAAGCAGGACCTGCCTCTCATGAATCCGTGCTGGCTAGGCCGGATCCCCTGGTTGTCCCGCACATGCCTTGTGAGCGCCCTCAAGATGAACCGCTCCATCATCTTCCCCGGCACCGAGGTCAGGCTGACAGGCCTGCAGTTCCCCGGATCCTCCTTCCGGCCCTTCTTGTAGATGGGCGTCACATTGGCAAGCCTCCAGTCGTCCGGGACCTCCCCCGTTAACCAGGACTGCTGATAAATGATGGAGAGTGGCTTGGCGAGCACCTCCACCAGCTCCCTCAGCACTCTCAGGTGGATCCCATCCGGCCCCATAGACTTGTGAGCATCCAGGTGGCATAGCAGGTCATTGACTGCTTCCTCTTGGATTGTGGGGGGTTCATCCTGCTCACCATCCCTGTCATCCAGCTCAAGGGGACCGAGTACCCTGAGGATAACTGGTCTGCCTGTTAAAGACTAAGGCAAAGAAGGCATTGAGTACCTCAGCCTTTTCCTCATCCTTGGTGACAATGTTCCCCCCTGCATCCAATAAAGGATGGAGATTCTCCTTGGCTCTCTTCTTGTCATTCATGTATTTGTAAAAACTTTTTTTGTTGTCTCTAACGACAGCGGCCAGATTGCGTTCTAGCTGGGCTTTTGCCTTTCTCATTTCCTCTCTGCATGACCTAACGAGATCCCTGTACTCTTCTTGAGTCGCCTGCCCCTTCTTCCACAAGTGGTAAACTCTCCTTTTTTTCCTGAGTCCCAGCAAGAGCTCCCCGTTCAGCCAGGCCGGTCGTCTTCCCCGCCCGTTCTTCTTACGGCGTACAGGGACAGCCTGCTCCTGCGCCTTTAAGACTTCCTTCTTGAAGATTGTCCAGCCTTCCTGGACCCCTTTGCCCTTCAGGACCGTCTCCCACGGGACTCTCTCAACCAGCGTCCTGAACAGGCCAAAGTCCACCCTCCGGAAGTCCATGGTTGCAGTTTTGCTGGCCCCCCTCCTTACTTCATCAAGAATCGAGAATTCTACCATTTCATGGTCGCTAAGCCCAAGATGGCCTCCGACCACCACATCTCCCACCAGTCCTTCTCTGTTAGTAAACAGCAGGTCGAGCGAGGCACCTCCCCTGGTAGGCTCCCTCACCAGCTGTGTCAGGAAGTTGTCTTCCACACACTCCAGGAACCTCCTAGACTGCTTCCTCTCTGCCGTGTTGTATTTCCAGCAGACGTCCGGGAAGTTGAAGTCCCCCACGAGAACAAGGGCTAGCGATTGAGAGACTTCTGCCAGCCGCTTGTAGAACGCTTCATCCGCCCCTTCATCCTGGTTGGGTGGTCTATAACAGACTCCCAGCAGGATATCTGCCTCGTTGGCCTTCCCCCTCATCCTTACCCATAAACACTCGACCGTATCATCATCACAATCGTTGAGCTCTATACAATCAAAACACTCCCTAACACACAGGGCCACCCCACCGCCTCTCCTTCCTCGCCTGTCCCTTCTGAAGAGTTTATAGCCATCCATTGCAGCACTCCAATCGTGAGAGTCACCCCACCATGTTTCTGTGATGGCGACTAAGTCATACCTCTCCCGCTGCACAATGGCTTCCAGCTCCTCCTGTTTGCCGCCCATGCTGCGTGCATTGGTGTAGATGCACTTGAGCTGGGCTATCGATTTCGCCCCCGGCATCGTCATGCCACCCCTAGGCTCATCTCTAGCGAGCCTGGTTTTATCCCCTTCCCCCTTCAAACCTAGTTTAAAGGCCTCTCAATGAGCCCTGCCAATTCATGAGCCATGATCCTTTTCCCCCTGTGAGACAGGTGAACTCCATCTGTCACCAGCAGGCCCGGTGCCATGTAAACCTCCCCATGATCAAAAAAAGCCAAAATTCCTCTGATGGCACCAGCCCCTGAGCCACGTGTTGATCAGGTGTGTTTTCCTGCTCCTTTCAGTATCCCTCCCTGCCACTGTAGGGATTGAGGAAAACACTACCTGTGCTCCCGATCCTTCAACCAGTCTCCCCAGTGCCCTGAAGTCCCTTTTGATCACTGCAGGACTTCTCTCTGCAACCTCATCACTGCCAGCCTGTATAACCAGCAGCAGGTAGCAATCGGAAGGCCATACCAGACCAGGGAGCTTCCTAGTGAGGTCTCTGACCCGGGCCCCAGGGAGGCAGCAGACTTCCCTGTGGGACGGGTCCGGTTGGCATATAGGGCCCTCTGTTCCCCTCAGAAGGGAATCACCTATGACAATTACCCTCCTTTTTCTCTTAGCAGAGGCAGTCATAATGCGTGGGGCTGACTGCCTCACCCTAGGCAACCTCCTGGATGGACCTTCGTCTACATCCTCATTTCCCTGGCCCTCAAGTTCCAGGGCCCCATATCTGTTGTGTAAAGGCAACCGGGAAGGTGAGGGAGGCCGGGCAGGGGTTCGCCTGGCACGCCGAGCAGGGACCTGTTTCCATTCCCCCCTGTCGCTTAGGTCCCCTCTTTCTACCTGGTGGCAAGAAGGCAGGGGGTCCTCTGCTTCTCGCAGAGCCTCCATCTGCTGCCTTTGCCTCAGGGACGGTAGGGTGCGGCTCCACCAATCTATCTCCCTCTCACACTCCCGGATACTCCTCAACCTTTCCACCTCCTCCTTCAGCTCTGCCACCAGGCTGAGCAGATCATCCACCTGGTCACACCGCACACAGGTGGTGTCTCTGCTGCCCTCTGGTACAGCTGACAGGCTCAGGCACTCCCTGCAGCCAGAGACCTGGACAGCTGCATGCTTGCGTGAGGGCTCTGTCTGGGTCGCCACATTCCTTCTGGCGACGGCTTTCGGCCGAGTGGAAACCATAGCTGGTCCTCTTCTGGGAAGGCGACGATTACCAATTGAGTTGGCCTCTAGAGCCTGGAGGGGGGCTGTGCCCTGCACGCCCTCCCTCGCGAACTGACGCGCCGCGCTCCGGGTCGCTCGCGCTCCCTGGGGGCTGCTCTTCTAAGTGAGGGGTTTGGCCGCCGCCCCTCTTGTCCCCGCCCACGCTGAGTCAGAGCTGCCGCTCGTCAGGAGATCCCTCCTCCGGCTCGGGGAATCGGGGGGCTGGGGCACCCTCTCGCTCCCTGCGCTTTTGCTTTTCGCGGGTTTGGCCGCGGTTTTGCCGCTTCAGGAAGGGTCCCCCGGCGCGATCCTCCGCTCCGGAGCCCTTCGCCTCGGTGGCTTCCACCGAGGAAAGAAAAAAAAGACAACTTTTATGAGCAGACCAATTGAGGAAACAATACAGAAATAGATTTTTTTTCCTTCTGTTCTTGCCTTTTCAGTCCAATAAAACACTTCAGCATGTGCTTAACTATATGCATACAAATAGCCCCACTGTAGGCAATACACTTAAAATCTAGATATATATTTCAGCACACTGCTAATCTGAAGTATGCTTCTATGGTCCATTGTAGCTATCATTTTGTCTATCAGTGACCTGTTAAATCTACAGTGCAAGAGCAATTTTTCTTAGTGGTCTGAATTATAGCATATACATTATGTGAAATGCTTTGATATGCTGTCCAGTATACCTGCACAATATAGAAGAGCACCTGAAGCACCATGATCAGCAATAAATGCTGAGAAATAGTTACCATTTCCAGAACCTTCCCTTCTGTGCTCCTCCCTATTAAAAAAATATATTCTTGTAAAATTGCAAAAATTGTATGTTCATAGAGTCCCCAAACAGTATTCCTGCAACTTCTACATTGTTACATACAACAGTGATATATTTTATAAGTTAGACCTAATGGATGAAACCAGTGTGCAAATGTCAAATCTAAATTTTGTAAAGCAGTCTGGATTAAACTATCAATTTTGTTTTCGGGATGTGGGGGGATATCAATATCTTTCACCACCTGAAGCTTGAAAAACTAGCTCACCATTTCCCAGTGACAAACAGAAAATTTATCATTGATGGCAATGAATTTTTAATCTGTATCTTATTTTTATGTAGCTTACAGACAAAGCAAAGATATCTCAGTGGCAAAGATAACTTTAGTAATGTAAATACATGCAATGCTGTCTTTTCAAATAATAATAAAAATCCACACAGTTCTCCAGAAATCCACAAACCCTCCAAAACTTTAGGAAATCTTAGAGGTTTGCTTAACAGCAGTAGAATCAAATGAGGAAAGCATTGCTGAATTTTTCTGTATTTATGGAGAACTCTATTGGTACCACCAAAAAACATTAAAAAAGACAGAAATTGTGTAAATTTCACTGTTTTCCTGCCTGGGAAGAGATATATATCAAGGCAGGCACTCAAACCATTCATATAGAAGACCCATATATCCAAACAGCCAATCAACCAAAACAGACTTGAGGAGAAACAAAGGGGACGCTTGCTGTTTCTTCAAAGCAGCGCAAGCTATGTGGAAAAGAAAAAGAGAAAAATGCCCATCTTCTTTTACGCAGCCAACTGGCAGGGATCAAACTTACAAGACATTTACAAGTAGGGTCATGCAAAAAAATGGAGCAAGAATACCATGTTCACAGCAATCAAATATTCTCACTTTCTCTTGGTCCTCTCCTACCCCAAGCTGCAAAGAAATCAATAATTGATTTTAATGCTTGTCTCTACATTGTTACTTTGATCATGCATCCTTTTATATTAAACTAAATAGAAGTCTCTAATCACCTGGTAATTTTTAAACAAAATTTGCATGCTTGCTGAGCCCCAAGAAGAAAAAAGCATCTTGGGAAAAACCTAGTTTAGAGGACTGCTGAAAGATCAAGATAACTGAACACAAAACAGCTAATCCCTTCAGAAATTAATTTTGCTTATAACATATGTCTTTTTAACTATTTTTATATATTTTTTTCTAACTTTAAACACCGTTTATATCTAGAGATATTACTATTTGAGAATGCCAATAGAAGTGCTGTTTAAAAAGGTATGTAACTGAATATAAAATTTGCATGGTCCGATCCTTCTTTCTCCAAGATTAAAAATTCATAGACTTTTGCCACTCAATGAAATGTTAGGAGGTCCAAACTCCTAATCTGAATTAATCCAATTTTAAGGAATAAGAAGAAAAATAACAATTAGATTTAGCAATTTAGATGAGCCTTATTTGGCTCTGGCACAGCATGAGTAGAACAAGAGCTATTGTTTAATACAACTTTATCATCCATTATGCAATAGGGGTGGCCTGAACCCAGAATTAAGTCACAACTGTTCCAAAACGGGAGGAAGTGGGGTAAAACATTTCTGATTTTTCTCTTTTCATCTTCTTTGCGCTTTACAGATACCATGCCTTCATTTTTCAGGTTTTACCTAGCTTTGCTGTACACAGCTGTACACTTTATACCTCTGTGGTATAAAGTTAGATATTATTTTATTTGAATTCATCTATCCACACTTCAGATTTGTTGTTAAGCTACATAAAAATATATAATTTACCCCCAAGGTCACATGGGAGGGACAAAGAGAAAGACCATAAAATGAACGCCATCTTTGGAACTGAAAACTTGCCTGAGGCTTCTGTAAGTGACTTACAAAACATCTTCATTTTATTTAATAGAAATTACCTAACCTCAAAAGACAAATATTAAAGACACCTTATAGTGACATACTGCACTACAAACTTATTTGGCACTTGATCAGTCTGTAAAATATATTACATCCTTGATTACAAACAAACAAAATCCAAAAAACACACATACCTTTTCCAGACTTGAAAAATACTCCTCACTAGACTATTTAAAATCAGTCCATTTAAGTGTTTTATATAAGATAATCTATACATGAGCAATTAATTGTTTCAGATGTTAGTTATGACTGGGAGACAAAGTGTATGTAAAAATTGAACAGCATCATCTAGCAGGGCCCCCCATAACTTTACTTAGGAGTGCAGCTACTATTCAGAAATAGGTCAGTTTGGCAGGCTTGCCTTGAAAATTATTATTAATATTTTATAGAGTGTAAAAATCCTTATGTGCTTTATGACCATAGATCATAGAATGGTTTGGGTTGGAAGGGACCTTAAAGATCGTCTAGTTCCAAGGCCCATGCCACGGGCAGGGACATCTTTCACAAGATCAGGTTGCCCAAAGCCCCGTGTCTCTCAGGCTGTCCTCACAGCGGAGATGCTCCAGCCCCCTGATCATCTTCGTGGCCCTCGTCTGGACCCGCTCCAACAGGTCCGTGTCTTTCTTATGCTGGGGGCTCCAGAGCTGAACACAGTACTCCAGATGGGGTCTCACCAGAGTGGAGTAGAGGGGCAGAATCACCTCCCTCAACCTGCTGGCCACACTTCTTTTGATGCAGCCCGGGATGCGATTGGCTTTCTGGGCTGCGAGCGCACATTGCCAGCTCATATTCAGTTTTTCATCCACTAGTACCCCCAAGTCCTTCTCTGCAGGGCTGCTCTCAGTCCACTCATCGCCCAGCCTGTATCCATGTTTGGGATTGCCCTGACCCAGGTGCAGGACCTTGCACTTGGCCTTGTTGAACTTCATGAGGTTCGCATGGGCCCACCTCTCTAGCCTGTCAAGGTCCCCCTGGATGGCATCCCTTCCCTCTAGAGTATCAACCACACCACTCAGCTTGGTGTCATCCGCAAACTTGCTGAGGGCGCACTCAATCCCACTGTCCATGTCCCCGACAAAGATGTTAAATAATACTGGTCCCAGTACGGACCCCTGAGGGACACCACTCGTCACTGGTCTCCACCCGGACATTGAGCCATTGATCGCAACTCTTTGATTGCGACCATCCAGCCAATTCCTTATCCACCGAGTGGTCCACCCATCAAATCTATGTCTCTCCATTTTAGAGACAAGGATGTTGTGTGAGGCAGTATCAAATGCTTTGCACAAGTCCAGGTAGATGACGTCAGTCACTCTTCCCTTATCCACCAGTGCTGTAACCCTGTCGTAGAAGGCCATCAAATTTGTCGGGCACGATTTGCCCTTAGTGAAGCCATGTTGGCTGTCACCAATCACTTCTCTGTTCTCCATGTGCCTTAGCATAGTTTCCAGGAGGATCTGCTCCGTGATCTTCCCAGGCACAGAGGTGAGACTGACTGGCCTGTAGTTCCCCGGGTCTTCCTTTTTTCCCTTTTTAAAAATGGGGGTTATGTTTCCCCTTTTCCTGTCACTGGGAACTTCACCAGTCTGCCATGACTTTTCAAATATGATGGATAGCGGCTTAGCAACTTCATCTGCCAGTTCCCTCAGGACCCTCGGATGCATCTCATCGGGTCCCATGGACTTGTGCACATTCAGGTTCCTTAGATGGTCTCAAACCTGATCTCCTACGGTGGGCAGTACTTCATTCTCCCAGTCCCTGCCTTTGGATTCTGAGTTGGGTGGCATGGCTAGAGCACTTGCCGGTGAAGACCGAGGCAAAAAAGTTGTTGAGTACCTCAGCCTTCTCCATGTCGGTTGTAGCCAGGTCTCCCATTTCGCTCATTGGGGGGGTACAGTTTCTTTCATCATCCTTTGTTGTCCTATGTACCTAAAGAAACCCTTCTTGTTATTTTTCACGTCCCTAGCCAAGTTCAGCTCCAGCTGTGCCTTGGCTTTCCTGATCCTCTCCCTGTACTCTTGGGCTATATCCCTATAATCTACCCAGGTTGTGTATCCCTGTCTCCACTGCCTATGCATTTTGTTTTTGTGTTTTAGTTTGGCTAAGAGGTCTTGACTTAGCCAAGCTGGCCTCCTGCCTCCCCTGCCCGACTTCTTGCACGTCAGGATTGAGAGCTCTTGCACCCTAAGAAAATTGTCTTTAAATATCTCTCACCTCTCATTTGCTCCTTTGCCTCTGAGGACAGTTTCCCAACTGCACTAGCGCCTTAAATAGCTGAAAGTTTGCCTTTCTGAGGTTTAGGGTCCTGACTCTACTTTTTACCTGTCCTGTACCCCTCAAAATTGAGAATTCCGCCAGGGCATGATCACTGCAGCCCAGGCTACCTCCAATCTTGACCTCTCCGATAAGTTATTCCGCATTAGTGAGCAACAGGTCCAGCAGTGCCTCTCCTCTGGTCGGGCTCTCCATCACCTGTACTAGGAAGTTGTCCTCAACACACTCCAGTAGTTTCCTGGACTGCTTGCAGTTTGCTGTGCCGCTTTTCCAGCAGATGTCCGGGTGGTTGAAGTCCCCTATCAGGATCAGGGCCTGTGAGCGTGATGCTTCCTACAGTTGAAGAAAGAACTCTTTATCAACCTCCTCTTCTTGATTGGGTGGCCTGTAGTAGACACCAACCACAAAGTTTCCTTTGTTGGCTTGGTCTCTAATTTTCACCCATAAGCTCTTAACCTGCACATTGCTGTTCTTCAAAGATAGCTCCGTGCAATCAATCCCATTTTTGACATAGAGGGCAACTCCCCCACCTGTCCTTCTTGCCTGTCCCTTCTGAATAGTTTATAGCCGTTTTGTTTCTTTCCTATCTATCTCCTATTCCTAAAGAAAAGACTTTTCTTTGAAAGAGAGAATTTCAATCATGAAGAAGAAATTAACGTCATGGGAAGAAAGTACCGATTACATAGTATTCTGTGGTTTATATTTACTTTCATTTTATTTGCAATGCTTCTTACTGTTGGGAGTGATTTCACCTTTTAGAAAAAATCCTTGTAAGTTTTCTAGAAAGGACCCAGTATTGTGAAAATACGGTAAGTCATATGTTATCAGTATATGTAAATCCCATGGTTGTACATGTAAAATTTCTTTTTTTTTAATATTGATATTGAAAATGTCTTCTTACTAGCAGATGTATTTTGAAATTCATTTTATGAGTTTGGAAAATTAATGTTCCATTCTTGGGATTAAGTATTTTTACTAGTAGTTAGAGAAAGATAATATTATCTGTAGTGTATTTTCTGTGTTAATCAACTTAATGGTTATAGAAACAATCTCCAAGACTAATAGTCTACCACTTTTTATTGGTTTAAAAAAAAAGTTACATCAAAATCAATGGCAACCTAAGCTTGCCTGTGTTGTCATATTGGCATATCACAAGCCTTTCATTTGGAAGGGCTGTGCTTTCTGAAGAAAATATTTGAGTGCAAAAGTGGAACTATAATTCCTTAATAAATATGTTGTCTCTTGACAGTCTCAGGACAAAATGGATCATGTGGCTGATGGGCTGTATGATTGTGTCATCATTCAGTGATTTATGAGAGTGAAAGTAAAGATTCCACCCAATGCTAGGACTATAAAAGTTGTGGTGCTTTATCAAATATTTGTAATTATAACAGTAAGATTTGATAAAATGAAAAAACCCTTTGATTTTTAAATGCTAAATATTTTATTTACTGTTCTTTTCTCCCAACTGTCAAAGAATAGGGGGCTAGTCATGGAAGGCTCCAATTATTTCAGATTAGGCAATCCTTTGATTTGAGGTGTGTGTGTGAGCTGATAAAAGCTATTTATAGAGGGAGTATGGATGAGTTAATGAAATTACATCAGGCGTATGAGGAATAATAAAGCTCCTCTGCTGAATCTGAAACTGTCTTAGAAGTGAAGATTATGACTCCCACTGATAATCTCTTGAACTGTTCAGCTCCTTTAACTGTTTATTACTAAACCCTCTTGAAACTGTGTATTGTTTAATCTGCCTTGAAATGTAAATTGTAAGTCAAGGCCTTTGAGTAATATAGTGAAAAGTTGTCTGATTTTTACTGCATCCTCTGCAAGTACTTTCTAAAACTTGGTAAATTGGTGTTCAATAGCTTGTTATATCACTGTTCTTTGACAACAGAACTGTTGGTGCCTCCTACAACTGTGGTATAGTAAGGGAAATGCTCCATTCTGCTCTGCTCCTTTTTTATAAATGTTGTGGTTTAACCTGGCAGGCAGCTAAACACCACACAGCCATTTGCTCACTCCCCCCACACCCCAGTGGGATGGGGGAGAGAATTGGGGAAAAAAAAAAAAAAGTGAAATTCGTGGGTTGAGATAAAAACAGTTTAATAGGACAGAAAAGGAAGGGAAGATAATAATAATAATAATAATAACAACAATGATAATAATGATAAAAGAATATACAAAATAAGTGATGCACAATGCAATCGCTCACCACCTGCCGACTGATGCCCAGCCAGTCCCCGAGCAGCGGTCACTGCCCCCCGGCCAACTCCCCCCAGTTCATATACTGAGCATGACGTCCCATGGTATGGAATGTCCCTTTGGCCAGTTTGGCTGTGCCCCCTCCCAGCTTCTTGGGCACCTCCAACCTTCTCAGTCGGTAGAGCATGGGAAGCTGAAAAGTCCTTGGCTAGTGTAAGCACTACTTAGCGACAACTAAACCATCGGTGCATTATCAACATTGTTCTCATCCTAAATCCAAAACACAGCCCTGTACCAGCTACTAGGAAGGAAATTAACTCTATCCCAGCTGAAACCAGGACAATAAAGAAATAAAAAAAACCTTCTGTGATGATGCCAGTGTTAATAAAATATTTATAGAGAATTATACATGGAGAGGATGTTTTAGAAACTTAAAGAAACTTCATGTCATGCGGAATTAACTTTGTTTTTCCTTTGTGTTATATGTATATTGTAAAATAATATAAATGGAAGTTGATTTTCTGGGTTGTAGTAGGAAAAGTACTTGATCAACAAATACACAGAGAGTAGTGCTTGCACACTGGACAGACTACATAAGAAAATACAAAGCTAGGAGAGATAAAGGAAAGCTTCAGATGATGAACAGCGTGAGAAATATGAAAATACGCCTCTAGTAATAGTAATATGCTTCACAGGCAGATATGAAAGGTACAGCACATTGATGCTTCTGACTTCTGTTGCAGCTACTCAAATTCAATGCCACAATTTTACTATATGTACATCTAATTCTTTATAGAAGAAAGATGTTTACACTTTGAGACTTAATATCTGTAGAAACGTGTAACTGGATGTCATGGTTTAACCCCAGCCAACAACTAAGCCCCACACAGCCGCTCGCTCACTCCCCCCCCAGTGGGATGGGGGAGAGAATCGGAAGGGTAAAAGTGAGAAAACTCGTGGGTTGAGATAAAAACAGTTTAATAATTGAAATAAAATAGAATCATAGAATCATAGAATCATTAAGGTTGGAAAAGACCTCTAAGATCATCGAGTCCAACCGTCGACCCAACACCACCATGCCCACTAAACCATGTCCCTCAGCGCCTCATCTACACGTCTTTTAAATACCTCCAGGGATGGTGACTCAACCACTTCCCTGGGCAGCCTGTTCCAATGTTTAACCACTCTTTCAGTAAAGAAATTTACTGAAATAAAAAAATAATAATGATGATAGTAGTAGTAATAGTAGTAATAATAGTAATGAAAAGGAAAATAACAGAGAGAGAGAAATAAAACCCAAGAAAGACAAGTGATGCAAGTGAAAACAGTTGCTCACCACCAACCGACCGATGCCCAGCCAGTCCCCGAGCAGTGGCCCCACATGCACTTTTTTGTTCTCCTGATGCTAGCTCTGTAGTGTTATTTTTTTTTAACCATGATACAGTGGAACCTGTACTCTTAAGCTAGCAGCAGATCTTTTAGTTAAAACAAACATAAACAATCTCCCATCCCTCAAAAAACTTAAAATATTTTGGTGATAATTTTTTATTTATTTGGTTGCAGGGTTGTTGCAAACTGTATCTAAACCCTGAAATATCATGGGGAGAGATGATAGGAACATTTCAAGAGAGATGGTAGGAACATTCCAAAAGGACAGGCTAGATGTTCTGCTTTTTGGAATAATACATAAACTGCCTTAAGTATTGAGGTCATCTTTGAACCCTGTTTGCTCCACAATATTATGGCTATAAGATCTATAAGATAAAAATGCTATGTACTCCACACTAATTTATGATGTATCTGACTACTCAGAGGTGCTCCTTGGACCCGGCTTGCCATTTCCTGTTCCCTCAACCTGCTGTTTAGCATGGGAAATTTCCCAGCATTTGTTCTGCTTGTTTTTTTATCCAACATATAAGAGCCAGAAATTGGCTCTATAAATTAGTAGGGCAGGATCATAACATTCAGTGACTTGATTTAACCCATAAGTTACTCTGTGACATTCCTCCAATAAAGATATTGAGGTGTTATTACATAACAGTCTAGATTTTTTTTCTTCACATTCAAAGTTTCAGATTCAGTAAATAGTCATTTTCCAACTCAGGTGATCTGACTCTTAATATTTTATATTTGTTATTTAGACTTCAGGAATGTCACTGCTTGAAGTGTCTGAAGTATGAGTGTTTTCTAGTGGCAGAATGATCTTTTGTCTATTTTTTAAAGTAACACAGTTCGTAAAATTAAGTAAATTTCAATTGTCTGAAGCATTTGTGTGAATAAGTAATGTTCAACTATAGTATCTACAAGAGTTCAGCAGAATTGTACTGGTATTCTCTTTTCTTAATTTCAAATGTTTCAAGTAAGTGAAGATGTTTGTATACAGAAACACTACACTTAGGTCCTGCATGGAAGGAAATATATGAGATGATTCTAACAAATCCAAACCAGCTTGAGTGTCTCTCTAATGTAGTATGATCCAATATGATGTACAAGTTTCAAATATGTGATTAAAGATGATAAAGCATAGTGTTGTATGCTTTAGCAAGATCATTTCTCTTTATGCAGTTTTTCCAGCACTCTAAGAATTTTCCTTTCAAAATGAAGTAATGCAAGATTATTAAATCCTAGCTTATTTTTTGGGTTAATTGTCCTAAAACATCACGGTTGCTATGTTTATTTTATAGTTGACATGACCCCATTCTGCTGGCCTTCTTTATTCTTCTGAGTACAGAAGGCAGTTAAATGTAGGCGGATTCTGCTTGCATTTCAGTACCTTGCCTGCTTACAGAAATGAAACAAACTTAATGATGTACATGTGTGTACCCGCAAACCAAAAGAAAGTTGGATTTGCTCATTTGACTAAGTCACCTTCGGTTTGAAAAATATGTAAGAAATAACGGTACAGTTCAGATCTGGGAATCTTGCTGGCTACAAGATTAATTTTGGATTAGAACCAGTGGAAGAAAATATCTATAGCCTTTCAATCCCTGCAGTATCTGTGTTAGCAGCCTTCTAGAGGAGCATCCCAGCTGAGGGGAAAAGTTAGCCTTGGCAGAAAGCTCCAGAGCAGAAAAGGAGCAATCATTTACTCAGTTTGCTCATTTACCTTTCTCTGAATACCTTCAAACTCCACAGTCATACTTCAGGCCGGAGTACTGCATATATTACAAAACTGTTGTAGGAACTGTTTCAGATTTATGTGATGGGCAGCAACTGTGTGTTTCGGTGGTGTACGGAGAGGGGAAATGTTTTTCTCCTCCCATCAGGACTGCGTTATTGGGTGTGTTGCCCCCCCTTCCCACCCTGGTTCCAGTGTGCAAAATATGTTCATATGGGTGAACCACCTCTGTTACTATGTTTTGAATACTATAGTTTATTTTCGACAGGGAAGGGAAAGAATTTATGCTGGTTTGGTTCTTTATTTCTGTTAGAGCTCTGTTAACAACTTCTAGCTGAGGGAGTTCCTGATACTTTTAGACTGAGGTATTTAGATAAGTTAGCCTCTTTATATATTTTTCCCCTGATAATATATTAATTGGAGGGAAAATGGCTCTTGTTAGTTAATATATTCATGAGCATGCTTGCCAAAATGCCTGTACTTATTCCCAGGAATCTGAACACTTCAGAATTTTTGGGGAAGTTTGGGTCCTGGTCTAAACTGTGACAGATGTTAGAAAAAGATTTTCATTGAATTTTCCTCTTTATTTTTAAGAGAATGTATTTAGTATTAAAAATGTATGTAATTGATATTCTGCTCAAAAAACCACTCAAATTAGAAGTAAATAAACTAAAAGGATCAAAGAATCATAAAATGGGAACTATTGTTATATGATTATTTATAGAATCATAGAATCATAGAATCATAGAATCATAGAATCATAGAATAGTTTGGGTTGGAAGGGACCTCTAAAGGTCATCTAGTCCAACCCCCCTGCAATAAGCAGGGACATCTGCAACTAGATCGGGTTGCTCAGAGCCCCGTCCAACCTGACCTGGAATGTTTCCAGGGATGGGGCATCCACCACCTCTCTGGGCAACCTGTGCCAGTGTTTCACCATCCTCAGCGTAAAAAATTTCTTCCTTATATCTAGTCTAAATCTACCCCCCTTTAGTTTAAAGCCATTCCCCCTCGTCCTGTCGCAACAGGCCCTGCTAAAAAGTTTGCCGCCATCTTTTTTATAAGCCCCCTTTAAGTACTGATAGGCTGCAATAAGGTCTCCCCGAAGCCTTCTCTTCTCCAGGCTGAACAACCCCAACTCTCTCAGCCTTTCTTCAGAGGAGAGGTGTTCCATCCCCCTGATCATTTTTGTGGTCCTCTTCTGGACCCGCTCCAACAGGTCCGTGTCTTTCTTATGCTGAGGGCTCCAGAGCTGGACACAGTGCTCCAGGTGGGGTCTCCCCAGAGCAGAGTAGAGGGGCAGAATCACCTCCCTCGACCTGCTGGCCGCGCTTCTTTTGATGCAGCCCAGGATACAATTGGCCTTCTGGGCTGCAAGCGCACATTGGCGGCTCATGTCCAGCTTCTCATCCACCAGAACCCCCAAGTCCTTCTCGGCAGGGCTGCTCTCAATCCCTTCATCCCCCAGCCTGCATTGATACCGGGGGTTGCCCCAACCCAGGGGCAGGACCTTGCACTTGGCCTTGTTGAACCTCATGAGGTTCACACGGGCCCACTTCTCGAGCTTGTCCAGGTCCCTCTGGATGGCATCCCGTCCCTCTGGTGTGTCGACCGCACCACTCAGCTTGGTGTCACCTGCAAACTTGCTGAGGGTGCACTCGATCCCACTGTCTATGTCATTGATGAAGATATTAAACAGTACCGGTCCCAATACAGACCCCTGTGGGACGCCACTCGTCACCAATCTCCATCTGGACCTTGAGCCGTTGACCACTGCCCTCTGGATGCGACCATCTAACCAATTCCTCACCCACCGGACAGTCCACCCATCAAATCCATACCTCTCCAGTTTAGAGAGAAGGATGTTGTGGGGGACCGTGTCAAAGGCCTCACAGAGGTCCAGACAGACGACATCTGTAGCCCTTCCCGTGTCCACTGATGTAGTCGCTCCATCATAGAAGGCCACTAGGTCGGTCAGGCAGGACTTGCCCTTGGTGAAGCCATGCTGGCTGTCTCGAATCACCTCCCTGTCCTCCATGGGCCTTAGCAGAGCTTCCAGGAGGATCTGTTCCATGATCTTCCCAGGCACAGAGGTGAGACTGACTGGCCTGTAGCTTCCCGGGTCTTCCTTTTTTCCCTTTTTAAAAATGGGGGATATGTTTCCCCTTTTCCAGTCAGTGGGAACTTCTCCGGACTGCCACGACTTCTCAAATACGATGGATGGTGGCTTAGCAACTTCATCCGCCAGTTCCTTCAGGACCCGTGGATGGATCTCATTGGGTCCCATGGACTTGTGCACCTTCAGGTGCCTTAGATGGTCTCGAACCTGATGTTCTCCCACAGTGGGCGGCTCTTCATTCTCCCAGTCCCTGCCTTTGCCTTCTGCGGCTTGGGCGGTGAGGCTCGAGCACTTGCCGGTGAAGACCGAGGCAAAAAAGTCATTGAGTACCTCCGCTTTCTCCGTGTCCCGGGTAACCAGGTCTCCCGTTTTGTTCCAGAGAGGGCCCACATTTTCCCTCGTCTTCCTTTTATCCCTGACGTACCTATAGAATCTTTTCTTGTTGCCCTTGATGTCCCTGGCCAGATTTAATTCTATCGGGGCTTTAGCTTTCCTAACCTGATCCCCGGCTGCTCGGACAATTTCTCTGTATTCCTCCCAGGCTACCTGTCCTTGCTTCCACCCTCTGTAGGCTTCCTTTTTGTGTTGGAGTTTGTCCAGGAGCTCCTTGTTCATCCCTGCAGGCCTCCTGGCGTTTTTGCCTGACTTCCTCTTTGTTGGGATGCATCGCTCCTGAGCTTGGAGGAGGTGATCCTTGAATATTACCCGGGTTTCTTGGGCCCCTCTTCCCTCCAGGGCTTTGTCCCATGGCACTCTACCAAGCAGATCCCTGAAGAGGCCAAAGTCCGCTCTCCTGAAGTCCAGGGTAGTGAGCTTGCTCTGCGCCCTCCTCGGTGCCCTAAGGATCTTGAACTCCACCATTTCGTGGTCACTGCAGCCCAGGCTGCCCTTGAGCTTCACACTCCCCACCAGCCCCTCCTTGTTGGTGAGAACAAGGTCCAGCGTAGCACCTCTCCTCGTTGGCTCCTCTACCACTTGGAGAAGGAAGTTATCATCGACGCATTCCAGGAACTTCCCGGATTGCTTATGCCCTGCCGTGTTGTCCCTCCAAGAGATGTCGGGGTGGCTGAAGTCCCCCATGAGGACCAGGGCTTGTGAGCGTGAGGCTGCTCCTATCTGTCTATAGAGGGCCTCATCCGCTCGGTCTTCCTGGTCGGGTGGCCTGTAGCAGACCCCCACTGTAATGTCACCTGTCCCCGCCTTCCCTTTAATCCTGACCCACAAGCTCTTGGTTGGCTCCTCATCCATCTCCAGGCAGAGCTCCATGCACTGCAGCTGGTCATTGACATAGAGGGCGACACCCCCTCCTCATCTCCCCTGCCTGTCCTTCCTAAAGAGCCTGTATCCCTCCATCCCAACACTCCAATCATAGGAGCCATCCCACCACGTCTCCGTGATGCCAATAAGGTCGTAGCCCTGCAGGCGTGCGCACGTCTCGAACTCCTCTTGTTTATGCCCCGTGCTATGTGCGTTTGCATAGAGGCATTGAAGCTGGGCCCCCGCTGAAGCTGTCTTACTGGCTGGAGTTCCTTTGTGCTGCTCTTCAGGCGCTCGCCTGCTGACCTGTGTTCCTTCTCCAGGCTCTGGGCATCTATTGCTGGCCCTGGCATCAAACCGGTAGGAGTGGGATGGATTGAGGTTCCCCTATATTTATATTCATAAATAATATGAAAAACTTTGTTCCTCATTTTTTTCAAGTATCTTTCGAGCAGCAGGATGCTCTGTCTTATTCCTAAAGTTACTGTTTTATTGATTGCCTGGCTTAGTTTGATGTAGTTCTTTAATATTACAAATATTAGAAATACTGTACTTGCTGGCACATCTTGTATATACATCATTTTCAAGTTTCTGAATAAACTTACCCCTCCATGAAATTTATATGACTGTTACTTTGAAATAAAATACTTAATATTGACCTTTTGCATTTAAGAACCATTTTAAACTGTTTAACCATAACTTTATAGATTTTGTTATCATAGGTTCTTTTTTTTTTCTTTTTCCTCTAACAAAATTTCAAAACCTGTTTTGAAACCTGTTTGAATAGTAATTCTGTTTGAATCATTGGAATAATATCTTCATTAGGCAAATGATTCCTCCAAATTTGAGAATATTATTATCATTAAACTTATTAATGGTTATACTTATGTTAGCTTGTCTCACTGAAATATTGTGATTCCAGTAAATACTCTAAAGGTCTCTCTGACGGGCCTAGTGGGTGGGGGAGGTGGAAATCATGTTCAGTTTAAAATGAAAATTAAATGGCATTTGCTGTTGGGTATAATTTGTCCATACTACCTTTTTCTCATTATCCACTCTAAGCTATTCTATTCATATATGGTAATATATTATATTGTTCTTACCATATTCATTTAGCAATCTGATGCAATTCTGCAGAGCAGAGAGATGACTTTGTGCCACCTCTGCAAAATCTTTGTCTTAAGTCCTCTGATTGCCAGTCTGGTCTATAACATAAGTTAAAGCCTCTTGAAGGTTGTCAACAACCACCAGGTTATATTCTATTAACTGGGACCAGCTGGGTACAAGTAAGTATTGGCAAGTCTACAACAGCTCTTCACTACTCATTACAGCAGCTCTTCACCACCCAACTATTCCTTTAGGGAGCTTGAACCTTCAAGCAGTTATTTACAAAGCTGAATCCTTAAATCTGGCAGCTAAAATAGTAGGAATAGAAGTGGTCTTTTTTATTTATTTAATCCTAACTTCCCTGCTCCTCTGTGGTGGGTTGACCTTGGCTGGCCACCAGGTGCCCACCAAGCCGCTCTGTCACTCCACCTCCTCAACAGGACAGGGGGGAGAAAAATACGACAAAAGGCTCGTGGGTCGAGATAAGGACAGGGAGATCACTCAGCAATTACTGTCACGGGCAAAACAGACTTGGCTTGGGGAAATTAATTTAATTTATTGCCAATCAAAATCAGAGTAGGATAGTGAGAAATAAGAACAAATCTAAAAGTACCTTCCCCTCACCCCTCCCTTCTTCCCAGGCTCAACTTCACTCCCAACTCTTCTACCTCCTCCCCCCGAGCGGCACAGGGGGACAAGGAATGGGGGTTGCGGTCAGTTCATAACGTGTTGTCTCTGCTGCTCCTTCCTCCTCACGCTCTTCCCCTGCTCCAGCGTGGGGTCCCTCCCACGGGAGACAGTCCTCCACGAACTTCTCCAACATGGGTCCTTCCCACGGGCTGCAGTTCTTCACAAACTGCTCCAGCGTGGGTCCTTTCCACAGGGCGGAAATTGGTTGAGAAGGAGGAGTGAGAGAGCAGCTTGGTGGGTACCTGGTGGCCAGCCAAGGTCAACCCACCACAGTGTGTATGTGTATATGTATTTATTTATATAAAAGGCATAGTCTCATGCAAGCATTAATGTAACCTGTTAGCCCACGTAGAACAAATGGGAGATAATCACCATTCTGGTACCAGACAGGTCAAAACTGTATTGAGCTGTAGAGAAGTAGAGTGCTCAGTAAAACCAGTTGTTACCAAGTGTCTCATGTAAATCTTCAGTTCCAGCTTACTATGCTTGAAATTTAGTCCTGCTGTTGTAAAGTTAGCACTGACACATAGAAAGATTTTTATGTGTTGTTCACCTTGAATGAAATGTAAAAAGCACTTTGGAGGGCTAATCTTCCATTGTTATCTGCAAATGTGAGAGAAAGGCACGTGAAAGAGAAAAGCAACAGCCTAAAGAACTGCCAGTTGGGTATGAGAAGGTGTTTTTAGAAATAAAGAAATAACAAATACTTGGAATAAAAGAAGCATTGAGGGAACTTGTTACTCATTTTAGGATACCGTATTAAATGATTAGATTTGAGATTGACATCACAAAAGCTAACTTGAGAGTTCAAGGATAGGAACTTTTTTGTATTGGCTTGATTTTACGATTGTGATATCCATTTCAAGATAATATTAATCCATATTTCCATGAGCTATTGTATTTCTAATTGTTAAAAGATGTTCAAATCTACATAAATAAGTAATCTTGGCATTTGATGTATGTTGTCATTGAATAAGCACCAAGAAGCTTAAACAATGCAGATATACCAAATCTGAACAGGGATAATGTTATTTAAAAAGCATGTCTTCTGTAAAGAAAATTCTGAGTTCAGTCAAAAAATGTCAGAAGTTTAAGTACTGTTACAAAGCTATGGCTGTTTACTCACTTAATGAATAAGAGAAAAATCCCAGGGAAGGGAGGTGCAAACAACAGACTTGAAAATTTAGGAAAGTTTGCTTTCTTGTTGCTTGCCATTAAAAAACTTTTCTTACATTTTGCTGCAATATAAGTATTAACTTTAAATTTAACACAGTTCTCATGTGAGAAGAATAATATTTATAGTAAAGGCAAGCCAATATGGTGCCAGGAGGAGTTTCAGAATGCCTTATAGTAAAACTGATAACTGATTTTAATACTAAAAATATATAGAATGTGAACTACTCTGAAAAAACGAATGTTGACACTTAGTTAACATACAATACTGTTTCCAAAATCTATGTCTAAAAGCTTTTTTCTTCACGAATGAGGGAATAATGCAATACACGGTTTTCCTAAAATTTTCATTACCTGTTGAGTAAGGAGATTTCAGGCAGTCTTGGCTAAGATCATAGAATCATTAAGGTTGGAAAAGACCTCTAAGATCATCGAGTCCAACCGTCAACCCAACACCACCATGCCCACTGAACCATGTCCCTAAGCGCCGCATCTACACGTCTTTTAAATACCTCCAGGGATGGGGACTCAACCACTTCCCTGGGCAGCCTGTTCCAATGTTTAACCACTCTTTCAGGAAAGAAATTTTTCCTCACGTCCAATCTAAACCTCCCCTGGCGCAACTTGAGGCCATTTCCTCTCGTCCTATCGCTTGTTACTTGGGAAAAGAGACCGACACCCACCTCGCTACAACCTCCTTTCAGATAGTTGTAGAGCGCGATGAGGTCTCCCCTCAGCCTCCTTTTCTCCAGGCTGAACAACCCCAGTTCCCTCAGCCGCTCCTCATAAGACTTGTTCTCCAGACCCCTCACCAGCCTCGTTGCCCTTCTCTGGACATGCTCCAGCACCTCGACGTCCTTCTTGTAGTGAGGGGCCCAAAACTGAACACAGTAGTTGAGGTGGGGCCTCACCAGGGCCGAGTACAGGGGCACGATCACTTCCCTAGTCCTGCTGGCCACACTATTTCTGATACAGGCCAGGATGCCATTGGCCTTCTTGGCCGCCTGGGCACACTGCCGGCTCATGTTCAGCCGGCTGTCGACCAGCACCCCCAGGTCCTTTTCTGCCAGGCAGCTTTCCAGCCACTCTTCCCCAAGCCTGTAGCGCTGCATGGGGTTGTTGTGGCCGAAGTGCAGGACCTGGCACTTGGCCTTGTTGAATCTCATACAGTTGGCCTCGGCCCATCCATCCAGCCTCTCCAGGTCCCTCTGCAGAGCCTTCCTACCCTCGAGCAGATCAACACTCCTGCCCAACTTGGTGTCGTCTGCAAACTTACTGAGGGTGCACTCAATCCCCTCATCCAGATCATTGATAAAGATATTGAACAAGACCGGCCCCAAAACTGAGCCCTGGGGAACACCGCTCGAGACCGGCCGCCAGCTGGATTGAACTCCATTCACCACAACTCTCTGGGCCCGGCCGTCCAGCCAGTTTTTGACCCAGCGCAGAGTACACCTGTCTAAGCCGTGAGCCGCCAGCTTCTCTAGGAGAATGCTGTGGGAGGCAGTGTCAAAGGCTTTACTAAAGTCCAGGTAGACCACATCCACAGCCTTTCCCTCATCCAATAGGCGGGTCACCTGGTCATAGAAGGAGATCGGGTTGGTCGAGCAGGACCTGCCTCTCATGAACCCGTGCTGGCTGGGCCTGATCCCCTGGTTGTCCCGCTCATGCCTTGTGAGCGCCCTCAACATGAACCGCTCCATAATCTTCCCCGGCACCGAGGTCAGGCTGACAGGCCTGGAGTTCCCCGGATCCTCCTTCCGGCCCTTCTTGTAGATGGGCATCACATTGGCAAGCCTCCAGTCGTCCGGGACCTCCCCCATTAACCAGAACTGCTGATAAATGATGGAGAGTGGCTTGGCGAGCTCCTCCGCCAGCTCCCTCAGCACTCTCGGGTGGATCCCATCCGGCCCCATAGACTTGTGAGCATCCAGGTGGCATAGCAGGTCGTTGACTGCTTCCTCTTGGATTATGGGGGGTTCATCCTGCTCGCCATCCCTGTCTTCCAGCTCAAGGGGACCGAGTACCCTGAGGATAACTGGTCTGCCTGTTAAAGACTGAGGCAAAGAAGGCATTGAGTACCTCAGCCTTTTCCTCATCCTCGGTGACAATGTTCCCCCCTGCATCCAATAAAGGATGGAGATTCTCCTTGGCTCTCTTCTTGTCATTAATATATTTGTAAAAGCTTTTTTTGTTGTCTCTAACGACAGCGGCCAGATTGCGTTCTAGCTGGGCTTTTGCCTTTCTCATTTCCTCTCTGCATGACCTAACGAGATCCCTGTACTCTTCTTGAGTCGCCTGCCCCTTCTTCCACAAGTGGTAAACTCTCCTTTTTTTCCTGAGTCCCAGCAAGAGCTCCCCGTTCAGCCAGGCCGGTCGTCTTCCCCGCCCGTTCTTCTTACGGCGTACAGGGACAGCCTGCTCCTGCGCCTTTAAGACTTCCTTCTTGAAGAACGTTCAGCCTTCCTGCACCCCTTTGCCCTTCAGGACCGTCTCCCACGGGACTCTCTCAACCAGCGTCTTGAACAGGCCAAAGTCCGCCCTCCGGAAGTCCATGGTTGCGGTTTTGCTGGCCCCCCTCCTTACTTCACCAAGAATGGAGAATTCTGTCATTTCATGGTCGCTAAGCCCAAGACGGCCTCCGACCACCACATCTCCCACCAGTCCTTCTCTGTTTGTAAACAGCAGGTCGAGCGAGGCACCTCCCCTGGTAGGCTCACTTACCAGCTGTGTCAGGAAGTTGTCTTCCACACACTCCAGGAACCTCCTAGACTGCTTCCTCTCTGCCGTGTTGTATTTCCAGCAGACGTCCGGGAAGTTGAAGTCCCCCACGAGAACAAGGGCTAGCGATTGAGAGACTTCTGCCAGCTGCTTGTAGAACGCTTCATCCGCCCCTTCATCCTGGTTGGGTGGTCTGTAACAGACTCCCAGCAGGATATCTGCCTCGTTGGCCTTCCCCCTCATCCTTACCCATAAACACTCGACCGTATCATCATCACAGTCGTTGAGCTCTAGACAATCGAAACACTCCCTAACACACAGGGCCACCCCACCGCCTCTCCTTCCTCGCCTGTCCCTTCTGAAGAGTTTATAGCCATCCATTGCAGCACTCCAATCGTGAGAGTCACCCCACCATGTTTCTGTGATGGCGACTAAGTCATACCTCTCCCGCTGCACAATGGCTTCCAGCTCCTCCTGTTTGCCGCCCATGCTGCGTGCATTGGTGTAGATGCACTTGAGCTGGGCTATCGATTTCGCCCCCAGCATTGGCATGCCACCCCGAGGCTCATCTCTAGTAAGCCTGGTTTTATCCCCTTCCCCCTTCAAACCTAGTTTAAAGCCCTCTCGATGAGCCCCGCCAATTCATGAGCAATGATCCTTTTCCCCCTGTGAGATAGCTGGACTAAGATGATCTCATTAAATAGAATACTTCTAAGACTCTCCAACCTGTAAGTGAACAGAAATATGAAAATAGTTGTATAGGCTTTTCAGCATCCAATTTTATCTGTATGGTAGCACCAGGGCGCTGAGCTTCTGGCTCTGGAGATTATTCTGAGTGTGCCAAAGGAAGCAGTAAAGGCTTCTCAAACTGGCTTTTGTTCCTTTCAGGCAGTTTCATCTTCTCTGTTTTAGACTGGCCTGTCCCATCTACCTTTGAGACAGTTCTGAAAGATATTCAGCACTTAGTCTTTTGGGAAACCCTTTTCTGCCCTTGGGGCAGATCTCTGGATGATATTCTTAAATCGCTTATTAACCTTAGACAAAACCGAAACAATATTCCCAAGAGATACCAATAGAAGTATCTTAACTACCCAAGGCTGTTCAAAATACTGAAAAGTTACTGTAATGAAGGAGGAAACATCATAGAAGAAGGTAGCGACGCTGCCATTCTGCATTTCCTTCATAAAAAACCTCTCAGAGGAAGGACTGTAATTGCTAATTGTCTCCACAAAGTGGTACCCGAAGTACAGTAATGGCTTCAGTACAAAGCTCAAATACCAGATTAAGCTGAAGGCCAGTGTTTTAATAACAAACCTCCCAGGCAAAACATCACTAATCACTGCAGACCACAGCAAACTGCAAAACCCAACACCAATCTCTAACATGTACAGCAAAAAAACGAGCACGATGCAGATTAGACAAACCAATATCGAGAACAGAGGAACCAACATTGTCACCTGCAGCTGTTAACAGATATAAATTCCTTAATGCGCTCTGGTTAATCTGTTGTTATCTCAAACCCTTCGAGCCCCACGTTGGGTGCCAAAAAGGACTGTCGTGATTTAACCTCAGCTGGCAACTGAGCACCACACAGCCGCTCGCTCACTCCCCCCCGACCCCGGTGGGATGGGGGAGAGAATCAGAAGAGTAAAAGTGAGAAAACTCGTGGGTTGAGATAAAAACAGTTTAATAATTGAAATAAAATAAAATCCTAATAGTAATAATAATAGTAATAATAATAAGAAGAATATACAAAGCAAGTGATGCACAATGCAATTGCTCACCACCCGCCGACCGAGGCCCAGCCAGTCCCCGAGCAGCAGCCCCCCCGGCCAGCTTTCCCCAGTTTATGTACTGAGCATGACGTCCCATGGTATGGAATGTCCCTTTGGCCAGTTTGGGTCAGCTGTCCTGGCTGTGCCCCCTCCCAGCTTCTTGTGCACCCCCAGCCTTCTCAGTTGGTAGAGCATGGGAAGCTGAAAAGTCCTTGGCTAGTGTAAGCACTACTTAGCAACAACTAAAACATCCATGTGTTATCAACATTATTCTCCTCCTAAATCCAAAACACAGCACTGTACCAGCTACTAGGAAGGAAATTAACTCTATCCCAGCCGAAACCAGGACAGTATTTGATCAAATTGATCAAATTGATCTATTGATCAAATTTTACTCTTCCGATTCTCTCCCCCATCCCACCGGGGTGATTTTTGGTCAGCCCTGAATTGGTCAGGCAGTTGGACAAGATGATCATTGTACGTCCCTTCCAACTGAACTATTCTATTCTATTCTATTCTATTCTATTCTATTCTATTCTATTCTATTCAGTCATGGATATCCATGTTCCCTCAAGAGGCTTGCCTGCTTTTCCTCCTCATGACTTCATTTTTCACCATCTCTCACAAGGCATTTGTTGTTCAGCTGTTCTTATTAAGAGTTGCATGTCTCCCACAATTTGCGATCTTCAGGATTCATCTTTCATAATATTAGAGAGCAGACGGATGTTAAAGTCTTTGGTTTTTCCAGGCATGTGTTAAGCAAGTCTGAAATGACTCACTTAAAGGTATTAACAGAGCAGTTGAGCTTATCAAAAAATCTGTGTTTGGCATATTGTGCAGGAATAAGACTCACTTTCACCTTTACTTTTTATGACGCTAAAGAATATATTTAAGCAGAGTGCCTCAAATCTAGCCAAATACTGTTATCAGAAAAATAAAAATTCTTTACATCAATGTAGTGCTGACTTGTACTTTATTATTCTAATAGATATGAATATATCACTACATACATATGCGCACATGGATACACACACCTATACAGAGTTCTCAAAAAACTCTCTTGAAATTACCTAATAGAGAAATTTCACTAGCTAAATTGGAACTTCTAAATGAAAACATTTAATAAAAGGCAACCTAAATCTCTACTCTCATTTAGAATAATAAATATCAGATGAAATGCTGATATGGAAAATAAAGCATCACAAGAAAGAATACCAGGAGGGGACAAGAAGTGGGGGAAGAAAAGCATGCACTAGAATTAGGTTATTGCAAGGTTTTAATCCAACATTTGCTCTCTATTGATCAAATGTTTGTTCAGTACTTTACTGATGTAAAGCATGATGTACAACGTTAAATATTCATGTCAAAAGATCTTTAACTCTAAATTCAGAGCATTTGTTAGCCAATTTAATATTCCCAATGTTACTAAGCTACAACTTAATCTCCTTTAATAACTTTCTAGACCACTTAAAAAACATACCGCTTGCAGTATACAATGAATAAGAATGATCCATGTTAACAGCAGTAAATATAACATTGTTAAATACAACTGCTAAACCAAAAGTTTAGAAATAAGCCATTTCTCAATGCACTCTATTTAAACTCACGGTAGTATGTATATTCTCATTCTTAAAAGCAAAACCAATTAACAACAAGAAAAATCTCTACAACTTCTGAGGGAATATCTAAAACCCACAAGGTTCATACGTTTATACTTTATTAAAATGTATACCATGAAATGTGTATGTGTATAAAGAAGGGTTTCCATTTGTAATAGAAAAAATATCCCCCCTCTATTGAAACCTCGGTTAAAAAGATTTTGAGTTCATTCCAAATCATTAAGTCTAAGTTTTAAATTATAGCATAACCTTTGTTGTAGTAGCATAAATACTTCGTTATAGCACATGAAAACTGAAAGTTTAAATTTGAATAAATAGAGTTTATTCCAAATACATCAGGAGTCAGTTGCTTGAAATTTTGGAGTAAGATATATTGAACAACATAGCTCTGAGAAATGGTTAAAAGTTAACAACTGTTCATCAGCACAACCAAGCAGAAACAATTTGTAATATCCTGGGATTTCCATAGAACTAATCAAAAATTTCCAGTGGGGCCTTCTTCTAGACAATAACATATGTCATAACTTTAGAGCAGAATAACCTTGGGTTTATTTTAATTATGAAGAAAGTGCCAGACTTCAGAACACAGAAAAGTAAACTCATGGAGAAATCCATTATGGGCTAAAGCTTCTAGTAATTTAACAGTGCGTCTATCAATATTAAAAAAAAAATAATTTTACAATCAGATTTTACCTGTATATTCCAAACGCTAAAGTTTTCTGGAAAGTTGCAAAGCAGCCTGAGCATTCCGTCCACTTCCCTTAATCTTCCGACCTCTACCTTATCCTGTACTCGCCATCTTATCTCTTAGACCACTCGCTTCTTCCTTAACCTGTTGAATCCTTACATACTACCCCTTATCTCCAAGCAAAAGAAAACAAAAAGCTTCCTCCTCTTGTCCCATTTCACAAACTTGGCATGGGTTTAAATATAGGCATATATAAAAACCTTTTTAGTGTTCTATTGTGAAAAATACTATTTTTGCCACAGAACATTCCATGAAAGTCTCCCGTCATTAGAAAGGCTCTTATCTCCTATTGCTCTCAATGTAAATGAAATATAGAACATTCTTAGAAAAGAGGCACTCTTTCAGCATGTCCGCTGCCTCTCTCTCAGAACAATGAAAGACCAGGGAGACGGTACTTCCTTATCCTGTCAGAGGCTTCCACTTAACTCAAAATATTTAACTATTTTAATTCTAAATGCTGAGAAAATTAAATCTTCTGTCAACGGATAAGTGTTGAAATTTTGGGGAGGATATATTGTTTTTTTCTACCTGAAAAAAATTTAGTCCTCATATTAAAAGGAAAGCGCAGCACAAATTTACCTATGAAACTGCCTCTATAAAGAGAAAAACTTATGTGGATTGTAAGAAACAATACATTTCTGTATCAGAGTTTACAATTTAGATTTGTGACATGGAGTACTTTAAATCTAAGTCATTATATTATGCAATAATTTGTGGGAAGGAACGATGAAGGAGGATTGTAGGGGCAGAAAGGGCACGTCTTCCTTCTTCATGAAAATGTGAGGAGGAGTATTCTCTTGGAGATTTTCTTAACATGAAACAAAAAATAAATCCATATTTTCCTGCAAAAGGGGTCCCTACAGTCAAAGGAATGTATCAATTTCTCAACTTGGCAAATTTCTGAAGAACAGACATAAACAGTTTCATAGGTCTTCAAGATAACAGTACAACATTGTTTTGAGCTATTTGAGATATACCTATAAATATGTGGACCGAATCCTGATACAAGTCAACGCAGCTTTCCTGTAGAAAATGATGCTTACTTTGACTGAGGGCTGGAGCATGCTTTAATCATTCCATTCCAAACAACTGCATTAAAGAACATCTACTAAGTAACAGAATTAAGCAGTTGAAGAGACTGAAAAAGTTAAGCTTGCCTGTGCACAATTCTGCCAATACCACTGTACAAGAAGACTCTCAGATTGCAAATATTACTACATTGTCCTCTCCAAACCTTCCAAAAAATACTGTCCTCCCGTATAGACATTCGCCTCATTTTATACTAGTGCTCCTATGCAATTGACAACTGGAAGAAAGATAAGAATTCTAAACATATATCACATTTTGCAAAACAGTTTACTAACTAGAGATTTTTTGCTTGCCTTCTAATACTGAAGGTCATACATGCAAAATCACTCAGGCACTGACATTAGCATTTCTTTACCTTTGAGCCTTGCAGATTTTTGGTTGAACATTTAAGTAAGCCAAAGACATATCACCTTGTAAGACATGCTACTTAGAGTATTCTGTACTGAATATGACTACTTAATTATCCATTTTATTTTTCTAATGAACCAGTGCAGTCTTTAACCATATGGATTTATATAATATGTTCTGATATGGAATGTCAGAGCAAATTACAGGCTTCCTTAGTATCCTTTTAGCTTTAATATTTAAGTATTGGGTGTACATGGCAAGGTTTTGGTAGCAGCGGGCGGGGGGCTGCAGGGGTAGCCTCTGTGAGAAGAGACGAGGGACTGCCCAATGCCAGACACAGCCAGTTCCAGCTGAGTCAGCAACAGACCCACCACAGGCAAAAGCTGAGCCAATCAGTAAAGCTGGTGGTGCGTCTATGAAAACATTTAAGAAAGAGGAGGGGAAAAAGTGAGAAACAGCAGTACAAACACCAGGGCCAGAGAAGAAGGGGAAGGAGGTGCTACTGGTGCCACAGCAGATATTCCCCTGCAGACCATGGAAGAGGCCATGCCGGAGGAGATATCCACACTGCAGCCCATGGAGGACCCCATGCCAGAGCAGGTGGATATTTACTGAAGGAATTCTGTCCAGTGGAGAACCCACACCAGAGTAGGGGAAAAGTGTGAGGAGGAAGAAGCAGCAGAGAGGAACTGTTATGTACTGACCGTAGCCCCTCATCCCCCGAGACACTTGCGGGGGGAGGCAGAGGAGTTGCGAATGAAGGAGTGAAGTTGAGCCTAGGAAAAGAAGGGGTGGTGGTGTTTAATTTTTGATGTTCTTTCTCACCATCCAAATCTATTTTAATTGGCAATAAATGAAATTATTCTTCCCCAAGTCGAGCCTGTTTTGCCCGTGATAGCAATTGGTAAGTGATCTCCCTGTCCTTATCTCAACCCACAAGCTTTTTCATCCTATTTTTTCCCCTGTCCTGTTGAGGAGGGGGAGTAAGGGAGCGGCTGGGTGGGCTTCTGGCAGCTGACCAACATTAACCCACCACAATATTTTACTACAAATATACCTAAACAATAGGAATTAAAACATATCTCTGCAGAATGAAATAGCAGGAAAGGCATTTCATTCATACTCAAAAATGAACACCATTTATACAAAAAAGTAAATTATATTGTTTTAACAGTGACTATAGTGAAAGAGATGCATTTCATAGAACCATAGAATCATAGAACGGTTTGGGTTGGAAGGGACCTTCAAAGATCATCTAGTCCAATCCCCCTACCATGGGCAGGGGCATCTTTCACTAGATCAGGTTGCTCAAAGCCCCATCCAACCTGACCTTGAACACTGCCAACGATGGGGCATCCACAACTTCTTTGGGCAATCAAGTTTGCTTGATTAGACAGAGTTGATTTTAGACAAAATTTAATATGCACTATTTTTCAGGATAACGCTATAGATAGAATCTAAGAAGGACCCTCTTAGTCTTTTTCTCCCTGGTATATTGCAGATGTATGAAGTCCAGCTGCATATAAGTTTGCCGACGATACTAAACTAGGAGGAGCTGTGGCCTCCCTCGAGGGTAGAGGGGCCTTACAGAGAGATCTGGATAGACCAGAGAGCTGGGCAATCACCAACCCTATGAAATTTAACAAGAGCCAGTGCCGGATTCTCCACCCGGGACGGGGTAATCCTGGGTATACGTACAAACTGGGGGACGAGAGGCTGGAGAACAGCCCCGCGGAAAGAGATCTGGGGGTTTGGGTTGATGGCAAGTTGAATATGAGTCAAGAGTGTGCCCTGGAAGCCAAAAAAGGCCAACCGGGTCCTGGGGTGCATCAAGCCCAGCATAGCTAGCCGGTCAAGGGAGGTGATTGTCCCACTCTACGCTGCACTGGTGCGGTCCCACCTCGAGTCCTGCGTGCAGTTTTGGGCGCCTCAATATAAGAAGGACATCAAACTATTAGAGTGTGTCCAGAGGAGGGCGACCAAGATGGTGAAAGGCTTCGAGGGCAAGACTTAGGAGGAGCGGCTGAGGTCACTTGGCTTGTTCAGCTTGGAGAACAGAAGGCTGAGGGGTGACCTCATCACAGTCTACAATTTCCTCAAGGGGGGCAGCGGAGGGGGAGGTGCTGCTCTCCTCTCTCTGGTGACCAGCGATAGGACACGAGGAAATGGAATGAAGCTGCATGAGGGGAAGTGCAGATTGGACGTTTGGAAAAGGTTTTTCACTGAGAGGGTGGTCGGTCACTGGAACAGGCTCCCCAGGGAAGTGGTCACGGCACCAAGCCTGTCAGAGTTCAAGGAGCGCCTGGACGACACTCTTAGTCATATGATTCAGTGTTAGGTAGTCCTGCGAGGAGCAGGGAGTTGGACTCGATGATCCTTATGGGTCCCTTCCAACTCGAGATATTCGATGATTCGATGATTCTATGATATATTTAGTTGTATTCAACGACAAGCAAAGCACATGCTGAAATTTTATGACAAATCAAATAGTGAAATAATCCTCATTACGTGAAAAAATGTTGTCTAAAAAAAAATCATGACTTTTTTGCCACTGCAATTAGAAACTGTGAAACTTAAAGAGAAGTAATTAAATCTTTCTGTATCTAATATTTTTATGAGTCAACCTGTGTGTTTCAGAATGACTAGCAACTAAGTTGGTTGAGGCAGCAGTACTTCAGAAATCATTAAATCATGCCCAAGTACTTCCCTCCTCCATCAAACAATCTTAAATCTTTCTTTTTTTTTACAGAAGCAAAGACAGAAAAAATATTAGGTCAGGTAATGCAACCTACTTAGCATTAAACACGACTTGTCTGGTGTACTAGGCCACACACACCTACAGCAAGAATAATTTTCTTAGATCAAGAACAACACATACCTAATTAAAAATTCTGAATTGCTAATATGAATTAATAAATGAGCCTTCTGTACTTTTTGTACTTGACAATTACAGTTTTTGGATATGACAGTGCAACTCTATTACTTGACCTGTAATCTAACAACAGGGTTTTGATGTTATCAAACCCCTCGACCTGACTCAGAAGCTAGAATTCAGTCACACTGAATACACTCATGAAATATTAAATATATAAACAATTGGAAGCAGGACCCTATTGTGCTAGGAAATGTATTATGACAGATTGATTATATCTTATTATACTAGGTAATCTCTGGACACATAGGGAACTCTACTTTCAGGATTTGCTTTATGCGTGATGGAAGGGATGTATGAAGGCAGGACTAAAATCTGAATGATTGGCTTTTGGTGTGGAAGGAGGCAGGACATGGAACAAAATGTGATGATAAAGTATAATGGGGAAGATGGTGCAAATGTGTTCTTTGGAAACCGTTCATAAAATCATAGAAATGTTGGATAGAAGGGACTTCTGGAGGTCATCTAGTCCAAATTCTTACTTGAAGTGAGATCGTCATGAACAACAGATCAGGTCAGCCATGGCTTTGTCTAGCTGAGTCTTGAAAACCTCCAAGGATGGAGATTCCTCAACCTCTACAGATAACCTTTTCCAGTGCTGCCCTGTTTTGCTTAGTATATTTATAGTACTGGAAAAAACAGAGATGGCATACAGCTTGCTCATTCTAGAGAGAAACTGGGCAAAAATATTCAGAGTGGAAGTATTTGTGTCAGTCATCTGTGTTCAATCTCTAGTATTCATTGTTTAAACAGGACCCAGGATAAAAAACTGATTTCACAGAGCATTTAATAAATGTTTATCTTCAACTACTATGAAATATGCTTTACTGTATTTTATAACCATTTGTCATGTGCTTTAATATGAATGTACAATACACTCATGAAATATTAAATATATAAACAATTTCAAAAGTATGCATCTGTCACGGTGCAGATTATTTTACTAAACAAAAACCACATGACACAAAGGAACAGCATCAGTTTTGCTAGATATCAGACAAGTTCATCTCAACTGTGACAAAAATAATGCAACAGCTAGCTTTTCCTGTCACCTCAAAAGGTTAAGAAAGAGTGGGTTACAGAAGTACCTGGTGAATGTATTTATAAAATAAACCAATTTATTTCTAAAATAAACATTCATCCTCTTATGCAGATTGATGTACATACAGAAGCATACCATGATCTCATTTATTTTATCAAACAAGACTTTATACAGTAACTTAAACATTCACACAAGCATACAATTGTATCACACACAACATTCGAGTATTTTCTGTTTTTTGAATTATGATAATAAATAGCAGACAGAACTGAGCAATAAGACCATGTAATAAACCAAGAGTTGTAGAAGTCATAAATGCCACGAAGTTGATGCTAAGACATTTTTATTTGACATAATTTTGATTCAGCTACTCAAATTCTTAGTATACCTCAAATTTTAGTTTCAATAGTTAACTTACTGATCATTGAAACTCTCATGAATTTAAAGAACTGTAGATTCCACTCCTTTTTCAATCTCCAAGTACTTTGTTATTTAATTTCAAAATAATTTCACAACTTTTACAGGTTTCATACATTTTCGGCTGCATTGGGTGTAAATGGCAAGGTTTTTTGGAGGGCAGCCTGCAGGGGTAGCCACTGTGGGAGGATGTCAGGGGCTGCCCTGTGCCGGACACAGACAGTTCCAGCTGGCTCCGCAACGGCCCCACTACAGGCTAAAGCTGAGCCCATCAGCGAAGTTTGTGGCGCCTCTGTGATAACATATTTAAGAAAGGGCAGAAAATGCTGAGGAGGAGGGAAGAATGGAGGGAACAACAAGGTCAGAGAAGTAAGAAATGCTCCATGGCAGAGCAGGCACACCCCCGATGGGACTGCAGCCCGTGGAGGACCCACACAGGAGCATAGGAAATGAATATGAAGGAAGGAACAGCGGGAAGAACAGAGTGAGAAACTTCCAGGCACTGACCCCGATCTCCTGAGCTGCTCATTGTCTCACTGAAAGGACTGAGTGCAACCCACGGTGATAACATGGGGGGAGGAGAGGTGTCTGGAGTGAAGCTGAGCCTGGGAAAGGGGGAGGAAAGGTGCTTTCCCTAAGTGTTTAAATGTTTGTCTTTGTTTCCCAATACCCAAATCAGTAATTAAATGTTTAGGTTATGTTCATTGGCAATAAGTTAAATTCCCCAAGTTGAGTCTGTTTTGCCTGCAACAGTAACTGCTGAGTGATTTCCCAGTCTTTATTTCAACCCATGAGTTTTCTTGCACCTGTTCTTTCTATCTCACTCCCCCCCCCCAAAACAAAGGGGGTGGTGAATGAGAAGCTGTGTGGGTGCTTGGCTGCTATTCAGGGCCAACCCACCACATTGGCTTTTGTTATACACACTATACTGTGAGTGCACAATGGCCCGCTGAAGTCAACTGTCATACCGTGGATTCTGATCTCCACAAATTTACTTCACTATAGTCATTCCTTACTGTCATAATCTATTCCTGTAAAACTATTCCTCCTTCAGTGGGGAATTAAAAACTGCTCTAATAACAAGCATTCATAACAGCAAAGCTATTGCTTAAATTGTTTTGCTGCCAAGACCCCATTTGTGGGTTTTTTTTGTTTGTTTTTGTTTTCCTCCTTCCCCATCTTAAAACCTGACCATGGCCTTTTTGAGTCTTCTGTTTGTTTACTGTTTTGCTGCTTTGGGTACACACTGCAGCATTCCATCTTGGCATTATGACAGTGGCTTACAGTCTACATCTCCTGACTTGCCTGCTTATAAAATGTCAACAAAATTAATTTGTAAACTAAATTTGTTTATGCCTTCAAAAGGCAACTGAGATTCTAGTAGTTCTAGTAATCCCTACTTACAGAACTGAGAAAATATAATTTGGGGACCTAGGGACACAAAAAAGCAAAATCTAAGATAACTTTTTCTGAAGTCAATATGTACTATACAGAAATGCATTCATAATTGGTAAGAGAAAAATAGCCAATCTGAATTGTGTCCTACACATGGTAGAATTTCAGTCTTTTTGATGCTTGTGTCACCGAACATCGGGAATAAAACTCCTTAACACTGGGTGTATTAAAGAGTAGGCATTACTTTATTCGGCCAGGTGCATGGGGGATCTCTCCTCCTAGCATGCACACCGTATGTTGCATCAACCGTCCCTTATATGGCTCTTCGATATACATATTCATAATAATTTATTGGAATAATCATACATATTCATTATATTTCTCAGAACTAATTATAATATCTGCATAGTCTTTCACGCATGCGTTTTGAGTCCTTAGGAGCATCTACAGGTGTCTTAGGTGGTCTCTGGTGGTCTCTCGTGGTGTCTCGTGGTCTCTGCAGGAGGAGAACTTTTCTTGAACCTTTGGGCCCTTCTCCTTATATGGTCACAAATTGGCTCATCACTGCCATTTGCCACAGTTTTGGTTGTCCTTGTCTGGTTTCTGCTGGTACTTATCTATCTCACGATGTGCTCGTTAGCTTTGGCCTTGTATGTGATGTGCTCGTTAGCTTGATTAATCCAGCAGTTTATCTTACAACTATTTACAACACTTGGATCTTTTAAATTTTGATTTAGAAATAAGAAGTGCTCAGCCAGAGGTTGTCCCAGAAGTGGTTTGCTTATTTTCCCTTGTTTTAATTATGAAAAAGTACAATACCATATCAGTTTTTCCACCAAACATCAACCATCAGTATGGAATCAAATACTTTCATCCCTGTTGTCCAGTGTCTGCTTTCTTCCTTTGTAAGACCAGCAAGTAGAAGCAATTTGGTCATTTAACAATAAAATTCTCTGGATTGCTCATCACACTTGGTAGTACAGCTTCACAACTACAGGATTTTAAAGTTACTGGGTTGGTTGGTTTTTTTGTGTGGAACAACTCTTTGTTAGACAGATTGTCAAATATCTTCCTTCCACTGATGAAATTCTGTTTGGAAAGTATTCTCACTAAACATTTCTGGGAGGATATTGAAACTAGCATTTTTTTATGCCTTACTTCTTGAAAGAAAATATTTCCAGTAATTTCCAGTTTGGAGTCTAAGCAAATTATCTGTAAAGTTGTAAAATATATGTGTTTGCACAGTAGACTATCCCCTCAGCAGTTTGAGAGAGGACTTGAAGCTTAACAAACTTGTCATGCATAGACTGCAGCTTGTAGCTGGATGCTTGAGTTGAGGAGAAATTGCAGGCAAATGCTTATAGCTTTCCAGCAGGTTAGCCAGATGTGTGAAAATTCAGCAGACGTGTAGTACGGCTGGCAGCCATATGTTAGTTGGTAGGTCCGATCATATCGTGTGCAATTGACCTATGGGTGCAAACTGCAGTGATTTGAAGTTTTTTGTGCATGATGTTTTGCAGGATCAAGTTATGTGTGCCGAAAATTTCTGTACCTATACTATGTAGAGTATCTTTGGGTTTTTTAATTTTTTTTTATATATTTATTTTAAGGGAAATACCTTGAGTTCTTTCACTTTGGTCCCTTGTGCAGAACTTCTCTCCCAACATGAATAGCAAACTCAAAGCTGATGGTGTGATTCTTCCCAGGAATCAGCATAGTAGCTGCCCATTTTGGAAGGGAAACTTTCCAATTCAAATGGATCCTTAGTTGTCATCTTATTGGACCCAGAAGTTTAGAAAGGTGAAACTTAATAGCACACCTTTGAAAATTACTTTTCCTGGTGGCCTCAGTACTCTGATGTTGATTGAGCCTGCACCATTCAGTGCACTGTTAAGCAGGCAAGCAGTTTTCATGATCTCTGCAGAGAAAATGACAGAAAGAAAAAAGGAAGTGCATAAAAGTTAATGTCATAGTTGATAGCGTGTTATCTGCAGCTCTGGAGTCGCAAAGTATTCAAAGGCAATGACTCAGCCTCCAAAATAAATAAAGGAAAGCCATTCTGAACTTGGGGGTTGGTGGTGAAATGGGACGCTTTAGAAAAAGCTTAGTGTTTTCTCACATATGCATTGGCAAGATATTCAGAAGTACAGGCTCTAGCTTTTGCGAGGCAGTGGCATTGTACAGGTAATGAATTTACTGCTGACTCCATGCTGGACATCCGAATTGACACCTCCTGGTGTCAGCAGTTTGGTCACAGTCTCTGCCAGTGCTGAAGCTGCCCTTAGCACCAAAACAGGTCTCAGCACTACCATACTTTGGGCACCATAATGTTGCAGCCAGAACAGCCATTGGATTCCACTCTTCATGGAGGCCATGATGATTCACACTGAGGGCATGCTTCCTAGCCTGACTAAAATCAAGGTCTGCTTTCCTCATTTCTAACACCACCAGTTGTTCTGTCAGAGAAGGAAATTTGATTTTATTGAAGTAGAATTAATGTGATCTGTTCTTAAGAAGCAGAGCCAATGTTATGTTCTTGGCTTGTCTGATCCTAAAAAGTGAACATTCATGGTGATAGAGATTATTTCTGAGTGGACTGTAAATCCCTGGACCATTTCTTTTTCCCTTTTCAAAAGACATGTACTAGACTTTCTTCAGTCCTTCCAGGTTCAGAAAATACTTTGTCTTGTTTCTTAGCGGTGTTGAGGGAATATCATCAAGTCCTCTCAACTGTAGTACAGCTGTCTTACTATAAGTATTCTTTAACCTGTTGTTTCCTATTAGTGTGTGTATTGCTGTTGTTGCATTTAAATAATAATGCTGTCTTTTCCTGTTTTGTGAAGGTGGGAACAAAGTAGGCATTAAGACTTCATACTTGACATTCTTTCCTTTATGCTCTCTTTCCATTTAATAGCAGAACTCTAGCTCTTTGGTGGTATAAAATGTGTTCTTGCTGCCTTATTAATGTCCTTGCTAATTGAAACTCATTTTGGACTTCAGTCTTTCTGATTTTGTCACTACATGCTTCTGGTGTTCCTAAATACTTACATCTTTGTTTCCTTTTTTGTTGTTGCACCTTTTTCTTCTATCACTGAGGAATTTGTGATGCAGCCAAAATAACCTCATATTATTTCCTATCTTTCTTCCATGTGATATTTGCCATTGAGTTGTTTGGTATTTTTTTTTTAAATATAGTCTGGATCACTTAAGATGTCTTGCACTCTTTTCTTCAGGTTATTTATTTATTTAAGAAATTCTTTCCACCAATTCCCTGAATTTGTTTGACAAATTCAAACACGCTAACAGTTGTCTGTTAGCCTTATTCTGATGCTTTCAGGACTTCCTCTCTCTAGAAGGGAATGCTATAATTTCATAATCGTTCACACAAATTACTTTCCAGCATTACTTTTTAGATAGGTACTCAGGGAAATCATCCCATATGATTCCCATAAGATTGATGACATGAACACATTCTTGCTTGTCTCTTCCTCCTTTTTTCTCCCTCTCCCTTTTGAGACTGATTCCATTTCATGATTCTTTTGTGGCTCCTGGCAGTTTACTGTTTTATTCTTTTGTGATAATGACCATTATTTCAGCTTGCCATTGAGATAATCTGCCAGCCACGAGTATTAATAAGAGTCAGTCTTTGTCTATCTGGTTCTAAAAGGAAAGTTTGTGATGAAATTAAGGAAGTAGTTTTCTAATATATTGCCAAGATGCAATTTCATCTAAACCAGTCAGTAATCTTAGAAGTGTTCTTTCCAAAACTTTGTGCTTTTTAGTAGAGGAGAATCTGTGTTTTAGAAATCTCCACAGCTGTATGCTGGTATCTAAACCCAAATTCTTCAGCTCTTTTCTATTTATTTGTTACCGCATGGGTATGCTGAAAAGCCAGGCATGATCAACTCAGAAGCTTTCCAAATAGATGACTGTGGTTTTCCACCTGTTACCAGTTGGCTGCCATGTAAGTCTGTAGGTACACTGACCTCAAGCTGCTTCAGTAATATGCCAGTTTTTGATACTTAAAAAGAACTCTTTAGAGCATCTAACCAACCACCAAATAAGAACATGTTTTTGACATGTCAGCTGGAGCAGGAAGCGAGTGGGAAAGAATGATACAGTCTTTATTTGACTAATTATCTGTGACTTCTCATGCTGTTGTACAAGTATGCTGCTTGCTAGTTGCCTACAGCGGGATTAGCCATGATATGCTTTAAAAGAAGAAAAAAAAACAATTATTTACCCAACATTAACTATGACTCAAAAAGGAGATAGACAATGACTCCTACAGCCCTGCCTGTATTCCCATCCAGAGTCCTTGTCTTCCAGTTCTTCACTCCACATTGTGACAACTTAGATATTAGTCTCCTGCTGTCTCACTGTACAGCTTTGAAGAGGGGAGTTGGGGTTTCAGTGGCAGTGATTCCTGGTAGTCCTTATTGTTGTGGAACCACCATGTTTAATAAAGATATTAAACCTATACTTTCTGAGAAGAGCTAAGAAAACTGGCAAAAACATGGATCCTTCTAGTAGCCAGATATTCAGAAATACTGTTTTCCTCATATGAATGAAATAAAGTTGTATCCCACTTGCCTTGTGTAGTAAGTGCAGCTGATTCACATTGCAGCTTCCAGTTGGCACTGATTTGAGATTAATCTAATTCATTCTTGGGGAACTGGCTGTATGCATTCATGCTCCACAAGAAGCAGAGGATCCCCTGCCCTCTTGCCACCAGGTAGAAGGAGGGGACCTAAGTGACGGGGGGGAATGGAAACAGGTCCCTGCTCGGGGTGCCAGGCAAACGCCCGCCCGGCCTCCCTCACCTTCCCGGTTGCCCTTACAGAACCGATATGGGGCCCTGGAACTTGAGGGCGAGGCAAACGAGGATGTAGACGAAGGTCCATCCAGGAGGTTGCCTAGGGTGAGGCAGTCAGCCCCACGCATTATGACTGCCACTGCTAAGAAAAAAAGGAGGGTAATTGTCATAGGTGATTCCCTTCTGAGGGGAACAGAGGGCCCTATATGCCGACCAGACCCATCCCACAGGGAAGTCTGCTGCCTCCCTGGGGCCCGGGTCAGAGACATTACTAGGAAACTCCCTGGTCTGGTACGGTCTTCCGACTACTACCCGCTGTTGGTTATACAGGCTGGCAGTGATGAGGTTGCAGAGAGAAGTCCTGAAGCGATCAAAAGGGACTTCAGGGCACTGGGGCGACTGGTTGAAGGGTCAGGAGCACAGGTAGTGTTTTCCTCTATCCCTACAGTGGCAGGGAAGGATACTGAAAGGAGCAGGAAAACACACCTGATCAACACGTGGCTCAGGGGCTGGTGCCATTGGAGGAATTTTGGTTTTTTTGATCATGGGGAGGTTTACACGGCACCGGGCCTGCTGGTGACAGACGGAGTTCACCTGTCTCACAGGGGGAAAAGGATCATGGCTCATGAATTGGCAGGGCTCATTGAGAGGCCTTTAAACTAGGTTTGAAGTGGGAAGGGGATAAAACCAGGCTCGCTAGAGATGAGCCTAGGGGTGGCATGACAATGCCGGGGGCGAAATCGATAGCCCAGCTCAAGTGCATCTACACCAATGCACGCAGCATGGGCGGCAAACAGGAGGAGCTGGAAGCCATTGTGCAGTGGGAGAGATATGACTTAGTCGCCATCACAGAAACATGGTGGGGTGACTCTCACGATTGGAGTGCTGCAATGGATGGCTATAAACTCTTCAGAAGGGACAGGCGAGGAAGGAGAGGCGGTGGGGTGGCCCTGTATGTTAGGGAGTGTTTCGATTGTCTAGAGCTCAACGACTGTGATGATGATACGGTCGAGTGTTTATGGGTAAGGATGAGGGGGAAGGCCAACGAGGCAGATATCCTGCTGGGAGTCTGTGATAGACCACCCAACCAGGATGAAGGGGCGGATGAAGCGTTCTACAAGCGGCTGGCAGAAGTCTCTCAATCGCTAGCCCTTGTTCTCGTGGGGGACTTCAACTTCCCGGACGTCTGCTGGAAATACAACACGGCAGAGAGGAAGCAGTCTAGGAGGTTCCTGGAGTGTGTGGAAGACAACTTCCTGACACAGCTGGTGAGGGAGCCTACCAGGGGAGGTGCCTCGCTCGACCTGCTGTTTACTAACAGAGAAGGACTGGTGGGAGATGTGGTGGTAGGAGGCCATCTTGGGCTTAGCGACCATGAAATGATAGAATTCTCGATTCTTGGTGAAGTAAGGAGGGGGGCCAGCAAAACCACAACCATGGACTTCCGGAGGGCGGACTTTGGCCTGTTCAGGACGCTGGTTGAGAGAGTCCCTTGGGAGACGGTCCTGAAGGGCAAAGGGGTGCAGGAAGGCTGAACGTTCTTCAAGAAGGAAGTCTTAAAGGCGCAGGAGCAGGCTGTCCCCGTACGCCGTAAGAAGAACGGGCGGGGAAGACGACCGGCCTGGCTGAACGGGGAGCTCTTGCTGGGACTCAGGAAAAAAAGGAGAGTTTACCGCTTGTGGAAGAAGGGGCAGGCGACTCAAGAAGAGTACAGGGATCTCGTTAGGTCGTGCAGAGAGGAAATGAGAAAGGCAAAAGCCCAGCTAGAACGCAATCTGGCCGCTGTCGTTAAAGACAACAAAAAAAGTTTTTACAAATACATGAATGACAAGAAGAGAGCCAAGGAGAATCTCCATCCTTTATTGGATGCAGGGGGGAACATTGTCACCGAGGATGAGGAAAAGGCTGAGGTACTCAATGCCTTCTTTGCCTCAGTCTTTAACAGGCAGACCAGTTATCCTCAGGGTACTTGGCCCCCTGAGCTGGAAGACGGGGACGGCGAGCAGGATGAACCCCCCACAATCCAAGAGGAAGCAGTCAACGACCTGCTATGCCACCTGGATGCTCACAAGTCTATGGGGCCGGATGGGATCCACCCGAGGGTGCTGAGGGAGCTGGCGGAGGAGCTCGCCAAGCCACTCTCCATCATTTCTCAGCAGTCCTGGTTAACGGGGGAGGTCCCGGACGACTGGAGGCTTGCCAATGTGACGCCCATCTACAAGAAGGGCCGGAAGGAGGATCCGGGGAACTCCAGGCCTGTCAGCCTGACCTCGGTGCCGGGGAAGATTATGGAGCGGTTCATGTTGAGGGCGCTCACAAGGCGTGTGCGGGACAACCAGGGGATCAGGCCCAGCCAGCATGGGTTCATGAGAGGCAGGTCCTGCTTGACCAACCTGATCTCCTTCTATGACCAGGTGACCCGCCTAGTGGATGAGGGAAAGGCTGTGGATGTGGTCTACCTGGACTTCAGCAAGGCCTTTGACACTGCCTCCCACAGCATTCTCCTAGAGAAGCTGGCGGCTCACAGCTTAGACAGGTGTACTCTGCGCTGGGTCAAAAACTGGCTGGACGGCCGGGCCCAGAGAGTTGTGGTGAATGGAGTTCAATCCAGTTGGTGGCCGGTCTCGAGCGGTGTTCCCCAGGGCTCAGTTTTGGGGCCGGTCTTGTTCAATATCTTTATCAATGATCTGGATGAGGGGATTGAGTGCACCCTCAGTAAGTTTGCAGACGACACCAAGTTGGGCGGGAGTGTTGATCTGCTCGAGGGTAGGAAGGCTCTGCAGAGGGACCTGGACAGGCTGGATCGATGGGCTGAGGCCAACTGTATGAGGTTCAACAAGGCCAAGTGCCAGGTCCTGCACTTCGGCCACAACAACCCCATTTAGCGCTACAGGCTTGGGGAAGAGTGGCTGGAAAGCTGCCTGGCAGAAAAGGACCTGGGGGTGCTGGTCGACAGCCGGCTGAACATGAGCCGGCAGTGTGCCCAGGCGGCCAAGAAGGCCAATGGCATCCTGGCCTGTATCAGAAATAGTGTGGCCAGCAGGACTAGGGAACTGATCGTGCCCCTGTACTCGGCACTGGTGAGGCCCCACCTTGACTACTGTGTTCAGTTTTGGGCCCCTCACTACAAGAAGGACGTCGAGGTGCTGGAGCGTGTCCAGAGAAGGGCAACGAGGCTGGTGAGGGGTCTGGAGCACAAGTCTTATGAGGAGCGGCTGAGGGAACTGGGGTTGTTCAGCCTGGAGAAAAGGAGGCTGAGGGGCGACCTCATCGCTCTCTACAACTACCTGAAAGGAGGTTGTAGCGAGGTGGGTGTCGGTCTCTTCTCCCAAGTAACAAGCGATAGGACGAGAGGAAACGGCCTCAAGTTGCGCCAGGGGAGGTTTAGATTGGACGTGAGGAGAAATTTCTTTCCTGAAAGAGTGGTTAAACATTGGAACAGGCTGCCCAGGGAAGTGGTTGAGTCCCCATCCCTGGAGGTATTTAAAAGACGTGTAGATGCGGCGCTTAGGGACATGGTTTAGTGGGCATGGTGGTGTTGGGTCGACGGTTGGACTCGATGGTCTTTAGAGGTCTTTTCCAACCTTAATGGTTCTATGATTCTATGATTCTATGCTTCCTCCTTTTTCTCTGCCTTTTCCTGGTACTGCTGAAAACAGAGAATACTTTCCTCTGAAAGGATAGTTCCCTGCTTTTAGCTCTCCTTACTGCTGGGGCAGCATGCATTTCATTAAACTCTTTAACCATAGTTAATTACATAGTAGGGAAAAATAGCATGTAAAATTTTGTTACTATCCCATTGGAAAGAAGCAGGGAAGACCAAAGTTATCACCTTTATTACCAGGAAGAGGTGGACCCTCCTGTATTTATAAAGGTTTTGAGTTTTCTCAACTTTCTTTTAAAAACGTGTTTTGTTGTTTAACATTTTTAGCTGAAATTTAACAAATTCTGTAGTTACGATAAGTTGAATAGTTTATATGGTTATCTGGAACATGGATAAAGGGAGAATGATTGCCAAAGGAACTACTTAAATGTTACCTTAAAAATACATTTGTTCTCATAAAATGACAGGTCTGAGATTCTAGCCACAAAGAAGAAATAAAGGCATTTTGTGGCTGCTCTGGCATTTGTCTTACCCTCAACAGGCTGATTCTGCTCACTAATAAAGCAGAAAACTCTCTACTTTTTTTGTTGGGTTAGTTTTCTAACCACTTTGGCTGGGGATGGGAGAAGAAATGAGGGAGTAGTGGGAAGAGGAGGCTTGCTCCTCAGTGTCAGTGAGTGGTTGGATTAACTCAGCCTTCTTTCCTGACCTTACAGGAAGGAATAGGCCTATTTCAGTGTAAATAGCATGCCCTCACAGAGGAAAAGCATAAAGGGCAAAGGCCACATCAGCAGCAGACTGGCTTAGTGTTGGACAGCCCTGAGAATTATGAGATAAAGGCATTTTATTATGTATGCATAGTCTCAGCAAGTCACCTGAGCACCCAAAGACCTTGACTTGCTTCCTCTGGTACAGCAAAGTAATCCTTGATGACAAAAGATTTCCAACAGTAATAGTTTGGCTAGTCTAGAATAAGCCTCAGCTTCCTGCCCCTTTGGGCCCAAGAGAGAAGGAAGAGGACAGTCTTTCAGCCAGTACAGAGACTAAAGAACTATTTGTAATGTGACTTCAGGAATGATATATCTAAATGATTTAGCTTTCTAGACTGATGACATTAAATTGGGGAAGGCAAGAAGGTGGGAGAGGAAGCTGCAGAAATACATAATCTGTTAAGCAGAGGTAGTGGCAACTGAATAAACTGAAAGAACAGGACAGTTGAAAGCTACATAAGAAACACTCTGAAAATGCAAAGTCAACTAGAATTAATTTCTACATGTGTTTCACTTTTCATTTGCATCTGTCATTTGCAAATGAAATTAAAGGTAGCCCTATTTCTGACAATTGCAACTGTTGATGCACTTGATGTTTAACAGTTTTCACATAGCTATATTGTAGGAATAATGATGTGGCTGTAATGGCCTAAGAGAACAAGGTTTGTAGGAAGATATACTATACTTTGTTACACCAGCAAATATAGGTGGAAAAAGCAGATGAACTTCCAGGCATATAAGCCTTACTTCTCTTTTAACCATGGACTAGGAAGTCTGTGAAATTCTACTGGTAAACTTTTTGAGGAATATATGTGCAAAAAATAGTTGTGAAACCTTAGAGGTCATCAAGAAAATCAACCTTTTGATGAAGCATTTAGAATTTGGGAATCAATGAAAATTATCCCATTCAGAATAAAGTATACAGAAAGAATGTTTTAATATTGCAGTATTTTGGATCTGTAGTAATTTCTACAAGCTGAGACCTGAGACAAAAATTAATTTGAAACTTGGTCAGAATCAAATGAAAATAACATGTGGAGCAATGTGCATTGTGACATTTTAGCACAAACGAAGACATCCTTAGCAGATGAGAATATGTAAAACCACGGTCAATTAAATGCTTGTGGGAGAGACCACAGACACCACCATAGCATATATCTCTGATTTTTTCAAATGATCAATGGACACCAGATACTTATTTGATTTTTAGTTGGATACTGGAGCACAAGTTAATGTGTTGCTGGAAATAGTTATGCTAGCACTTAATCTCCCCCTACCTGTGGATTTCAATTAGTAAATGTATATGAAATTATCCCCACAAAAAGAATTTGTGAGTTTAAGTGTATGGGTAAACTGAAAAAACCCACATTATTTCTAATAGCATCAAAATAAAAGGGCACTTACTAGGTTACAAGTGTTTTTAGCACTTGAAGCAGTATATACAAATGAAGAGAGTATATACAATCAAGGGGAGACCAAAATTAATGAGGCATAGTTTCAGGATGTCTTCCAAGCAATCAGGTAGAATAGAGAATAGATGTGAAAGTATCTCCCCAAAATCATGCTACTAGAAGGCTTTTCCTCTCTGTAAAACCAGAATAAATGAAGAGGAGGATCAGCTAATTCCTTTTGTACCATAAGCCCAAGGCTAGAGTCCATTGAAGCCTAGAAGGCACTGAGTCCATTGGTTATTATAACACTGGGTATAAGCCCCAAATAGTTAAATATGTACAGGGAGAACATATTTTTTGCTATCTACAAAGAGAGGAAGAAATAAGTGGTTATGGATAATGTCAAATACGTATATTTTTATGCTGCCTGTGTTTGTAGGGTTGTGATAGGAGATGTCCGAAAAAGCAGTGCACATATTCGAACAAACATTTAGTATCACTTTTGGGACATACTGTTTCCTCATACCAATGTTTGGTTTTTGTTTAATACCCAAGTGTTTCTCAGAAAACCAGTCACATTGTTGATAGGATAGAGAGTACTAACATTAATACAGATGATGTTTTGAGCTGGAAAAAAAACAGTAGACTGGTATGATTAGAGACTCTTGAAAAGAGCAGTCTGCTGGCCTCAAGCTAAGCAAACTAAAATGTAAATTATGTGTAGATGAAACAGCATGCCTGGGAGAGCTAATGCACGAAGGTGTGTGTGCAGAAAAATAAACTGTAAAGTTGAGGCCATCATTAACGTATCTGTCTAAGCAAATGAAAAAGCATAAGCAAATTCTTGGGTATAGCTTGAGTTTGATGCTGCATCTAAACAAATTGATCTTCCCACAGTACAAAGAAGCTGAGATAGGCACAGGTGACTACTATGTTGACTTTGTGCAGCATAGCACTTCTACATCCAGCACAACCCTTATTATTTCTTATCCAAGTCCTCTGTTATCATGGATAATTGAGAGTTGACTGAATCATCTTATTCTCAGGTACTAGGAAAATGATTAAAGTTTGGACCAGATGATCTTTCGAGGTCCCTTCCAACCTAGGCTATTCTATGATTGTCAGTATGATAAAATAGGGAAGAAAGGATGGTTTGGCCATGGCATATATGACTGTTGAAAATATGCAACTTTCTAAAAAGTTGTTTGCCCTTGTTAGTTGAAACTGACCAACACCAGCTTGCTGTCAAGAGCTTCAGAGCAGTTTTAAATCAACTGAAGTGATGGGTTTGAGAAAGTTTGTTTGAGAAACTTCAAACTTGAAATGTTTTTTAGCTGTTGTATTATATTTTAAATATGGGCTCAATGCTACCGTCTCTTACTTTAGAGAATGAGACTTATATTTTAGATATTAAATCGGTGAGATTCCTAGGAAACTCAGGATTTGAAATGGAGTCTATATAACTTTTTTTAAACAAAAGAAAACAATACTGCTTCTCTGTATGGGTCAGAGTAGTGATTTTGGAATATTACAAGTCTCCTTAAACACAGAAAGGAACATTTAGGATCTTTTCTATGGAACTACTTTTAAATGTTGCTCAGCTGCTTCACTCTTCTTCACACAAACTAAAAATTATCTATGGATATTGATTTATTAGTTTTCCTTGTGATTTTTTTAATTATTATTTAATATTAAATGGTTTATGGGTAGTATGTTGTATGCAGAACTTTCCATACACAATTAGTTTAAAAAATTAAGTCTATTAACAATCCAAAAATGCTAGATTTTTTTCTGCAATACTCAGATCTGAAACGTTACAACTATATATATAATTTTTTCTATATCCAGCATCAGATGTTAACAGCATAATGGCTATTGCTGGCAAAGGAGGTGCTAACATCTAGGAAATAAGCTGATATATTTCTGTGATTGCACTAATTCTCTGTCATAGACTTTGTGAAAGAGTATACTACTTAGAATATGCTTTGACACACTGCCAAATTTGGGGAGCTTGAGGCTTTCACTCTACCACATAGATTTTATTACTTTCTGGATAATGATTATACACAACTATACCTTCAGTTAAAATATGTATTTTTTTTTAGGTATGTGTATTAGGTGTATGTGGTAAGGTTTTGGGGGTGGGGGTGGTGCTGCAGAGGTGACCCCTGTGGGAGAAGGTCAGGGGCTGCCCTGTGCTGGACACAGCTGGTTCCATCTGGTTCTGCAGTAGACCCACTGCTGGCCAAAGCTGAGCCCATCAACTAAGTCAGTGGTGCCTCTGTAAAAACATTTAAGAAAGAGCAGAAAATGCTGGGCAGGCAGAGGAGGAGGGAACAAAAAGAGTGAGAAATAACAGAGGGAGCACCAAGGTTGAAGGAGGAGGAGGTGCTCCATGGCAGAGCAGATATTCCCTGCAGCCCTTGGAGGACCCACACCGGAGCAGAGAAAACATGTAAGAAGAATGGAGTGGCAGAGAAAAACTGCTATGTACTGACTGTAAACCCCTGCTTTGCACTGCTTGTGGCCTCACTGAAGGGAATGAATGTAACCTGTGATGATTATAAGAGGGGGGAGGAGAGGAGTCTGGAGTGAAGCCTGGGAAATGGGGTAGGAAAGGTGCTTTAGTGTTTGTCTTTGTTTCTCACTGCCACTATGTGTTTAATTTATTTGTTTTGGAGGGGAGGAATCCTGGCCTATGGCCTGTCTTTATCAAAAATTACTACAGACTTCACAGAAATTGATTAGCATAGGATGTCAACAAGCATGTAAATATGAAAATTTAACATGTTTACTTGCTGCTTTTACAAAATTTCTCACATCCTTTTATTGCATAAAGAGTCTCTTTGAAAATGCCACTTTGAACCCAAGTCCTTTGGTGTTGAAGAATATCTCAATATTACTTTCTTAGTCTTCTGCTCAGATGTGAAATAGTTTATACCTCTGTTAGTTGCAGACCGGACCCTCTTTTCAGAGAAGTTTGCTGCCTCCCTGGGGCCCGAATTAGGGACGTCACCACAAGACTGAAGAGCTTAGTACAACCTTCAGACTACTATCCATTCCTGCTCTTTCACGTGGGTACAAATGATGTCGCAACAAAAAGTCTGAGGTCGATCAAAGGAGATTTCAGAGCCCTGGGAAGAATGCTAAAAAATTTGGGAGCACAGGCAGTGTCTTCCTCAATCCTCCCAGGAATGTGGGGAGCCTTTGGAAGAAACTGGTGACCCCAGGATATCAATACCTGGCTCCAGGACTGGTGCCTCCACCAAAACTTTGGGTTTTTAAACCATTGAAGAGCCTTTGAGACACAAGGTATGCTGGGGCCTGACGGGATCCACCTGTCCCAATGGGGAAAACGCATCTTTGGGCATAAGCTGGCGGGACTGATCGAGAGCGCTTTAAACTAGAATCGATGGGGGAAGGGGATACCAACAGGATTGCAGTAGGTAAGCCAAGGGTTGGCATGGCATCGCCTGAGAGTGGCAATGCTAGTGGGAACATTTACACTGCTCCTGGGAGCATGGAGGTCTCAGGAGTGTATCTGAAATGCTTGTACACCAACACACGCAGTATGAGAAACAAACAGGATGAACTGGAAGGCATTGGTCAGTTCCCAGAGCTACGATGTCATTGGTATTAGCGAGACTTGGTGGAATGAGTCCCACGACTGGAGTGCTGGGATGGAGGGCTACAGGCTGTTCAGGAAGGAGAGGCAGGGCAGGCGAGGTGGAGGTGTTGCACTATACGTAAGGGAGAGGTTTGACTGTACAGCCCTTACAGTTAGCGATGATGTGGTTGAGAGCCTCTGGGTGAGGATCAGGGGGATGGAAAACAAAGCAGATGGTGTAGTGGGTGTCTACTACCGATCACCCAGCCAGGATGTAAGCACTGATGAGATATTCTATAGGCAATTAGGAGAAATCTCTGGATCGGTAGCCCTTGTCCTTATGGGAGATTTCAACTTCCCAGACATCAGCTGGGAATATCATACTGCTGTGATGAACAGGTCTTGGAAATTCTTGAAGTTTGTGGGAGAGAACTTCTTGTCACAAGTACTCGGTGAGCCAACTAGGAAAGATGCCCTCCTAGACTTGCTATTTGGGAATAGAGAAGGACTCGTGGGAGATGTGATGGTAGGTGGCTGTCTTGGCCACAGTGATCATGAAACGGTCGAGTTTAAAATTTTCAGTGTAATGAGAAAAAAGGTCAGCAGAGTTGCTACCCTGGACTTCAGGAGAGCAAACTTTAAGCTATTCAGGGAGCTATTTAGCAGAGTCCCCTGGGAATCTGCCTTTGAGGGCTTAGGGGTCCATGAGAGCTGGTCAGTTTTTAAGAAGCACCTTTTAGAAGCACAGGAGCAGGCAATTCCACTGTGTTGTAAGTCAAGCAAGCGGGGCAGAAGACGAGCTTGGCTGAAGAGGGAACTCCTCGTGGAGCTCAAGAGGAAAAAGAAGTGGTATGATCTCTGGAAGCAAGGTCGGGCTTCGCAGGAAGATTACAGAGCTGTGGTCTGCATATGCAGGGAGAAGACATGAAAGGCCAAAGCTCGATTAGAGTTGAAACTGGCCAGTGTTGTGTCAGACAAGAAGTAGGGCTTTTTTAAGTACATTAATAGCAAGAGGAGGCCTAAAGAAAACATTGGACCGATACTTGTTGAAGATGGTCACCTGACTAATAGGGATGAAGAAAAAGCGGAGGCATTCAATGCTTTTTTTGCCTCAGTCTTTAATAATACTGATAGACCTTGGGCTGCCCGGTCCTCTGAGTCGGAGGACCACGATGGGAATAATGACTTTCCATTTGTGGACACTGAAATTGTAAGGGACCAGCTGTATCAGCTGAATGTTCACAAGTCCATGGGGCCTGATGGGATTCATCCCAGCGTACTGAAGGAGCTAGCGGATGTTATGGCAGGACCCTTCTCGATCATCTACCAAAGGTCTTGGGAGTCGGGGGAGGTCCCTGCTGACTGGAAGCTAGCCGACGTTATTCCAATTTACAGGAAGGGTGTGAGGGAAGACCCAGGGAACTACAGACCTGTTAGTCTAACCTCAGTTCCTGGAAAAACTATGGAGAAGATCATACTGGGTACTACTGAAAGGCATTTAAAGGACAATGCAATCCTCAGGCACAGTCAACATGGGTTCACAAAGGGAAAGCCCTGTCTAACTAACTAATTTGATCTCCTTCTATGATAAGGTCACCCACCTAGTAGATGAAGGGAAGGCGGTGGATGCCCCATCCCTGGAAACATTCAAGGTCAGGTTGGACGGGGCTCTGAGCAACCTGACCTAGTTGCAGATGTCCCTGCCCACGGCAGGGGGGTTGGACTAGATGACCTTTAGAGGTCCCTTCCAACCCAAACTATTCTATGATTCTATGATTCTATGATATAGTTTTTCTGGATTTTATAAGGCTTTTGATACTGTCCCTGACAGCATCCTTCTGGACAAGTTGTCCAACTGTGAGATGAGCAAGTTCACGGTGCGCTGGGTGAAGAACTGGCTGAAGGGCAGGGCTCAAAGGGTTGTAGGGAATGGGGCCACATCTCGCTTGTGACCAGTCACCAGCGGTGTTCCTCAGGGCTCAATTCTAGGGCCAGTTCTGTTCAATATTTTTATCAATGATCTGGATGCAGGAGTTGAATGCACCGTTACTAAGTTTGCCGATGATACCAAACTGGGAGGTGCTGTTGACTCTCTTGAGGGACAAGAGGCCTTGCAGAGGGATCGAGATAGATTGGAGCATTGGGCAAAGATTAATGGGATGAAATTTAACAAGTCCAAATGCCGGATTCTGCACCTGGGACGGAGTAACGCCAGGCACAAGTATAAATTGGGAGAGGAGTGGCTGGAGAGCAGCCCTGCAGAAAGGGATCTGGGGGTGCTGGTCGACAGCAGGCTCAATAGGAGTCAGCAGTGTGCCCTGGCAGCCCAGAGGGCAAACCGCATCCTGGGGGGCATCAAACACAGTATAACCAGCCGGTCAAAAGAGGTGTATTATTATCCTGCTGTATTCAGCGTTGGTGCGGCCTCACCTTGAGTACTGTGTGCAGTTCTGGGCCCCACAATTTAAGAAGGATGTGAAGGTCCTTGAATGCGTCCAGAGGAGGGCAACAAAGCCGGTGACAGGGCTGGAAGGCATGTCCTATGAGGAGCGGCTGAGGACTCTGGGTTTGTCTAGTTTGGAGAGAAGGAGGCTGAGGGGTGACCTCATTGCTCTCTACAGCTTCCTGAGGAGGGGAAGTGGAGAGGGAGGTGCCGATCTCTTCTCCCTGGGATCCCGTGACAGGACACGTGGGAATGGTTCAAAGCTGTGCCAGGGGAGGTTCAGACTTGACATTAGGAAACATTTCTTTAGAGAGAGGGTGGTCAAACACTGGAACAGGCTTCCTAGAGAGGTGGTCGACGCCCCAAGCCTGTCAGCGTTTAAGAGACATTTGGAGAATGCCCTTAATAACAAGCTTTAACTTTTGGTCAGCCCTGAAGTGGTCAGGCAGTTGGACTAGACGATCGTTGTAGGTCCCTTCCAACTGAAACATTCTATTCTATTCTATTCTATTCTATTCTATTCTATTCTATTCTATTCTATTCTATTCTATTCTATTCTAAACAAAGGTGACATACATCTAAACACTTAGGGAAAACACCTCTCCTCCTCTCTTCCCAGGCTCAACCTCACTCCAGACACCTCTCCCCCCACTTCCTCGCCTCCACTCCCCTTTTTATCACTGCACGTTGAACTCAGTCCCTTTGGTGAGGCATTGGGTGGCACAGGAGGTTGGGATCAGGGTGTAGTGGTTTCTCTGCCGCTCCTTGTTTCTCATTCTGTTATTCCACTGCTTCTTCCTTTTTACTTGTTTCCTCTGCTCCAGCATGGGTTATCCATGGGCCACAGTCCCCTTGTGGGTGTTACCAGCTCCACTATGGAGTGCCTCCTACTTCTCTGGCTTATTGGTCCTTTCTCCCTTGTTGCCTTTTTTTGGCATTTACCACCCTTTTTTAAATATGTTTTCACAGAAGCACCACAAACTCCTCTGATTGGCTCAGCTTTGGCCTGCGGTGGGTCTGCTGCGGAGCCATCTGGAACCGGCTGTGACTGGCACAGGGCAGTCCCTGACCTCTTCCCACAGAGGTCACCCCTGTAGCCCACCCCCCACTACCAAAACCTTTCCGATTATACCCAATACAAACTCGATACTCCTCCCATAAAACCTGACCAATTAACATTAACAAAGATGACCAGAAACAAACCTGGTCAGTCATGCTAATTGAGGGGCTATCAAGAAACTGCAGGCTTTCTGAAACTGGGACTTTGCAACTGATGAGGATACAAACCTGAGGGTCCAGGATGTTGGAGGGGGTTGGTGAAATATTCCAGCTGATGAGACAATGTGCAGGGGAAGGGGGAGCAGAGAGCAACAAAGAGGGAGGGGTAGACAGAAAAGGGTCTAAAAGGGTCTGGTCAGTACTCGTCCGGCTGAGCCCTGTGCCTGATCACCACAATCTGTCTTATCTTCTTATATCTTCTCATTAAATCTTTTCTTAACTATCTCTCTGCATAATCTCACTTTGTATCATGTGTGTGTGTGCACGTGCGCGCTGAGAGGGCTATGTACTAGCTACTGGTGAGATCTGTGTGTATGAGTGAAATTTGGTGCCAGCTACTGGAGTCAGACTGGGAGTGTAGGCACCCCAGGCCTGTGGTGTCAGCTACTGGAGCGAGTGAGGGTCCTAGTGTCAGTAGTTGGAGGGGTCATAGGTCTCGGGATCTACTGAGGGCCCTACAAACTTTGTGCCCAGAGTGTCAGCTACTGGGGGGACTGGTGTGAGTGGATTTGGTGCCAGCTACTAGAGTCAGACCAGGGGTGTAGGCACCCTGCGGACTGTGGTGCCAGCTACTGGAGCAAATGGGGGTGGGGGGGTGTCTCAGCATCAGTTACTGGAACAAGCGGGGGTCTTTAACCTCCAGCCACTGGGCTGGGAACAGTGTACGTCCCAAAAACCAGCTACTGGGGGGACTGACATGACTGCAGGCACATGTGTGCGTGTGTATATGAACTGAAAGGACTAGGAGCGGCTGAGGACTCTGGGTTTGTCTAGTTTGGAGAAAAGGAGGCTGAGGGGCGACCTCATTGCTCTCTACAGCTCCCAATCTTTCCCTCCCAAAATTATTTCACATGGCATCTCATTTGAGCCACAGGTTTTACAACTACCACCCACACCTTTCCCATTCTGCCCAAGTGTCAGTATTTGATAGGTATCTGTAGGTTTTATCTTCAGTATAAGACATTTTACCCTTGAGTTCCACAGATGTACTGGCAGCAAAGGAATGATTCTTTTCTAGTATCATAATATGTCTCTATCTTTTCCCTTGCTCAAATAATTTTGAGCATAAATACTACTCTTAGCAGCAGCAATTGTATCTTATGAGGCCAATATTGTAATTAATGAAATTTGAGGCACATATCAGAGATCCAATGTTTGTTAAAAAGGGGGATGAAAAGATGCCTGTACTTTAAAGCTTCTCAGTCCAACAGTGGAAAGGAATTCTCAATGTATTTTTACAGTGTTTATATGTAATCTCTTACATAATACTGATTACTTCTTAGGTTTTAAAGAGCACTGGGCTTTGTGTATGAGAGTGTGTATTTGGTTTGTGTGGCAAGGTTTTGGCAGCAGGGAGGGGCTGCAGGGGTGGCTTCTGTGAGAAGATGCCAGAAGCTGCCCCATGTTGCACAGAGCCAGCTCCAAGATGGACCCGCTGCTGGCCAAAGCTGAGGCAATCAGCGATGATGATAGAGCCTCTGTGATAACATATTTAAGAAAGGGTAAAAACTTCTGTGCAACAGCAGCTGGGAGAGGAGTGAGAATATGTGAGAGAAACAACTCTCTCTGAAGACACCAGGTTCAGGGAAGAAGGAGGGGGAGGAGGTGCTCCAGGCACCAGAGCAGATTCCCCTGCAACCCATGGAGAAGACCATGGTGGAGCAGATATCCACCCTGCAGCCCGTGGAGGACCCCACGCTAGAGCAGGTGGATGTGCCCTGAAGGAAGATGTGACCCTGTGGAGAGCACATGATGGAGCAGGCTCCTGGCAGGAACTGCGGCCCCATGGAGAGGAGCCCATGCCAGAGCAGGTTTTTCTGCGGCCCTGCAGGAGACCCATGCTGGAGCAGTCCGTTCCTGAAGGACTGCACCCTGTGGAAAGGACCCACGCTGGAGCAGTTCGTGAAGAACTGCAGCCTGTGGGAAGGACCCATGTTGGAGAAGTTCGTGAAGGACTGTCTCCCGTGGGAGGGACCCCACTCTGGAGCAGGGGAAGAGGGTGAGGAGGAAGGAGTGGCAGAGACAACACATAATGAACTGTCTGCAGCCCCCATTCCCCATCCCCCTCCACCACTTGGGGGGAGGAGATAGAGGAGTCGGGAGTGAAGTTGAGCCCAGGAAGAAGGGGGGGTGGGGAAGGTGTTTTAAGATTTGGTTTTATTTCTCATTATCCTACTCTGATTTGATTGGTAATAAATTCAGTTAATTTCCCCAAGTCGAGTCTGTTTTGCCCATGATAGTAATTGCTGAGTGATCTCCCTGTCCTTACCTTGACCCACGAGCTTTTTGTCATATTTTCTCTTCCCTGTTCAGTTGAGGGGGGAGTGATAGAGCAGCTTGGTGGGCACCTGGCGGCCAGCCAAGGTCAACCCACCACAGAGTGTTGACCAGCTAAGCCACTGAAAAGGGCTGGTTTGGGCTGGATTTTTTTAAAAAAATTGTTAATACAGAAAGCTGCAATTATTCAATTATTACAAGATTTTGCTTTTGTTTGGGTGTGTATGAACATTTTTCTGGAAACTGCATCTTATTCTTGAAAGTCTTTATCATTTTAAAACATGTTATCATTACCCTGTCTGAGATATAGGATAGCTACAAACTGGGGATTTTTTTCTCTTACTGTATCTAGTTACATTATGGATTAATGTTAAGAATGTCTGCAGTGAAACATTACTTGTATAGCTGTATAACAGTTACTTAAACAATGTAACTTATAATATAGAATCATGACTTTCCTCATATACTTACAGTAATATATACAATCAATACATAGTTCTGCCCACTGTGTTGATTTTCAAAATCATAAAGTAATCTAACTCTCAGATTTCAGTCAGCATTTAACAAGGGCCTATTCAGGAATTTAAGTCATGAAATGGTACTCCCTTATTTTAATTCTAGTTATATATAGTTATTGTTGTGTAGCTGGAAAGATTTTTTGGACAAGATATCATGGAAAAGAGAAGCTTGTGCTTGGTCTTTTTCAACGGGTATGTGACTAGGCAGATTTCAAGCTCTTCCCAAGAATCCTTCTATAGGAAGTTTAATATTTCTATGGAGAGGATGTTTAATATTTGTATGGAGTTTCTAACTATGAACCTGTCATGGTTTAACCCCAGTCGGCAACTGAGCACCACACAGCCATTCGCTCACCCTCCCCCCGCCCCCCAGTGGGATGGGGGAGAGAATTGGAAGAGCAAAAGTGAGAAAACTCGTGGGTTGAGATAAAAACAGTTTAATACTTGAAATAACAGAATAATAACAACAACAACAACAAAAACAACAACAATAATAATAATTAAAAATTGTAACGGAAAGTAAAACAACGAGAGAGTGAGAGAGAAAAACAAAAACCCAGGGAAAGAAAAAAAAATGATGCAACTGCTCACCACCCGCTGACTGATGCCCAGGCAGTCCCCGAGCACCAGTCGCTGCCCCCTGACCAACTCCCCCAAGCTTAGATACTGAGCATGACGTCCCATGGTATGGAATAGCCCTTTGGCCAGTTTGGGTCAGCTGTCCTGGCTGTGCCCCCTCCCAGCTTCTTGTGCAACTCCAGCCTTCTGTCCTGGTTTCGGCAGGGATAGAGTTAATTTCCTTCCTAGTAGCTGGTACAGTGTTTTGGATTTAGGATGAGAACAAAGTTGATAACGCACTGATATTTTAGTTGTTGCTAGGTAATGCTTACACTAGCCAAGGACTTTTTAGTTTTCCATGCTCTACCGACTGAGAAGGCTGGAGGTGCCCAAGAAGCTGGGAGGGGGCACAGCCAAACTGGCCAAAGGGACATTCCATACCATGGGACGTCATGCTCAGTACATAAACTGGGGAAAGCTGGCCGGGGGGGCCGCTGCTCGGGGACTGGCTGGGCATCGGTCGGCGGGTGGTGAGCAATTGTACTGTGCATCACTTGCTTTGTGTATTATTATTATTAACATATTATTATTATTATCATTTTATTTCAATTATTAAACTGTTTTTATCTCAACCCACGAGTTTTTTCTCACTTGTGCTCTTCCAATTCTCTCCCCCATCCCACCGGGTTCGGGGGGGAGTGAGCGAGCGGCTGTGTGGTGCTCGGTTGTCGACTGAGGTTAAACCACGACACCTTCTCAGTCGGTAGAGCATGGGAAGCTGAAAAGTCCTTGACTAGCGTAAGCACTACTTAGCAACAACTAAAACATCGGTGTGTTATCAACTTTATCCTAAATCCAAAACACAGCACTGTACCAGCTACCAGGAAGAAAATTAACTCTTTCCTAGCCGAAACCAGGACAATATCCACCCCTTATTCTATACCATCTATGTCATGCCCAGGTTCCATACTTTCCCATACATTTTACTTAATTGCCACCCATTTTCTTGTCTTTTAATATATACACACAGATACCATTCCCTTAGTCTATGGGCCATCCCTCTAAAACATTCGGTGAGTTCATTTAGTCCATGACTTTGGGCTCCATCTGTCATAACAGTCCTTCAGGGCAGGAGAGATGGTGTGTGGTGTTGGATTGTTGCATGCTGAAGTCCGTTTTGGTCCCATCATGGCTGCACTTTGCTTGGTTTCATCAAAGTTCATTCTTCATTAATTTGGGTGGTTCTTTCTGTGATACCATTGTTATGGCATATAGCCATCATGGAAGTGATGATATACAGTATTACTTAGTAATTCTATTCTAATTTTACATACTCAGACTGTGGCCATTTTTATCGTGTTCTAGTCTTTCTTATGTCATAGTTAAAGTCACTATATCCATTAATCCTACTTGTTACAGTGTGTTGAATATTTTTTTGATTTCTTTGCTATCTTTCCTCAGAGCATCAGTTTTCATCGATCTTTTTGCTGACTAATGCAGTAAAACATTAGTATCTTTTTTTTTGATCTGTGTGGCAAATGCATTTATTTCTGAATGGAACTATAATGTTGTTAAATCTTGTCGTGGTTTAATCTCAGTCAGCAACTGAGCACCACACAGCCACTCGCTCACTCCCCCCCGACCCCGGTGGGATGGGGGAGAGAATTGGAAGAGCACAAGTGAGAAAAACTCGTGGGTTGAGATAAAAACAGTTTAATAATTGAAATAAAATGATAATAATAATAATATGTTAATAATAATAATACACAAAGCAAGTGATGCACAGTGCAATTGCTCACCACCCACCGACCGATGCCCAGCCAGTCCCCAAGCAGCGGCCCCCCCGGCCAGCTTTCCCCAGTTTATGTACTGAGCATGACGTCACATGGTATGGAATGTTTCTTTGGCCAGTTTGGGTCAGCTGTCCTGGCTGTGCCCCCTCCCAGCTTCTTGGGCACCTCCAGCCTTCTCAGTCGGTAGAGCATGGGAAGCTGAAAAGTCCTTGGCTAGTGTAAGCACTACTTAGCAACAACTAAACCATCCGTGTGTTATCAACATTGTTCTCACCCTAAATCCAAAACACAGCACTGTACCAGCTACTAGGAAGAAAATTAACTCTATCCCAGCCGAAACCAGGACAGCCAGCTCTATTGATTTACTTGGAGATGTGCCTGCCTGCTGAAGATCACTTTTTGTGAAGCTCCTTCTGGAACTGTGACAATAATTTGTAGCTGTTTTGTCATCAGAACTCAAAGATGCATGTCTGAATCAATCTAAAAATATGTTTACACTTTGCTTAATAGATGTGGTTGTACTACAGTAGTCGTGGATTCTGTAATTACTTTTCCTGATGCAGCTTGAAGTTTGTATGTTCTTTCAATAAATATAGACTATTGTTCACATGTGCTCACAGCTTGACACATTCTACATGTGAAAAATTTGATTTGGAAAAATAATCAGGGATGCTGTATGACTATATTATATTTACATTAAGCATGCTACAGTGGACAAATAGGCAGCAGTAGGTCAGTTGTTAGCTAACTGGGCATCTGTCCAAATATCATTAAAATATTGACATCAAGTAATTTGGTTTTTTTTAATAATATTTAATTAACTACTATTTAAACACCTCAAATTGACCTACATGTTCTAGTTTTAAAAGTTCAGTATAGATAATAGATTTGACATGCTTGGTGCATAATGGTTTCTGAAAGGAAACAGTGTGCAACACTGATTTCTGAAATCCTTTGTTTCTAAAAAGAGGAACAAACAAATGCACAATACTAAATATTGTCTTGTTTATTTTTCAGATTAGCACTGTACGTATATGAATATCTGCTCCATGTAGGAGCACAGAAATCAGCCCAGACATTTTTATCAGAGGTATGTTTTCCCCATCTTTTTTTTTTTCCTTCCATAACTTTCAAGCATGTGCAAGTGAAATAAATATCTCGGTTTAAAATAAAAAGCAGTGACAACCTTGAGTATCAGTTTACATTGATCAGCATAGATTTCTGATCCTGCAAAAACCAGTTTGCTATGTCATTTTACATGCCTTGGTATAATTACTTTTTCTATGATTTGTTACCCCCTGTTCTCTGATTTGCTACTACACTGAGAAAGATTCCCCTATTTTCTCTAATGCATGTTAGAGAATGCATTGATGGTGCTCCTTTTTGATGATCTTCTAACTTATTGTTGATACCCCCAATTGTGAATAATGGAGCCATCCTAAATACACAGCAGTCAAGTATTTTACATCCTACTGTCATATACTTGAAGTTCTTATTCTCTTAAGCATTGCTAATCTCCATATATAGTCTTACCATGCTTCTAACCACTTCTTTTCATCTGGTGAATCAATTATGACTATAACCATTTAGGTCCTGTTTCTTAAACACTTTTTAACTGCTAGTAGAATTTTTACTATTACACGATAGATAGTATTTTTCATAGTCTTTTAAAGACATATATATCTTTTGAAGGTTGAAGTAAATGATCTCTCTTTAGCATTTTCTATTTATTCTGGAATACAAAACCACCTGTGTACCAAACATATTGAAGTCTTTTCACTATATTGTTTTTAATAAATCTTTCTTTGATGAGAATATTTAAGATCATAATAAGAATAATAACTGAGTAGTGAGCAGAAGTGAGGAAAAAAAAAGGCAGAATGCTGTACTAGGATAATTTGCTGCTTCAAATGATACTTCTTGTATTGGGTTTACATGGCAAAGTTTTGGTAGTGGAGGGGCTACAGGGGTGGGCTCTGTGAGAAGAGATCAGGAGCTGCCCCCGTGTCACACCGAGCCAGTTCCAGCTGGCTCCGAGACAGACCTGCCACTGGCCAAAGCTGAGCCAGTCAGCAAAGCTGGTGGTGCTGCTGTGATAACATATTTAAGACAGGGGTGAAAACGCTGTGCAGCAGCTGTGAGAGAGAGGAGTGAGAAAAAAAAAGTGAAACAAACCTGCAGACACCAAGGTCAGTGAAGAAGGAGGGGGCGGAGGTGCTCCAGGCGCAGGAGCAGAGATTCCCCTGCAGCCCTGTCATGGTTTAACCTCGGTAGGCAGCTAAGCCCCACCCAGCCGCTCACTCACTCCCCCACAGAGGGGTGGGGGAGAGAATCGGAAGGGTAAAAGTGGGAAAACTCGTGGGTTGAGATAAAGACAGTTTAATAGGGAAAGCAAAAGCTGTGTGCGCAAGCAAAGCAAAACAAGGAATTCATTCACTCCTTCCCATCGGCAGGCAGGTGTTCAGCCATCTCCAGGAAAGCAGGGCTCCATCATGCGTAACGGTTACTTGGGAAGACAAACGCCATCACTCCGAATGTCCCCCCCTTCCTTCTTCTTCCCCCAGCTTTATACGCTGAGCATGATGTCATATGGTATGGGATATCCCTTTGGTCAGTTGGGGTCAGCTGTCCCGGCTGTGTCCCCTCCCAACTTCTTGTGCACTCCCAGCCTACTGGCTGGCGGGTTGGGGTGAGAAGCAGAAAAGGCCTTGACTCTGTGTAAGCACTGCTCAGCAGTAACGAAAACATCCCTGTGTTATCAACACTGTTTCCAGCACAAATCCAAAACATAGCCCCATACTAGCTACTATGAAGAAATTTAACTATCCCAGCCAAAACTGTACAAGCCTGTGGAGAAGACCATGGAAAAGCAGGTTGTCCCCCTGCAGCCCATGGAGTACCATGCCAGAGCCCGTGGAGGGCCCCATGCTGCAGCAGATGGATATGCCCTGAAGTAAGCTGCAGCCTGTGGAGAGCCCACGCTGGAGCTGGCTCCTGGCAGGAATTGTGGCCCATGGAGAGGAGCCCATGCTGGAGCAGTGTTTTCCTGAAGGACTGTACCCCATGGAAAAGACCTATGCTGGAGCAGTTTGTGAAGGACTGTATCCTGTGGGAGGGACCCCACGCTGGAGCAGGGGAAAAGTGTGAGGAGGAAGGAGCGGCAGAGATGAAGTGTTATGAACTGACGCCAATCCCCTTTCCCCATCCCCCCTGCGCCACTCAGGGGGTGGGTGGAAGAGGTAGAAGAGTCGGGAACACAGGGGTGAAGTTGAGCCTGGGAAGAAGCGGGGGGTGGGGGAAGGTGGTTTTAGTTTTGTCTTTGTTTCTCACCATCCCACTCTATTTTTAATTGGCAATAAATTATATTAATTTTCCCCAAGTTGAGTCTGTTTTGCCCATGACGATAATTGGTAAGTGATCTCCCTGTCCCCATCTCGACCCACGAGCTTTTTCATCTTATTTTTTCCCCCTGTCCTGTTGAGGGGAAGTGAGAGAGCGGCTTGTTAGGCATCTGGCAGCCAGCCAAGGTTAACCCACCACACTCCTCCAAAAGATAATAGAATTATATGCTAGTGATGATATTTTGGAGGTGGGAGAAGGAAGGAAGAGAACAGGAGGGTTGTTTTAGGTAGATATGGAAAATTCACATAACAGCTAGGTGAAAGGGGTAAAAACTGTGGTAGTATCAATTTATGTTTATATTAAAGTATGTTTTTGGCATTTGTTTTTTCTCTTTAGTAAAGCAATGTAAAAATAAGAGAAAAAAGAAAATAATGGAGAGTATAGTCTTGGCTTTTACAAAACAGCTGTCAAATAATACACTGCAGGATTCATTTTGCTCATTTCGATTTTAGGATATATTTGCAAAATGAGTAGTTGACAGTTTAACTTCTGTGACATTTGGATTTCAGGAAAATATTCAATATAGTGTCTTGACATGTTTCTCTTAAAACTAATTAAAACTTGGACTATAGAGAAAATGTCAGATCTGAACTAATGCAATCTGAGAATATATCACAGCTTTCAAATTCAGACTGAGACTAGCCAAAAGAGAATCAGTACGAGGTAGAGATAATTAATAATGTATTGGATTAGTATGAGGTGTCTGTTAGGTTTCACACAGAGCTGTGAGCTTGTTTATCCCATTCATTAGCAATGCAGAGGGGCAAAGACTATGCTGGTAATGTTTGTAAATGGTTGTATGTTGGAACAAAAGGCAGTTATCACTAATACAGAGAAACCTGGAAAAAATGATATTTGGTCTGAAAGTCATAAAATGAGGTTCAGATTGAGAAAACCGTACACTAATACAACTTGGAGGAAATAATCTAAGACACAAGTTAAATGGCAAGTGGTAAAAGCAGCACTTGTGGGCTGTAAACCACAAAATAATAGCTCTACCCCCCTTCTCTACCCCATGTGAGTCAGCTGTAGTTGTTAGAAAATTATTATTGGCATACAGGATGAAAATGAGAGAACAGCAGTTGAGAGAAGTCCAAAAAAAGTCTTCTAGACAAATAATTTATGATACTATGAAAGTTACGATTTTCCATCTGTCTTTGTACTTTTCTGACTCATGCCTGTTGAGAAGCAACTGCCCTATTGCAGTGAATTAGTTGCGAGAATGCTTCAGTTTTAGGAGATATCCAGGTGGCATAGGAGGAAATTGATATTGTTTTGGTCGCTCCTGAAAGAGCATGGCTGTCTGGGCTCAATGCCCTCTCAGCTCTGGCAGTCCGTAGCTGCCAGAACAGTTTGGGTGGATTTTTTAAAATATGAAATAGTTCAGAGTAGCTTTAAAACTGACTATTGGAGCATAAAAGAAGTAAGCATATATAATCTGAGCAGGGAAAGTGACTAAGAGTAATGGAACAAAATTAAGAAAAAGAAAATTTCAGCTGGATATCATGAAATCACTCTGATATTAGATAACTTAGAGATGGCTGTCTTAAGCATTTCTACATTTTTGTGATGCACTGTGTCTAGTTTAAATTTCATAGAACTGATTCACAGATCAGTAAGTTCCAGAAGCCCTCTGCTGGTCTTTCTCATTTATAAGATGCACTGTGGTTTCCATGTCTTTGTGGTCCCTGTTGAGTACAGCCTTCAAAGCTTTGTTGCCTTCATCTCTAAAATGTAGGACCTCATATTCAACTAGCCTTTTCCTGGATCTCTGGATTGCAGAGACCTCTAGTTTATTAACTATAGCTCTAGTCCCTTGGTCTGCAAATTACTTCCTTTCTAGAGACATGGTGTGAAGTAATTGACTGAAGTAACTCAACAACTGTTTCATCCCAAAATATGTAGTTATTGTACAATTGGCAAAATGGCAAGGAGCCAGCACACATAGATTTCATGTAAAGCACGTCATTTTCTTATGAGGGTTAAAAAAAGGCTATTCAGATGAGGTACCCAAATTTTTGAAACAGAAGCAGCTGCTCTGCTCCAGAATCTTTCCTTTGATGTCCAAGCTGCTACATTTTCCTTCAAGAGTTGATCCTTAGCCCACATATTTTAATGCTTTAGTATCCTTGGAAATTAGGTTCCTTGAATGAATAATTCCATTAGCTTGGCTGGACCGGGAAGGTAGGCATTTCCTGGTTAATAGATCATCAGTTATGAACTTCATTGGTACAGTTGACAATGTGGGTATTTTTTTTTTAATTAATAATTCTTCATAATTCTTTTTAAGATTAATTCTTTTAAGATTGATTCTGTTTATGATTAGAAAGACTGATATCTACAATTGAAACAGAATGCATATTTTTTTAAAAAACAAAACAAAGAAAAGAAAAACCTCAAGTAACCCCCAAACTTCCATATTCCCTTCAGGCTCCTTCTTTGAATACATTTATCAAGATGAAATGTGTCCTAATGAAAAGGACCAGCATAAGACCTGTGAATCAGGTAATTTCCTCGTCAAGCCCTGCTTTGAAGAGCTCAAATACTGCGTAGACATTGTGAGGGCTTTCTACACAGGCATAATTTTTACTCTAACTGAATGATTTTCCAATTTCAGAAACAATTTTTGGTTTTTGACTATATATTGCATCTCTTCTTCAGTATGTTGCTTTTGAAACATCCCAGAAGTACTGCGTATTCCTGGTGATAAACACAAGTCCTTCCAAGCCATTCCCAATGGATGTAAGGAGCACTCATGCCTCAGAGGAGTGCATTTGAGGAGCATGAAATACCTTTTTAGTAGCTTTGGCTTTTATTTATATTTTTCATTTTAATTAACATTTTTATCTGGCAGAGTTTAGGCAAGAGTTCCACATTTTAAAAAGTCCTTTTTATATCTTAACTGTTGTTACATGGTGGGGTGCGTGTGTGTGTATGAAGCTCCATGCAGTTGGCTCATTCTGCTGACTTTGCTGACAGAAATGATAGTGCCTCTAGGTTATCTCTTAAAATAATTTTTAAACAGCAGAATGATTTTTGAGTAGTTGTGCCCATTTACGTAATACATCAAAATTATGTTAGGTAACTTCATATGAGAGTGAAGAAAACTTTTTGGGTGTACTAATTATATATTCCTCTCCTGCAAGCTATTGACAGAAAATATATATGCTTAACTTTCTTAAGAGAGTTGGGTGCAGAAATCAATTTGGAGCTGAGAATCAAAGTTTTATTTTCTTTTGAAAAATCCCAGCTTTACCAGTGCCTCTTGCAGTATGAACACTGTTAGGTTTTGTGATAAAAGCTTGTCTGCACACCCACAAAGGACCCCAGAAAGAAAAGGGGGGGAAAGCCCAAATAATAATACCCTGCCCCAGCTCCTCCCAGGTCCATCACAGGAGCTATGAACTCTGCGACGGGCCTTATCAAAGGCCTATCTCCACAAACCCAGAGGAGCACAGAGGTCCCAGGGCAGGCAAGAACCCAAATTAAGGACTTGGAGGAACGGATACCCTGTCTGGGCCTCTCCTAGGAGACCCTTAGCCCCATTGTCCAGATGTGACAACCATCAAGATGAGTCAACACTAGAGCACCTTTTGGACTGAGAGGGGCTGCTGCCTAGAGGTATGGGACACATTATGGGATGCAGGGGAAGAGCATTTTGGGATTGCACAGGATTTATTATGGTATGTTTAGGGGAGGAGCCAAAGGTGAGAAAGGGGAGGGATTTAGGTGATTTGGGAAGAACAAGTGTGGGGAAAATAGAGGGGTAAGGGGATAAAAGGGCCAATTGTGTGTAAATAGGTGCTGATCGGTGCATTTGTTTGGTCATACCCTGTACCTGATCAGTGCAGTCTGTCCTATCTTCTTATTAAATTCCTTTCTAACTCTTTCCTGGGTGAGGGATTCTCTATGCACTCTGTGTGTGTGTGAGTGTGTACTGAGGTCTGAGTGCCAGCAACTGGAGTGAGACCTCGGGTCATAGCAGCCTGTGTGTCTGTGGTGCAAGCAACTGGAGTGAGTGAGGGTCTGGGTGCCAGCAACTGGGCTGGGACTGCAGGTTGGAGGGCCTGGGTGCCTGGGTGCTAGTGACTGGGAAGATTGGAGTGAGTGAAACCAAGTGTCAGCCACTGGGGTGGGACCAGGGGTCAGAGGCCCATATGTCTGTGCTGCTAACAACTGGAGTGAGTGCAGGTGTGCAAGTGGCCTGGGAGCCAGGCATGTGTGTGTGTCTCTAAGGGTGAGACCACTGGGGGTTGGCTACTGGGGGACCAGGGGAGTCCCAGCCAGCCCTGGATGTGTGTGTGAGATGATCAGATCCAGCAACTGGAGTGGGGCTGTGGCCTAGGGGGCTCATATGTCCAGGTGCCAGCAACTGGGGAGACTGGGATCCAGGGGCAGCTACTGGGCAGACTGAGTGTCTGAGCCCAGCTGCTGGAGGGATCTACATTATACATATGTATATATATCAGAGAAACTGTCCGAGCACCCAGGGATCAGGTTAGGAAAGCTAAAGCCCCGATAGAATTAAATCTGGCCAGGGATATCAAGGGCAACACAAAGAGATTCTATAGGTACGTCGGGGATAAAAGGAAGATGAGGGAAAATGTGGGCCCTCTCTGGAACGAAACGGGAGACCTGGTTACCTGGGACACGGAGAAGGCGGAGGTACTCAATGACTTTTTTGTCTCGGTCTTCACCGGCAAGTGCTCGAGCCTCACCGCCCAAGCCGCAGAAGGCAAAGGCGGGGACTGGGAGAATGAAGAGCCGCCCACTGTGGGAGAACATCAGGTTCGAGACCATCCAAGGCACCTGAAGGTGCACAAGTCCATGGGACCCAATGAGATCCATCCACGGGTCCTGAAGGAACTGGCAGATGAAGTTGCTAAGCCACCATCCATCGTATTTGAGAAGTTGTGGCAGTCCGGAGAAGTTCCCACTGACTGGAAAAGGGGAAACATATCCCCCATTTTTAAAAAGGGAAAAAAGGAAGACCCGGGGAGCTACAGGCCAGTCAGTCTCAGTGCCTTCTTCTGATCTTCCTCAGTGCCTGGGAAGATCATGGAACAGATCCTCCTGGAAGCTCTGCTAAGGCCTATGGAGGACAGGGAGGTGATTCGAGACAGCCAGCATGGCTTCACCAAGGGCAAGTCCTGCCTGACTGACCTAGTGGCCTTCTATGATGGAGGGACTACATCAGTGGACACGGGAAGGGCTACAGATGTCGTCTGTCTGGACCTCTGTGAGGCCTTTGACACGGTCCCCCACAACATCCTTCTCTCTAAACTGGAGAGGTATGGATTTGATGGGTGGACTGTCCGGTGGGTGAGGAATTGGTTAGATGGTCACATCCAGAGGGCAGTGGTCAACGGCTCAATGTCCAGATGGAGATTGGTGACGAGTGGCATCCCGCAGGGGTCCGTATTGGGACCGGTACTGTTTAATATCTTCATCAATGACATAGACAGTGGGATGGAGTGCACCCTCAGCAAGTTTGCAGGTGACACCAAGCTGAGTGGTGCGGTCGACACGCCAGAGGGACGGGATGCCATCCAGAGGGACCTGGACAAGCTGGAGAAGTGGGCCCGTGTGAACCTCATGAGGTTTAACAAGGCAAAGTGCAAGGTCCTGCACCTGGGTCGGGGCAACCCCCGGTATCAATACAGACTGGGGGATGAAGGGATTGAGAGCAGCCCTGCCGAGAAGGACTTGGGGGTTCTGGTGGATGAAAAGCTGGACATGAGCCGCCAATGTGCGCTCGCAGCCCAGAAGGCCAATTGTATCCTGGGCTGCATCAGAAGAAGCGCGGCCAGCAGGTCGAGGGAGGGGATTCTGCCCCTCTACTCTGCTCTGGGGAGACCCCACCTGGAGCACTGTGTCCAGCTGTGGAGCCCTCAGCATAAGAAAGACACAGACCTGTTGGAGCGGGTCCAGAAGAGGGCCACAAAAATGATCAGGGGGATGGAACACCTCTCCTCTGAAGAAAGGCTGAGAGAGTTGGGGTTGTTCAGCCTAGAGAAGAGAAGGCTTCGAGGAGACCTTATTGCAGCCTATCAGTACTTAAAGGGGGCTTATAAAAAAGATGGCGGCAAACATTTTAGCAGGGCCTGTTGCGACAGGCCAAGGGGGAATGGCTTTAAACTAAAGGGGGGTAGATTTAGACTAGATATAAGGAAGAAATTTTTTACGCTGAGGGTGGTGAAACACTGGCACAGGTTGCCCAGAGAGGTGGTGGATGCCCCATCCCTGGAAACATTCCAGGTCAGGTTGGACGGGGCTCTGAGCAACCTGATCTAGTTGCAGATGTCCCTGCTTATTGCAGGGGGGTTGGACTAGATGACCTTTAGATGTCCCTTCCAACCCAAACTATTCTATGATTCTATGATTCTATGATATATTCTCACTAGCGGACCTCCATCCTGCTCAGCCAGAGAGGGGAGCAGGATGAGGCTGTTGGTGCTGTCTGTATTCATGTGTCTGCTCTGAGTGTCTGTCTGTGATCTGTGGCCTGCCATGTATATATGTATATATTTGGTGTATATGTGTGCTCTGTGTGCGTATGCCTACTGGGAATACATCTTCAGCCTCGCTACTGGTTAGACCTGCGAATGTGGATCTGCAGCAGCCTCGCCTCTCTTGGGCTGTCAGATCCAGTGTAGAAATCAAGTTGGAGCTGAGAATCAAAGTTTTATTTTCTTTTGAAAAAATCCTAGCTTTGCCAGTGCCTCTTGCAGTATGAACACTGTCTACCTTTTACATTAAGCATTTATATACCTTTATATGTATATCTATATACCTTTATATATATCTTTATATACATTTCATATTAAAGCTGTTTAAGCATTTCATTAAAATAATGCTCCTTTCATCTGCCATTACTTCTGTCTCTAGAGCAGAATATGGTATGTATTTAAACAATTATTTTTATCAATTTTTGCAGGAAATAATGCTATGTGTAGTTGTAACTGGAGGAATTTGGAGTATATAGAATGTCCTGGTTTCCACCTTGTTTTAAGATGAGCTGGCCTTCCTAACAGTGTTGTATGGATTTCTAAAGAACCTTAAGTTATTTGTGATAGAGTTCCTTAAACAATCACACTGGCTTTATTATAGTTCAAACTCTTTAGTTTTATAGTTAAGGACAAACTGATGACTATGTCATTAATAAACTGATTGTGTGGTAATGGTTAAGATATAACACTTGTAAAGAATTGCTTTATTAGTCAGAATGCTTTCAGTGTGTTTATGTTGTCTAATGTGTTAGTTGATCAACAATAAAAGTGTGAAGTCAAAGGTAAGAATTCTTAAACTGCATTTCCTTTGAAAACAGTGTTAAATAAACCAGAGTTCTCAGGTAGGAAAGCAAGCATAGATAGTATATCTCTATTCAACAGAGTTTGCCAGTGCAGACAAATCAAGCCAAACTAGTTTTACATTTTCATTGTATGGTGAGAGAATGGGTTATAACTGTTGTTACTCTGATGTTAGTCAGATTTGTCACATTACCTCTAACAGTAAAGTACTTCCTGAGGATTCTAAAACATTTACTCACTTCAGATGTGGAGAGAAGACTGCCACCTGCTGAATCAGTAACATTAGTCCTGTATCTTGTATGTTTTTCTTAGGAATTATTCTTGGAAAATCTTTTAGATAACTTTAGGGGTGTTTTTTAACACTTTTTTGTTATGCATTTTTGAACTTAAATAAACTCCTGTCTTAATGGTGGAGAGATACAAAATATATCCTTAATGAAATTGTATTCAAAATCCTTTAAAAATAAATTAAACCATGCTTTGCTAAAATAAGAGGCATCAGCTCAATTAATAAGTGTGTGTATTGGTTGTACATGGCAAGGTTTTGGTAGCAGTGGCAGGGGCTGCAGGGGTGGCCTCTGTGAGAAGAGATCAGGGGCTGCCCTGTGCTGGACACAGCTGGTTCCAGCCAGCTCCACAACATCCTCACTGCAGACCAAAGCTGAGCCAATCAGCAAAGTTGGTGGCACCCCTGTGAAACCATGTTTAAGAAAGGACACAAACGCCAGATGAGTAGAGGAGTGAAGAAAAAAAGTGAGAAACAACCGTACAAACACCAAGGTCAGAGAAGAAGGAGGGGAAGGAGCGGCTCCAGGCGTGGGAGCAGAGATTCCCCTGCAGCCTGTGGAAGAGACCATGCTGGAGCAGATATCCACACTGCAGCCTATGGAGGACCCCATGTCAGAGCAGTTGGATATTTCCTGAAGGAAACTGTGGCCTGTGGAGAACCCACGCTCCAGCAGATTTTTTCCTGAAGGACTTCAGCCCATGGAACGACCCACGCTGGAGCAGGGGAAAAGTTTGATGAGGAAGGAGTGGCAGAGAGGAATTGTTATGTACTGACTGTAACTCCCCAGAGGCTCAGGGATGATGGGGGTGGGGTGGGGGGGGTGGGGAGGTAGAGGGAGTCGGGAATGAAGGAGCAAAGTTGAGCCTGGGAAAAAGGGGGAGTGGGGGAAAAGGTGTTATTTTAATTTTTTATTTTGTTTCTCATCATCCTACTCTATTTATTAATTGGCAATAAATTAAATTAATTTTCCCCAAATTGAATCTGTTGGTGAGTGATCTCCTGTCTTTATCTCAACCCATCCTTTTTTCTCCCCCTGTCCTGCTGAGGAGGGGGAGTGAGAGAGCTGCTGGGTTGGCATTTGGCCCTTAGCCAAGGTCAACCCACCACAGTGTGATAGAGTAAGTAATATGGCCACCCAGACTGATGATGATAAAGCCTTTCATAACTACAAAATCTTTTATTCTTCCTTTTTTACTACCTGAATAAATTATGTAATGCTTTTTAGTCACAATGATCACAAAAAGAGTACAGACTGTTTTTACTGTTTGTCTTTAGATAAGATGGGAAAAAAACATCACACTAGGGGAGCCCCCAGGATTCTTGCACTCCTGGTGGTGGTAAGTGTCAATTCTCTTTTCCTCTGATTTTTAGAATGTGTTCATTGTGAATTCCAACATCTGGAGGCAAGAAATTCAGGTGAACATTGTAAAAAGGATGTGAAGATGAGTATCAAGAACTATTTTCTCATAAAGTGTTGAAAGAACAGAAAATTAGATATAGGAGAGTATATAGATATTAGATATAAGAAAAGAAATACTGAATAATGGATTGATAAGGCAGCATCTTTGAAAGATGGCCTGCATTTCTTTGTTTACCATCTTTTATTAAATTGTGCATTTAAGAGATCATTCTCTATATCCTGAATAACTACATTTGAAAGAAATATATACAGAGACTGCAAATAGATGCGAGCTTTCTCAGTCTTTAGTGCGCATTTTAGTCAAGGGAATAGCATATGAAAGCCATTAGCTGAACCCAAGCTACCAGCATTTTTGAGAGGCAGTGTATGTTAGCATGAGCTTGGAGTTGTAGTAGCTACTTTTGCAATTTCTTTCATCTCAGAATATGGGTAGGACACAGCTGATGTAATTTTTTGTGCATGATATATATATATTATATATATTGGTGTCTAGAGAAAATATACTAATTTTATGTATATATGCACATTTGTATATATAAAATTCCCAAGGCAAAAAGAGGCTGCTATTTAGCAGTGATTTGAATATATATGATATGGCTACATTTGCAAGAATTCAAAATTATGGAGAATATGGATAACCATCCATACAAGAATTCTGTACAAGTATTAAGCTATAAGTTGTAAAGTAGTCCCACTTGAATATAAAAACCCATGTGATTTGTACAGCTGTGTGGAAGATGACATATTCTTTATTGACCTTTCTGCTTTTCATTAAGTGATGGAAGCCTGACAAGGAGAACTTGTTCCTTGTATCTCTGATGTCTGCATTATCCTTAATTTTGATCATCTGCAGCAGAGTGGTCAAATTTTTAACAATTCTGAATTATGGTGCTGGGCTAAAACAATAAAGAAACAAAATGAAACTAACAAATTTTATTCTTTTAATTGTTCTAGTGTATAGATAATTTCATTCTAGAAACTTTGAGGCTAACATTCCTACCATAATGAAATATCTTATATACTGTTTCTTAATAGTTCAGAGATACTTGTAGCGTGTTAGAATCGATTCATGTATAACTCCATTTGAGGCAGGGGAAGACTTATTGGAGTATCATAATTTCCTTTTATTCTTTCATTCTTTATCAACCAAGAACTATAAGATAGCATACCCTTCTATTTCCTACTCTTATCCATACATTTGTTTCTCTAGGAACTTTTGTTTAAAGGACAATATTGGAACTTGGAAGAACTCCCAGTTTTCTCTTCATTTTCTTGCCTTTTCACAGCATCACAGTATTACTGTATGAATCTGTGCCTTCCAGTGCTTTGTGGTAGTAAATTGCAGCAGTTGCAGAGGTATGAGGTTAAATGCAGAGCTTTATTAATTTACTTTATACTCTGGAAGCTTGTATATTAGACTAGCTTCTTGGTTTATACTACAGTGGTTTTAAAGAAATACAAGCACTGCTTGTTTCAGAGAATCAGATAACAAGACTTAATTCCTCATAGATGTTTTACAAAGCTGTAAGTGTTTTCAGCTCTTGGCTAGAAAGTGATATGTCTATTTCACACATATATATGTGTGGTGTGTGTACACCATAAAATCTATGAGAATTACAATGATTTTCTCACCATATCTGTTACTTCTTAACTTGCAGTGTATTTTGGGATCTCTACTGTGCAGCTCCAGAAAGACGAGAAACATGTGAACATTCAAGTGAAGCAAAAGCCTTTCATGACTATGTAAGTTTTATATATCTTTATCATGTTTTTATTAATTGTATGTATGAATGTGATAGAGAAATATTTCTGCAGGATGGTGACTCAAAAATGCAGGAGTCTGTCATATATAAGTAACTCTCATTTGCTTTCCGGGGATGCCTTAGAATTAGGACCATCTAATCCTGTGATTACCCAGTGTCACATGGGAAACTCCTGGAATCTATCTCACAGGTCAAAGTACTGTCCCATATATTAACACAGAATGAAGGATGTCCTTCTCTCTCTCCCCCATGGACACAGCAGCCTGGTCTCAGTCGCAAAGGCCCAGGCCAAATAGAAGCACAGATATGTGCTGTCCAAATAACCATACCCTGTCAATGCTAAAGAAAAGACAGTTCAGTAGATGGAATTGATCCCATGGCTTCTGGCAGGACCATACTGATTTAACATGTGATTATTCTTTAGATATTTTGGTATCCTGAAATAAGTATTTTTTGTTACAGTAGTAAACACTTATGCATCATAGAACAAGTTAAATATAAATCATCTAGTCTACTAGAGCAAAAGAAAAAGGGAAAGGGACAAAAGTATTATGCCGATTTTGATGCCACTGAGTTCCAGTTTGAAACACAGCAAGAAGTTTGGTGGTGTTTTACCTGCAAGGGCCAAAAAAAAGTTCTAGAAACTAGCGACGACAACGACAGTGTAACAGTTTTCCATTCCTTTTTTTATATTCTCATAATGTAAATGAAGAACTCCAGCACTCTGGAACTGCATTCCAGAGTTGGAATGGAATTTGGGATACATTTACTATGACAGCTCTTCTTCATCTGTTGATTTCCTTTTTTACCGACAAAATCCTCAGGAGGCTGACTGAGCTGGGTTTATCATTCCTTTGGGCCATTCATATAATATAAAGAAGGAATATAAACACTCCCCCAATTATATAATTCTGAAACCTCTTTCCTTGAGTGTTTTCTAGGTCTGTCTTAAAAATATTTTCTAATTATTGCAGAAAAATATTTCTACACGTAAAATTAAAAGTAGGCTGCCATACCACAATGCCTTATGAACAGAAATTTGGAAAAATTTCGACACATCAACTAAGTGATCGTTTTCCACTGTCTATGTAATTTCAAGATACTGACACAAATTGTCATAATCTGATGACGGCTCAGCATCCTATAATATGTGAACTAATGGTGATCTTGCCTTATTTGTAGTCAACAAAGACATTGTTACAAATGCACCATTATCACAATTAGGACTGTTAAGCATATTTTACTGATAGACTAATGACACTTTAATACCCTGTCCTTGGTGGTTAGATTTTGAGGCTGACTGGTAGAGGAGCTTGGATAGTTTTGCACAGTAGTGTCTATGCTGCATTGATTATTCACTTGTCATAATCAGTGAAAAAAATGTGTGAGAGAGGAGAAGTTGGGAACAAAATTATGAGGAAGTTTTCCATCCACTGAGGTGTTAAGGTCAACCAAATTGGTAAAGCATATTCCTCAAATTAAAAACAAAGTAACTATTGCAAGTACGAATTTCTGCCATCTTTTTTACCTTTTCTGTTTTAAATATACAGTGGTTAAAAAAAATACAATATTGCAATAGCTTTGCTGTTATGAATGCTTGTTATTAGAGCAGTTTTTAATTCCCCACTGAAGGAGGAATAGTTTTACAGGAATAGATTATGACAGTAAGGAATGACTATAGTGAAGTAAATTTGTGGAGATCAGAATCCACGGTATGACAGTTGACTTCAGCGGGCCATTGTGCACTCACAGTATAGTGTGTATAACAAAAGCCAATGTGGTGGGTTGGCCCTGAATAGCAGCCAAGCACCCACACAGCTTCTCATTCACCACCCCCTTTGTTTTGGGGGGGGGGAGTGAGATAGAAAGAACAGGTGCAAGAAAACTCATGGGTTGAAATAAAGACTGGGAAATCACTCAGCAGTTACTGTTGCAGGCAAAACAGACTCAACTTGGGGAATTTAACTTATTGCCAATGAACATAACCTAAACATTTAATTACTGATTTGGGTATTGGGAAACAAAGACAAACATTTAAACACTTAGGGAAAGCACCTTTCCTCCCCCTTTCCCAGGCTCAGCTTCACTCCAGACACCTCTCCTCCCCCCATGTTATCACCGTGGGTTGCACTCAGTCCTTTCAGTGAGACAATGAGCAGCTCAGGAGATCGGGGTCAGTGCCTGGAAGTTTCTCACTCTGTTCTTCCCGCTGTTCCTTCCTTCATATTCATTTCCTATGCTCCTGTGTGGGTCCTCCACGGGCTGCAGTCCCATTGGGGGTGTGCCTGCTCTGCCATGGAGCATTTCTTACTTCTCTGACCTTGTTGTTCCCTCCATTCTTCCCTCCTCCTCAGCATTTTCTGCCCTTTCTTAAATATGTTATCACAGAGGCGCCACAAACTTCGCTGATGGGCTCAGCTTTAGCCTGTAGTGGGGCCGTTGCGGAGCCAGCTGGAACTGTCTGTGTCCGGCACAGGGCAGCCCCTGACATCCTCCCACAGTGGCTACCCCTGCAGGCTGCCCTCCAAAAAACCTTGCCATTTACACCCAATGCAGCCGAAAATGTATGAAACCTGTAAAAGTTGTGAAATTATTTTGAAATTAAATAACAAAGTACTTGGAGATTGAAAAAGGAGTGGAATCTACAGTTCTTTAAATTCATGAGAGTTTCAATGATCAGTAAGTTAACTATTGAAACTAAAATTTGAGGTATACTAAGAATTTGAGTAGCTGAATCAAAATTATGTCAAATAAAAATGTCTTAGCATCAACTTCGTGGCATTTATGACTTCTACAACTCTTGGTTTATTACATGGTCTTATTGCTCAGTTCTGTCTGCTATTTATTATCATAATTCAAAAAACAGAAAATACTCGAATGTTGTGTGTGATACAATTGTATGCTTGTGTGAATGTTTAAGTTACTGTATAAAGTCTTGTTTGATAAAATAAATGAGATCATGGTATGCTTCTGTATGTACATCAATCTGCATAAGAGGATGAATGTTTATTTTAGAAATAAATTGGTTTATTTTATAAATACATTCACCAGGTACTTCTGTAACCCACTCTTTCTTAACCTTTTGAGGTGACAGGAAAAGCTAGCTGTTGCATTATTTTTGTCACAGTTGAGATGAACTTGTCTGATATCTAGCAAAACTGATGCTGTTCCTTTGTGTCATGTGGTTTTTGTTTAGTAAAATAATCTGCACCGTGACAGATGCATACTTTTGAAATTGTTTATATATTTAATATTTCATGAGTGTATTGTACATTCATATTAAAGCACATGACAAATGGTTATAAAATACAGTAAAGCATATTTCATAGTAGTTGAAGATAAACATTTATTAAATGCTCTGTGAAATCAGTTTTTTATCCTGGGTCCTGTTTAAACAATGAATACTAGAGATTGAACACAGATGACTGACACAAATACTTCCACTCTGAATATTTTTGCCCAGTTTCTCTCTAGAATGAGCAAGCTGTATGCCATCTCTGTTTTTTCCAGTACTATAAATATACTAAGCAAAACAGGGCAGCACTGGAAAAGGTTATCTGTAGAGGTTGAGGAATCTCCATCCTTGGAGGTTTTCAAGACTCAGCTAGACAAAGCCATGGCTGACCTGATCTGTTGTTCATGACGATCTCACTTCAAGTAAGAATTTGGACTAGATGACCTCCAGAAGTCCCTTCTATCCAACATTTCTATGATTTTATGAACGGTTTCCAAAGAACACATTTGCACCATCTTCCCCATTATACTTTATCATCACATTTTGTTCCATGTCCTGCCTCCTTCCACACCAAAAGCCAATCATTCAGATTTTAGTCCTGCCTTCATACATCCCTTCCATCACGCATAAAGCAAATCCTGAAAGTAGAGTTCCCTATGTGTCCAGAGATTACCTAGTATAATAAGATATAATCAATCTGTCATAATACATTTCCTAGCACAATAGGGTCCTGCTTCCAATTGTTTATATATTTAATATTTCATGAGTGTATTCAGTGTGACTGAATTCTAGCTTCTGAGTCAGGTCGAGGGGTTTGATAACATCAAAACCCTGTTGTTAGATTACAGGTCAAGTAATAGAGTTGCACTGTCATATCCAAAAACTGTAATTGTCAAGTACAAAAAGTACAGAAGGCTCATTTATTAATTCATATTAGCAATTCAGAATTTTTAATTAGGTATGTGTTGTTCTTGATCTAAGAAAATTATTCTTGCTGTAGGTGTGTGTGGCCTAGTACACCAGACAAGTCGTGTTTAATGCTAAGTAGGTTGCATTACCTGACCTAATATTTTTTCTGTCTTTGCTTCTGTAAAAAAAAAGAAAGATTTAAGATTGTTTGATGGAGGAGGGAAGTACTTGGGCATGATTTAATGATTTCTGAAGTACTGCTGCCTCAACCAACTTAGTTGCTAGTCATTCTGAAACACACAGGTTGACTCATAAAAATATTAGATACAGAAAGATTTAATTACTTCTCTTTAAGTTTCACAGTTTCTAATTGCAGTGGCAAAAAAGTCATGATTTTTTTTTAGACAACATTTTTTCACGTAATGAGGATTATTTCACTATTTGATTTGTCATAAAATTTCAGCATGTGCTTTGCTTGTCGTTGAATACAACTAAATATATCATAGAATCATCGAATCATCGAATATCTCGAGTTGGAAGGGACCCATAAGGATCATCGAGTCCAACTCCCTGCTCCTCGCAGGACTACCTAACACTGAATCATATGACTAAGAGTGTCGTCCAGGCGCTCCTTGAACTCTGACAGGCTTGGTGCCGTGACCACTTCCCTGGGGAGCCTGTTCCAGTGACCGACCACCCTCTCAGTGAAAAACCTTTTCCAAACGTCCAATCTGCACTTCCCCTCATGCAGCTTCATTCCATTTCCTCGTGTCCTATCGCTGGTCACCAGAGAGAGGAGAGCAGCACCTCCCCCTCCGCTGCCCCCCTTGAGGAAATTGTAGACTGTGATGAGGTCACCCCTCAGCCTTCTGTTCTCCAAGCTGAACAAGCCAAGTGACCTCAGCCGCTCCTCCTAAGTCTTGCCCTCGAAACCTTTCACCATCTTGGTCGCCCTCCTCTGGACACACTCTAATAGTTTGATGTCCTTCTTATATTGAGGCGCCCAAAACTGCACGCAGGACTCGAGGTGGGACCGCACCAGTGCAGCGTAGAGTGGGACAATCACCTCCCTTGACCGGCTAGCTATGCTGGGCTTGATGCACCCCAGGACCCGGTTGGCCTTTTTTGGCTTCCAGGGCACACTCTTGACTCATATTCAACTTGCCATCAACCCAAACCCCCAGATCTCTTTCCGCGGGGCTGTTCTCCAGCCTCTCGTCCCCCAGTTTGTACGTATACCCAGGATTACCCCGTCCCGGGTGGAGAATCCGGCACTGGCTCTTGTTAAATTTCATAGGGTTGGTGATTGCCCAGCTCTCTGGTCTATCCAGATCTCTCTGTAAGGCCCCTCTACCCTCGAGGGAGGCCACAGCTCCTCCTAGTTTAGTATCGTCGGCAAACTTATATGCAGCTGGACTTCATACATCTGCAATATACCAGGGAGAAAAAGACTAAGAGGGTCCTTCTTAGATTCTATCTATAGCGTTATCCTGAAAAATAGTGCATATTAAATTTTGTCTAAAATCAACTCTGTCTAATCAAGCAAACTTGATTGCCCAAAGAAGTTGTGGATGCCCCATCGTTGGCAGTGTTCAAGGTCAGGTTGGATGGGGCTTTGAGCAACCTGATCTAGTGAAAGATGCCCCTGCCCATGGTAGGGGGATTGGACTAGATGATCTTTGAAGGTCCCTTCCAACCCAAACCGTTCTATGATTCTATGGTTCTATGAAATGCATCTCTTTCACTATAGTCACTGTTAAAACAATATAATTTACTTTTTTGTATAAATGGTGTTCATTTTTGAGTATGAATGAAATGCCTTTCCTGCTATTTCATTCTGCAGAGATATGTTTTAATTCCTATTGTTTAGGTATATTTGTAGTAAAATATTGTGGTGGGTTAATGTTGGTCAGCTGCCAGAAGCCCACCCAGCCGCTCCCTTACTCCCCCTCCTCAACAGGACAGGGGAAAAAATAGGATGAAAAAGCTTGTGGGTTGAGATAAGGACAGGGAGATCACTTACCAATTGCTATCACGGGCAAAACAGGCTCGACTTGGGGAAGAATAATTTCATTTATTGCCAATTAAAATAGATTTGGATGGTGAGAAAGAACATCAAAAATTAAACACCACCACCCCTTCTTTTCCTAGGCTCAACTTCACTCCTTCATTCGCAACTCCTCTGCCTCCCCCCGCAAGTGTCTCGGGGGATGAGGGGCTACGGTCAGTACATAACAGTTCCTCTCTGCTGCTTCTTCCTCCTCACACTTTTCCCCTACTCTGGTGTGGGTTCTCCACTGGACAGAATTCCTTCAGTAAATATCCACCTGCTCTGGCATGGGGTCCTCCATGGGCTGCAGTGTGGATATCTCCTCCGGCATGGCCTCTTCCATGGTCTGCAGGGGAATATCTGCTGTGGCACCAGTAGCACCTCCTTCCCCTTCTTCTCTGGCCCTGGTGTTTGTACTGCTGTTTCTCACTTTTTCCCCTCCTCTTTCTTAAATGTTTTCATAGACGCACCACCAGCTTTACTGATTGGCTCAGCTTTTGCCTGTGGTGGGTCTGTTGCTGACTCAGCTGGAACTGGCTGTGTCTGGCATTGGGCAGTCCCTCGTCTCTTCTCACAGAGGCTACCCCTGCAGCCCCCCGCCCGCTGCTACCAAAACCTTGCCATGTACACCCAATACTTAAATATTAAAGCTAAAAGGATACTAAGGAAGCCTGTAATTTGCTCTGACATTCCATATCAGAACATATTATATAAATCCATATGGTTAAAGACTGCACTGGTTCATTAGAAAAATAAAATGGATAATTAAGTAGTCATATTCAGTACAGAATACTCTAAGTAGCATGTCTTACAAGGTGATATGTCTTTGGCTTACTTAAATGTTCAACCAAAAATCTGCAAGGCTCAAAGGTAAAGAAATGCTAATGTCAGTGCCTGAGTGATTTTGCATGTATGACCTTCAGTATTAGAAGGCAAGCAAAAAATCTCTAGTTAGTAAACTGTTTTGCAAAATGTGATATATGTTTAGAATTCTTATCTTTCTTCCAGTTGTCAATTGCATAGGAGCACTAGTATAAAATGAGGCGAATGTCTATACGGGAGGACAGTATTTTTTGGAAGGTTTGGAGAGGACAATGTAGTAATATTTGCAATCTGAGAGTCTTCTTGTACAGTGGTATTGGCAGAATTGTGCACAGGCAAGCTTAACTTTTTCAGTCTCTTCAACTGCTTAATTCTGTTACTTAGTAGATGTTCTTTAATGCAGTTGTTTGGAATGGAATGATTAAAGCATGCTCCAGCCCTCAGTCAAAGTAAGCATCATTTTCTACAGGAAAGCTGCGTTGACTTGTATCAGGATTCGGTCCACATATTTATAGGTATATCTCAAATAGCTCAAAACAATGTTGTACTGTTATCTTGAAGACCTATGAAACTGTTTATGTCTGTTCTTCAGAAATTTGCCAAGTTGAGAAATTGATACATTCCTTTGACTGTAGGGACCCCTTTTGCAGGAAAATATGGATTTATTTTTTGTTTCATGTTAAGAAAATCTCCAAGAGAATACTCCTCCTCACATTTTCATGAAGAAGGAAGACGTGCCCTTTCTGCCCCTACAATCCTCCTTCATCGTTCCTTCCCACAAATTATTGCATAATATAATGACTTAGATTTAAAGTACTCCATGTCACAAATCTAAATTGTAAACTCTGATACAGAAATGTATTGTTTCTTACAATCCACATAAGTTTTTCTCTTTATAGAGGCAGTTTCATAGGTAAATTTGTGCTGCGCTTTCCTTTTAATATGAGGACTAAATTTTTTTCAGGTAGAAAAAAACAATATATCCTCCCCAAAATTTCAACACTTATCCGTTGACAGAAGATTTAATTTTCTCAGCATTTAGAATTAAAATAGTTAAATATTTTGAGTTAAGTGGAAGCCTCTGACAGGATAAGGAAGTACCGTCTCCCTGGTCTTTCATTGTTCTGAGAGAGAGGCAGCGGACATGCTGAAAGAGTGCCTCTTTTCTAAGAATGTTCTATATTTCATTTACATTGAGAGCAATAGGAGATAAGAGCCTTTCTAATGACGGGAGACTTTCATGGAATGTTCTGTGGCAAAAATAGTATTTTTCACAATAGAACACTAAAAAGGTTTTTATATATGCCTATATTTAAACCCATGCCAAGTTTGTGAAATGGGACAAGAGGAGGAAGCTTTTTGTTTTCTTTTGCTTGGAGATAAGGGGTAGTATGTAAGGATTCAACAGGTTAAGGAAGAAGCGAGTGGTCTAAGAGATAAGATGGCGAGTACAGGATAAGGTAGAGGTCGGAAGATTAAGGGAAGTGGACGGAATGCTCAGGCTGCTTTGCAACTTTCCAGAAAACTTTAGCGTTTGGAATATACAGGTAAAATCTGATTGTAAAATTATTTTGTTTTTAATATTGATAGACGCACTGTTAAATTACTAGAAGCTTTAGCCCATAATGGATTTCTCCATGAGTTTACTTTTCTGTGTTCTGAAGTCTGGCACTTTCTTCATAATTAAAATAAACCCAAGGTTATTCTGCTCTAAAGTTATGACATATGTTATTGTCTAGAAGAAGGCCCCACTGGAAATTTTTGATTAGTTCTATGGAAATCCCAGGATATTACAAATTGTTTCTGCTTGGTTGTGCTGATGAACAGTTGTTAACTTTTAACCATTTCTCAGAGCTATGTTGTTCAATATATCTTACTCCAAAATTTCAAGCAACTGACTCCTGATGTATTTGGAATAAACTCTATTTATTCAAATTTAAACTTTCAGTTTTCATGTGCTATAACGGAGTATTTATGCTACTACAACAAAGGTTATGCTATAATTTAAAACTTAGACTTAATGATTTGGAATGAACTCAAAATCTTTTTAACCGAGGTTTCAATAGAGGGGGGATATTTTTTCTATTACAAATGGAAACCCTTCTTTATACACATACACATTTCATGGTATACATTTTAATAAAGTATAAACGTATGAACCTTGTGGGTTTTAGATATTCCCTCAGAAGTTGTAGAGATTTTTCTTGTTGTTAATTGGTTTTGCTTTTAAGAATGAGAATATACATACTACCGTGAGTTTAAATAGAGTGCATTGAGAAATGGCTTATTTCTAAACTTTTGGTTTAGCAGTTGTATTTAACAATGTTATATTTACTGCTGTTAACATGGATCATTCTTTTTCATTGTATACTGCAAGCGGTATGTTTTTTAAGTGGTCTAGAAAGTTATTAAAGGAGATTAAGTTGTAGCTTAGTAACATTGGGAATATTAAATTGGCTAACAAATGCTCTGAATTTAGAGTTAAAGATCTTTTGACATGAATATTTAACGTTGTACATCATGCTTTACATCAGTAAAGTACTGAACAAACATTTGATCAATAGAGAGCAAATGTTGGATTAAAACCTTGCAATAACCTAATTCTAGTGCATGCTTTTCTTCCCCCACTTCTTGTCCCCTCCTGGTATTCTTTCTTGTGATGCTTTATTTTCCATATCAGCATTTCATCTGATATTTATTATTCTAAATGAGAGTAGAGATTTAGGTTGCCTTTTATTAAATGTTTTCATTTAGAAGTTCCAATTTAGCTAGTGAAATTTCTCTATTAGGTAATTTCAAGAGAGTTTTTTGAGAACTCTGTATAGGTGTGTGTATCCATGTGCGCATATGTATGTAGTGATATATTCATATCTATTAGAATAATAAAGTACAAGTCAGCACTACATTGATGTAAAGAATTTTTATTTTTCTGATAACAGTATTTGGCTAGATTTGAGGCACTCTGCTTAAATATATTCTTTAGCGTCATAAAAAGTAAAGGTGAAAGTGAGTCTTATTCCTGCACAATATGCCAAACACAGATTTTTTGATAAGCTCAACTGCTCTGTTAATACCTTTAAGTGAGTCATTTCAGACTTGCTTAACACATGCCTGGAAAAACCAAAGACTTTAACATCCGTCTGCTCTCTAATATTATGAAAGATGAATCCTGAAGATCGCAAATTGTGGGAGACATGCAACTCTTAATAAGAACAGCTGAACAACAAATGCCTTGTGAGAGATGGTGAAAAATGAAGTCATGAGGAGGAAAAGCAGGCAAGCCTCTTGAGGGAACATGGATATCCATGACTGAATAGAATAGAATAGAATAGAATAGAATAGAATAGAATAGAATAGAATAGTTCAGTTGGAAGGGACGTACAATGATCATCTTGTCCAACTGCCTGACCAATTCAGGGCTGACCAAAAATCACCCCGGTGGGATGGGGGAGAGAATCGGAAGAGTAAAATTTGATCAATAGATCAATTTGATCAATTTGATCAAATACTGTCCTGGTTTCGGCTGGGATAGAGTTAATTTCCTTCCTAGTAGCTGGTACAGTGCTGTGTTTTGGATTTAGGAGGAGAATAATGTTGATAACACACGGATGTTGTAGTTGTTGCTAAGTAGTGCTTACACTAGCCAAGGACTTTTCAGCTTCCCATGCTCTACCAACTGAGAAGGCTGGGGGTGCACAAGAAGCTGGGAGGGGGCACAGCCAGGACAGCTGACCCAAACTGGCCAAAGGGACATTCCATACCATGGGACGTCATGCTCAGTACATAAACTGGGGAAAGCTGGCCGGGGGGGCTGCTGCTCGGGGACTGGCTGGGCCTCGGTCGGCGGGTGGTGAGCAATTGCATTGTGCATCACTTGCTTTGTATATTCTTCTTATTATTATTACTATTATTATTACTATTAGGATTTTATTTTATTTCAATTATTAAACTGTTTTTATCTCAACCCACGAGTTTTCTCACTTTTACTCTTCTGATTCTCTCCCCCATCCCACCGGGGTCGGGGGGGAGTGAGCGAGCGGCTGTGTGGTGCTCAGTTGCCAGCTGAGGTTAAATCACGACAGTCCTTTTTGGCACCCAACGTGGGGCTCGAAGGGTTTGAGATAACAACAGATTAACCAGAGCGCATTAAGGAATTTATATCTGTTAACAGCTGCAGGTGACAATGTTGGTTCCTCTGTTCTCGATATTGGTTTGTCTAATCTGCATCGTGCTCGTTTTTTTGCTGTACATGTTAGAGATTGGTGTTGGGTTTTGCAGTTTGCTGTGGTCTGCAGTGATTAGTGATGTTTTGCCTGGGAGGTTTGTTATTAAAACACTGGCCTTCAGCTTAATCTGGTATTTGAGCTTTGTACTGAAGCCATTACTGTACTTCGGGTACCACTTTGTGGAGACAATTAGCAATTACAGTCCTTCCTCTGAGAGGTTTTTTATGAAGGAAATGCAGAATGGCAGCGTCGCTACCTTCTTCTATGATGTTTCCTCCTTCATTACAGTAACTTTTCAGTATTTTGAACAGCCTTGGGTAGTTAAGATACTTCTATTGGTATCTCTTGGGAATATTGTTTCGGTTTTGTCTAAGGTTAATAAGCGATTTAAGAATATCATCCAGAGATCTGCCCCAAGGGCAGAAAAGGGTTTCCCAAAAGACTAAGTGCTGAATATCTTTCAGAACTGTCTCAAAGGTAGATGGGACAGGCCAGTCTAAAACAGAGAAGATGAAACTGCCTGAAAGGAACAAAAGCCAGTTTGAGAAGCCTTTACTGCTTCCTTTGGCACACTCAGAATAATCTCCAGAGCCAGAAGCTCAGCGCCCTGGTGCTACCATACAGATAAAATTGGATGCTGAAAAGCCTATACAACTATTTTCATATTTCTGTTCACTTACAGGTTGGAGAGTCTTAGAAGTATTCTATTTAATGAGATCATCTTAGTCCAGCTATCTCACAGGGGGAAAAGGATCATTGCTCATGAATTGGCGGGGCTCATCGAGAGGGCTTTAAACTAGGTTTGAAGGGGGAAGGGGATAAAACCAGGCTTACTAGAGATGAGCCTCGGGGTGGCATGCCAATGCTGGGGGCGAAATCGATAGCCCAGCTCAAGTGCATCTACACCAATGCACGCAGCATGGGCGGCAAACAGGAGGAGCTGGAAGCCATTGTGCAGCGGGAGAGGTATGACTTAGTCGCCATCACAGAAACATGGTGGGGTGACTCTCACGATTGGAGTGCTGCAATGGATGGCTATAAACTCTTCAGAAGGGACAGGCGAGGAAGGAGAGGCGGTGGGGTGGCCCTGTGTGTTAGGGAGTGTTTCGATTGTCTAGAGCTCAACGACTGTGATGATGATACGGTCGAGTGTTTATGGGTAAGGATGAGGGGGAAGGCCAACGAGGCAGATATCCTGCTGGGAGTCTGTTACAGACCACCCAACCAGGATGAAGGGGCGGATGAAGCGTTCTACAAGCAGCTGGCAGAAGTCTCTCAATCGCTAGCCCTTGTTCTCGTGGGGGACTTCAACTTCCCGGACGTCTGCTGGAAATACAACACGGCAGAGAGGAAGCAGTCTAGGAGGTTCCTGGAGTGTGTGGAAGACAACTTCCTGACACAGCTGGTAAGTGAGCCTACCAGGGGAGGTGCCTCGCTCGACCTGCTGTTTACAAACAGAGAAGGACTGGTGGGAGATGTGGTGGTCGGAGGCCGTCTTGGGCTTAGCGACCATGAAATGACAGAATTCTCCATTCTTGGTGAAGTAAGGAGGGGGGCCAGCAAAACCGCAACCATGGACTTCCGGAGGGCGGACTTTGGCCTGTTCAAGACGCTGGTTGAGAGAGTCCCGTGGGAGACGGTCCTGAAGGGCAAAGGGGTGCAGGAAGGCTGAACGTTCTTCAAGAAGGAAGTCTTAAAGGCGCAGGAGCAGGCTGTCCCTGTACGCCGTAAGAAGAACGGGCGGGGAAGACGACCGGCCTGGCTGAACGGGGAGCTCTTGCTGGGACTCAGGAAAAAAAGGAGAGTTTACCACTTGTGGAAGAAGGGGCAGGCGACTCAAGAAGAGTACAGGGATCTCGTTAGGTCATGCAGAGAGGAAATGAGAAAGGCAAAAGCCCAGCTAGAACGCAATCTGGCCGCTGTCGTTAGAGACAACAAAAAAAGTTTTTACAAATATATTAATGACAAGAAGAGAGCCAAGGAGAATCTCCATCCTTTATTGGATGCAGGGGGGAACATTGTCACCGAGGATGAGGAAAAGGCTGAGGTACTCAATGCCTTCTTTGCCTCAGTCTTTAACAGGCAGACCAGTTATCCTCAGGGTACTCGGTCCCCTTGAGCTGGAAGACAGGGATGGCGAGCAGGATGAACCCCCCATAATCCAGGAGGAAGCAGTCAACGACCTGCTATGCCACCTGGATGCTCACAAGTCTATGGGGCCGGATGGGATCCACCCGAGAGTGCTGAGGGAGCTGGCGGAGGAGCTCGCCAAGCCACTCTCCATCATTTATCAGCAGTTCTGGTTAATGGGGGAGGTCCCGGACGACTGGAGGCTTGCCAATGTGATGCCCATCTACAAGAAGGGCCGGAAGGAGGATCCGGGGAACTCCAGGCCTGTCAGCCTGACCTCGGTGCCGGGGAAGATTATGGAGCGGTTCATGTTGAGGGCGCTCACAAGGCATGTGCGGGACAACCAGGGGATCAGGCCCAGCCAGCACGGGTTCATGAGAGGCAGGTCCTGCTCGACCAACCCGATCTCCTTCTATGACCAGGTGACCCGCCTATTGGATGAGGGAAAGGCTGTGGATGTGGTCTACCTGGACTTTAGTAAAGCCTTTGACACTGCCTCCCACAGCATTCTCCTAGGGAAGCTGGCGGCTCACGGCTTAGACAGGTGTACTCTGCGCTGGGTCAAAAACTGGCTGGACGGCCGGGCCCAGAGAGTTGTGGTGAATGGAGTTCAATCCAGCTGGCGGCCGGTCTCGAGCGGTGTTCCCCAGGGCTCAGTTTTGGGGCCGGTCTTGTTCAATATCTTTATCAATGATCTGGATGAGGGGATTGAGTGCACCCTCAGTAAGTTTGCAGACGACACCAAGTTGGGCAGGAGTGTTGATCTGCTCGAGGGTAGGAAGGCTCTGCAGAGGGACCTGGAGAGGCTGGATGGATGGGCCGAGGCCAACTGTATGAGATTCAACAAGGCCAAGTGCCAGGTCCTGCACTTCGGCCACAACAACCCCATGCAGCGCTACAGGCTTGGGGAAGAGTGGCTGGAAAGCTGCCTGGCAGAAAAGGACCTGGGGGTGCTGGTCGACAGCCGGCTGAACATGAGCCGGCAGTGTGCCCAGGCGGCCAAGAAGGCCAATGGCATCCTGGCCTGTATCAGAAATAGTGTGGCCAGCAGGACTAGGGAAGTGATCGTGCCCCTGTACTCGGCCCTGGTGAGGCCCCACCTCAACTACTGTGTTCAGTTTTGGGCCCCTCACTACAAGAAGGACGTCGAGGTGCTGGAGCATGTCCAGAGAAGGGCAACGAGGCTGGTGAGGGGTCTGGAGAACAAGTCTTATGAGGAGCGGCTGAGGGAACTGGGGTTGTTCAGCCTGGAGAAAAGGAGGCTGAGGGGAGACCTCATCGCGCTCTACAACTATCTGAAAGGAGGTTGTAGCGAGGTGGGTGTCGGTCTCTTTTCCCAAGTAACAAGCGATAGGACGAGAGGAAATGGCCTCAAGTTGCGCCAGGGGAGGTTTAGATTGGACGTGAGGAAAAATTTCTTTCCTGAAAGAGTGGTTAAACATTGGAACAGGCTGCCCAGGGAAGTGGTTGAGTCCCCATCCCTGGAGGTATTTAAAAGACGTGTAGATGCGGCGCTTAGGGACATGGTTCAGTGGGCATGGTGGTGTTGGGTTGACGGTTGGACTCGATGATCTTAGAGGTCTTTTCCAACCTTAATGATTCTATGATCTTAGCCAAGACTGCCTGAAATCTCCTTACTCAACAGGTAATGAAAATTTTAGGAAAACCGTGTATTGCATTATTCCCTCATTCGTGAAGAAAAAAGCTTTTAGACATAGATTTTGGAAACAGTATTGTATGTTAACTAAGTGTCAACATTCGTTTTTTCAGAGTAGTTCACATTCTATATATTTTTAGTATTAAAATCAGTTATCAGTTTTACTATAAGGCATTCTGAAACTCCTCCTGGCACCATATTGGCTTGCCTTTACTATAAATATTATTCTTCTCACATGAGAACTGTGTTAAATTTAAAGTTAATACTTATATTGCAGCAAAATGTAAGAAAAGTTTTTTAATGGCAAGCAACAAGAAAGCAAACTTTCCTAAATTTTCAAGTCTGTTGTTTGCACCTCCCTTCCCTGGGATTTTTCTCTTATTCATTAAGTGAGTAAACAGCCATAGCTTTGTAACAGTACTTAAACTTCTGACATTTTTTGACTGAACTCAGAATTTTCTTTACAGAAGACATGCTTTTTAAATAACATTATCCCTGTTCAGATTTGGTATATCTGCATTGTTTAAGCTTCTTGGTGCTTATTCAATGACAACATACATCAAATGCCAAGATTACTTATTTATGTAGATTTGAACATCTTTTAACAATTAGAAATACAATAGCTCATGGAAATATGGATTAATATTATCTTGAAATGGATATCACAATCGTAAAATCAAGCCAATACAAAAAAGTTCCTATCCTTGAACTCTCAAGTTAGCTTTTGTGATGTCAATCTCAAATCTAATCATTTAATACGGTATCCTAAAATGAGTAACAAGTTCCCTCAATGCTTCTTTTATTCCAAGTATTTGTTATTTCTTTATTTCTAAAAACACCTTCTCATACCCAACTGGCAGTTCTTTAGGCTGTTGCTTTTCTCTTTCACGTGCCTTTCTCTCACATTTGCAGATAACAATGGAAGATTAGCCCTCCAAAGTGCTTTTTACATTTCATTCAAGGTGAACAACACATAAAAATCTTTCTATGTGTCAGTGCTAACTTTACAACAGCAGGACTAAATTTCAAGCATAGTAAGCTGGAACTGAAGATTTACATGAGACACTTGGTAACAACTGGTTTTACTGAGCACTCTACTTCTCTACAGCTCAATACAGTTTTGACCTGTCTGGTACCAGAATGGTGATTATCTCCCATTTGTTCTACGTGGGCTAACAGGTTACATTAATGCTTGCATGAGACTATGCCTTTTATATAAATAAATACATATACACATACACACTGTGGTGGGTTGACCTTGGCTGGCCACCAGGTACCCACCAAGCTGCTCTCTCACTCCTCCTTCTCAACCAATTTCCGCCCTGTGGAAAGGACCCACGCTGGAGCAGTTTGTGAAGAACTGCAGCCCGTGGGAAGGACCCATGTTGGAGAAGTTCGTGGAGGACTGTCTCCCGTGGGAGGGACCCCACGCTGGAGCAGGGGAAGAGCGTGAGGAGGAAGGAGCAGCAGAGACAACACGTTATGAACTGACCGCAACCCCCATTCCTTGTCCCCCTGTGCCGCTCGGGGGGAGGAGGTAGAAGAGTTGGGAGTGAAGTTGAGCCTGGGAAGAAGGGAGGGGTGAGGGGAAGGTACTTTTAGATTTGTTCTTATTTCTCACTATCCTACTCTGATTTTGATTGGCAATAAATTAAATTAATTTCCCCAAGCCAAGTCTGTTTTGCCCGTGACAGTAATTGCTGAGTGATCTCCCTGTCCTTATCTCGACCCACGAGCCTTTTGTCGTATTTTTCTCCCCCCTGTCCTGTTGAGGAGGTGGAGTGACAGAGCGGCTTGGTGGGCACCTGGTGGCCAGCCAAGGTCAACCCACCACAGAGGAGCAGGGAAGTTAGGATTAAATAAATAAAAAAGACCACTTCTATTCCTACTATTTTAGCTGCCAGATTTAAGGATTCAGCTTTGTAAATAACTGCTTGAAGGTTCAAGCTCCCTAAAGGAATAGTTGGGTGGTGAAGAGCTGCTGTAATGAGTAGTGAAGAGCTGTTGTAGACTTGCCAATACTTACTTGTACCCAGCTGGTCCCAGTTAATAGAATATAACCTGGTGGTTGTTGACAACCTTCAAGAGGCTTTAACTTATGTTATAGACCAGACTGGCAATCAGAGGACTTAAGACAAAGATTTTGCAGAGGTGGCACAAAGTCATCTCTCTGCTCTGCAGAATTGCATCAGATTGCTAAATGAATATGGTAAGAACAATATAATATATTACCATATATGAATAGAATAGCTTAGAGTGGATAATGAGAAAAAGGTAGTATGGACAAATTATACCCAACAGCAAATGCCATTTAATTTTCATTTTAAACTGAACATGATTTCCACCTCCCCCACCCACTAGGCCCGTCAGAGAGACCTTTAGAGTATTTACTGGAATCACAATATTTCAGTGAGACAAGCTAACATAAGTATAACCATTAATAAGTTTAATGATAATAATATTCTCAAATTTGGAGGAATCATTTGCCTAATGAAGATATTATTCCAATGATTCAAACAGAATTACTATTCAAACAGGTTTCAAAACAGGTTTTGAAATTTTGTTAGAGGAAAAAGAAAAAAAAAAGAACCTATGATAACAAAATCTATAAAGTTATGGTTAAACAGTTTAAAATGGTTCTTAAATGCAAAAGGTCAATATTAAGTATTTTATTTCAAAGTAACAGTCATATAAATTTCATGGAGGGGTAAGTTTATTCAGAAACTTGAAAATGATGTATATACAAGATGTGCCAGCAAGTACAGTATTTCTAATATTTGTAATATTAAAGAACTACATCAAACTAAGCCAGGCAATCAATAAAACAGTAACTTTAGGAATAAGACAGAGCATCCTGCTGCTCGAAAGATACTTGAAAAAAATGAGGAACAAAGTTTTTCATATTATTTATGAATATAAATATAGGGGAACCTCAATCCATCCCACTCCTACCGGTTTGATGCCAGGGCCAGCAATAGATGCCCAGAGCCTGGAGAAGGAACACAGGTCAGCAGGCGAGCGCCTGAAGAGCAGCACAAAGGAACTCCAGCCAGTAAGACAGCTTCAGCGGGGGCCCAGCTTCAATGCCTCTATGCAAACGCACATAGCACGGGGCATAAACAAGAGGAGTTCGAGACGTGCGCACGCCTGCAGGGCTACGACCTTATTGGCATCACGGAGACGTGGTGGGATGGCTCCTATGATTGGAGTGTTGGGATGGAGGGATACAGGCTCTTTAGGAAGGACAGGCAGGGGAGATGAGGAGGGGGTGTCGCCCTCTATGTCAATGACCAGCTGCAGTGCATGGAGCTCTGCCTGGAGATGGATGAGGAGCCAACCAAGAGCTTGTGGGTCAGGATTAAAGGGAAGGCGGGGACAGGTGACATTACAGTGGGGGTCTGCTACAGGCCACCCGACCAGGAAGACCGAGCGGATGAGGCCCTCTATAGACAGATAGGAGCAGCCTCACGCTCACAAGCCCTGGTCCTCATGGGGGACTTCAGCCACCCCGACATCTGTTGGAGGGACAACACGGCAGGGCATAAGCAATCCGGGAAGTTCCTGGAATGCGTCGATGATAACTTCCTTCTCCAAGTGGTAGAGGAGCCAACGAGGAGAGGTGCTACGCTGGACCTTGTTCTCACCAACAAGGAGGGGCTGGTGGGGAGTGTGAAGCTCAAGGGCAGCCTGGGCTGCAGTGACCACGAAATGGTGGAGTTCAAGATCCTTAGGGCACCGAGGAGGGCGCACAGCAAGCTCACTACCCTGGACTTCAGGAGAGCGGACTTTGGCCTCTTCAGGGATCTGCTTGGTAGAGTGCCATGGGACAAAGCCCTGGAGGGAAGAGGGGCCCAAGAAACCCGGGTAATATTCAAGGATCACCTCCTCCAAGCTCAGGAGCGATGCATCCCAACAAAGAGGAAGTCAGGCAAAAACACCAGGAGGCCTGCAGGGATGAACAAGGAGCTCCTGGACAAACTCCAACACAAAAAGGAAGCCTACAGAGGGTGGAAGCAAGGACAGGTAGCCTGGGAGGAATACAGGTAGGGCCTGTTGCGACAGGATGAGGGGGAATGGCTTTAAACTAAAGGGGGGTAGATTTAGACTAGATATAAGGAAGAAATTTTTTACGCTGAGGGTGGTGAAACACTGGCACAGGTTGCCCAGAGAGGTGGTGGATGCCCCATCCCTGGAAACATTCCAGGTCAGGTTGGACGGGGCTCTGAGCAACCTGATCTAGTTGCAGATGTCCCTGCTTATTGCAGGGGGGTTGGACTAGATGACCTTTAGATGTCCCTTCCAACCCAAACTATTCTATGATTCTGTTCTAAGATTCTATATTTTCAGATATGATGTGCATTTGTGTGTCAAAGTAAAAAATGAGGGATGGTAGTCAGTAGTATAGCTCTGAGAATGCTAATTTTATTTAATTTTCATTTATTCCTTTACACAGGTTTTGTTAGCTGGTTTTAAGCCAGTTTTGGGGTTTTCGTCCCCAACTGCAAGAAACTAAGCATGCTGTATAATCAAACATCAGTCAAGAAAAGGATACTGAGATAGTGAGTTCACAGCAGAGGGAGCTGAAGAGTCTGTGAAATCTGACTAAATTATAATAAGACAGGACTTAAGTTAGAACTAAATTGGTCGAATAGCACAAAATTTTAGGTATACTTTTTAGCACATTAAAGAACTGTTTTTTTCAGAACAGTTAGTTGGAGAGCCCACATTATTCTTGGTTTAATATTAAATAGTGAACTGAAGTTAATTTAAGACAGGATAACTGAAGAGATGGTCTGGATGTTACTTAAGAGACCAACGACAGTTCCTTAGAAGCCAGTGTGCTACTGAATGGGAAGGTAAGGTAAACTGGCATGGTTAACCAGTACAGTTTGAAATCCTGTTTGAACTAAACAAAAACCCATGGAAATTTGGAAAATTTTAGTGAAGAGCAAATAGAAAGGATCATAAATTTCAGCAAGCAATGTTTAAGGGGAAATTAAAAGGCTGAAAATGCATTTTCAGGACTGTGGGCAAAAGTGCAAAACTAAACCAATTCTTAACATTTATTAAAAACAGAAAGCCTGCAAAAGAACTGAGGGTTAAGAAAGCTAAATTGAGAAATATTCCATTGTTTAAAAATTAGGACTAATCCATATAATACTTAACTGTCATAGCGAACTAGAACAATTGAGGAAAGGGTCTGGACCGTTGTAGGTAGTTCAGTGAAGGCCTCTGTAATTGTGGTCCAGAAAACTAATCAAGATAAAATTAAAACCAGAAGGGAAGATTACATGGATTAATCTGAATTCCTGTCTATATCAGACCATAACGTTTCACCCAAGATCTCTGTATCAAGTCAAAAAACTTTAGCTAGACTACATGTTTTGTCCCTATAATAAGAGTATGGGTCACAGAAGAGACCAAGGGACCTCCAGTGCTAAAGGATATTGATTAGGTAAGACATTCTCAGAAGATTGCAGCAGACAAACCCTGTCCTGTGCTTTAGAAGAGAGTGAAAAATACCCTTGGTCCCTGTCATTGTAGTTGTCACGGTCATGACCTATGAGGGTTACCTGACCAGTGGGTGTGTAAAGATTGTGACTGTGGGGTTTTCATGTTTCCGCAATACACAAGGACACGGAGGTCTGGGTTTCTGAGAATTTCTTTATTACAAATTACTACAAAACTACTATTAGTAAAAACAAATACACACACACTACAAAATTACCACTAGGAAAGCAAGTGTATATATATTACAAGAGTACAGCAAATATATGTCTATTACAAGTTATTACAGAATTCCAACTGGTGAAGCAAGTATATACTTATGAACCTTTACCTGTGTGCGTGCCTATAAATATATTATGTGAGGTGTTACTGGTACGACACTCACCAAACTGCTCCCAGGAGTGGGGCTAATCGACGATGGAAAAGTCTCACTTCAAAGATGATCCGTGTCATGGAGTCCAGAGTCAGCCAGGCATCCCCGGTGAGGGTCCGGTCTGTCTGGGAGATCTCGTGCAGGGAAGGTCTTGCAGAGAGGCTCTTGCAGTGAGGCTCATTTTGGGTAGGTAGTGAGTTATTTTTTATACCTTTTTTGGTATAGATACATAAGTGGGCATAGGACATCAGTTCCCAGAATAGTTGTTGCTGACTCCTGTTTTCCTGGAAGGTCAGTTCTTTATCAAAGTTTCTTTGTCCTGTACCCATCAGGGTTTCTTTGCCCTGCCGACTACTCCCCGTAAAGGAGGTTTCAGCTTATCAGGGATGTCTCCTGACTCTGGCTAAGGAGATATCCTTCTTTGTCAGTATGTTTACCAGATCACCTTTGTGCCAGCTCCTGTCACTCAACTCCTTGGCCTATGGTCATTTATGGCTCATTAGGAGTGAGACTACACCATATCTGCTGCATCTCTCTTGCCTCCTAGTGCATGAGGCAGAGGAGACTTATATCAGCATCAAGCCCAATGTTGTTAGAACTCCTGAGAGGGTTTATCGATTGAGACACAAGTATACAGCACCGGTTTTGTTAAAAGTGATACACACAGTGATTTGATACAAGATATAATACAAAAAAGCACAATTCCAACAGCTAAAATGAGAACTAATATAATTAAACTGCCTAGTAGCCAAAACCATAGCCATGACCAGTCAGTTGACAGAACCCCAAGCGGAGATTGTTCTCGAGCTATTTGGTGAAAGGTACGGACATGTTGTTGAATGATATTTACATCGTATTCAATTTGTTTAGAATTGTTAGCATAAAAGCAATAGGTAGTATTTATTAAAACACAAACACCTCTTTGTGTTTGGCTTGCCAGTCTTTATTGTTTGCTCTCTCTGTGTTTGAGATTTATGCTATTTAAAAAGTTTGTTTCCCATAATTCTCATATATATGTATGTATAAGTTCTCTCTTTTTGAAGAAGATGTAAATTATGCTTTCAAACATATAACAGTTTGGTAAAAGATGATGACAAGGATCCTAAAAATCGATGGATTTTTACTGCTACAAATTTTCAGTGTTCATTTTAGGACATGATTAGGGACTTTTTCAAATGAGTCCTAAACACTTTCTGAAAATCCAGTCTATTTTCAGGTGTATCCAGTTATACATTTGTCGTGCTTTAATCTCAGTCGGCAACTAAGCACCACGCAGCCGCTCGCTCACTCCCCCCCGACCCCGGTGGGATGGGGGAGAGAATTGGAAGAGCACAAGTGAGAAAAAACTCGTGGGTTGAGATAAAAACAGTTTAATAATTGAAATAAAATGATAATAATAATAATATGATAATAATAATAATACACAAAACAAGTGATGCACAGTACAATTGCTCACCACCCGCCGACCGATGCCCAGCCAGTCCCCGAGCAGCGGCCCCCCCGGCCAGCTTTCCCCAGTTTATGTACTGAGCATGACGTCCCATGGTATGGAATGTCCCTTTGGCCAGTTTGGCTGTGCCCCCTCCCAGCTTCTTGTGCACCTCCAGCCTTCTCAGTCGGTAGAGCATGGGAAGCTGAAAAGTCCTTGGCTAGTGTAAGCATTACCTAGCAACAACTAAAACATCGGTGCGTTATCAACTTTGTTCTCATCCTAAATCCAAAACACTGTACCAGCTACTAGAAAGGAAACTAACTCTATCCCTGCCGAAACCAGGACAATATCCACCCCTTATTCTATACCATCTGCGTCATGCTCAAGTCTCATATTTTCCAGTACATTTTCATTAATCACCACCCCCCTTTTTTATATATATATATATACACACACACACAGATATCATTCCCTTCATCTGTGGGCCATCCCTCTAAAATGTTCGGTGAGTTCATTTAGTCCATGACTTTGGGCTCCATCTGTCATAATAATTTTTCAGGGCAGGAAAAATGGAGATGGTATGTGGTGTTGGATTGTTTCATGTTGAAGTCAGTTCTGGTACCATCATCACTGTGCTTTGCTTGGTTTCACTGAAGTTATTCTTCATTAGTCTGGGTGATTCTTATTGTAATAACATTAGTATGGCATATAATATTATTAGTGTTATTAGTATATCTGTGTATTATTAGTATAACTATTATAACTATAATTAGTACTTAACATCACATAATTCAGATCATTGGCTATTCTCACCCAAAATCCAATCCCCTTGAGGTACACATCGGACTTCCCCATCCTTCCGCATTATCCACCAAGTGCACCCAGGTCCTTGAGCAAAAGCAATCCCATGGATGGGTCTGCCTCTGCCCGAGGCAGGAATAACCCAGACTGTCTTCCCCAGCATATTTTTTATGTGCACTACAGGAACTTTATTCCCATCTACAGTACGTAAAAGTTCTGACTGGGCAGGGCCTGCTCGATTGGCAGATCCCCGAGTGTTGACTAACCAGGTGGCCTTTGCTAAATGCGTATCCCAATGTTTGAACATCCCAGCACCCATTGCTCTCAGTGTAGTCTTTAACAGTCCATTGTATCGTTCAATTTTCCCAGAGGCTGGTGCATGACAGGGGATGTGATACACCCACTCAATGCCGTGCTCTTTGGCCCAGGTGTCTATGAGGTTGTTTCGGAAATGAGTCCCGTTGTCTGACTCAATTCTTTCTGGGGTGCCATGTCGCCATAGGACTTGCTTTTCAAGGCCCAGGATAGTGTTCCGGGCAGTGGCATGGGGCACGGGATATGTTTCCAGCCATCCGGTGGTTGCCTCCACCATTGTAAGCACGTGGTGCTTGCCTTGGCGGGTTTGTGGGAGTGTGATATAATCGATCTGCCAGGCCTCCCCATAGTTATATTTCAGCCATCGTCCTCCATACCAGAGAGGCTTTAACTGCTTGGCTTGCTTGATTGCAGCGCATGTTTCGCATTCATGGATAACCTGCGCAATAGTGTCCATGGTCAAGTCCACCCCTCGATCACGAGCCCATCTGTATGTTGCATCTCTTCCTTGGTGACCTGAGGTGTCATGGGCCCACCAAGCTATAAATCCCTCACACTTATGTTGCCAGTCCAGCTCCACCTGAGCCACTTCAATCTTAGCAGCCTGATCCACCTGCTGGTTGTTTTGATGTTCTTCAGTGGCCCGACTCTTGGGTACGTGAGCATCTACGTGACGGGCTTTTACAACCAGGTTGTCCACCCGGGCAGCAATATCTTGCCACAATGCGGCAGCCCAGATGGGTTTGCCTCTGCGCTGCCAGTTGCTCTGCTTCCATTGCTGTAACCACCCCCACAGGGCATTTGCCACCATCCATGAGTCAGTATAGAGATAGAGCACTGGCCACTTTTCTTGGTCAGCAATGTCTAAAGCCAGCTGGATGGCCTTTACTTCTGCAAATTGGCTCGATTCACCTTCCCCTTCAGCCGTTTCTACAACTTGGCGCATGGGACTCCATACAGCAGCTTTCCACCTCCGATGCTTTCCCACAAGACGACAGGACCCATCAGTGAACAGGGCATATTGCTTCTCATTCCCTGGTAGTTCATTATACATTGGAGCCTCCTCAGCACGTGTCACCCCCTCCTCTGGCGATATTCCAAAATCTTTGCCCTCTGGCCAATCCATGATCACTTCCAGGATTCCTGGGCGACTGGGGTTTCCTATTCGAGCCCGTTGTGCGATCAGTGCGACCCACTTACTCCATGTAGCATCAGTTGCATGATGTGTACAGGGGACCCTCCCTCTGAACATCCAGCCCAGCACCGGCAGTCGGGGTGCCAGGAGGAGCTGTGCTTCAGTGCCGATCACTTCTGAAGCAGCTCGAACCCCTTCATAGGCTGCCAATATCTCTTTTTTCAGTTGGAGTATAGCGGGCCTCGGATCCCCTGTATCCCCGACTCCAAAACCCCAGGGGTCGACCTCGAGTCTCCCCTGGTGCTTTCTACCAGAGGCTCCAGGTAGGGCCGTTCTCCCCGGCTGCGGTGTAGAGCACATTTTTACATCTTGCCCTGCCCGGACTGGCCCCAGGGCTACTGCGTGAACTATCTCCCGTTTAATTTGTTCAAAAGCTTGTCGTTGCTCAGGGCCCCATTTGAAATCGTTCTTCTTCCGGGTCACTTGATAGAGAGGGTTTACAATCAGACTGTAATTTGGAATGTGCATTCTCCAAAAACCCACGATGCCTAAGAAAGCTTGTGTTTTCTTTTTGCTGGTTGGTGGAGACATGGCTGTTATTTTGTTGATCACATCCATTGGGATCTGACGACGACCATCTTGCCATTTTATTCCTAAAAACTGGATCTCCTGTGCAGGTCCCTTGACCTTACTTTGTTTTATGGCAAAACCGGCCTTCAGCAGGATTTGGACTATTTCCTTCCCTTTTTCAAAAACTTCTCCTGCTGTGTTGCCCCACACGATGATGTCGTCAATGTATTGCAGGTGTTCTGGAGCTCCACCCTGCTCCAGTGCAGTCTGGATCAGTCCATGGCAAATGGTGGGGCTGTGTTTCCACCCCTGGGGCAATCGGTTCCAGGTGTACTGGACGCCCCTCCAAGTGAAAGCAAATTGTGGCCTGCACTCCGCTGCCAAAGGGATTGAGAAAAACGCATTAGCAATATCAACTGTGGCATACCACTTGGCTGCCTTTGATTCCAATTCGTATTGAAGTTCTAGCGTGTCTGGCACAGCAGCACTCAGCAGCGGCGTGGCTTCATTCAGGCCACGATAGTCTACTGTCAGTCTCCACTCTCCATTAGACTTCCGCACTGGCCATATGGGACTGTTAAAGGGTGAGCGGGTCTTGCTGATCACTCCTTGGCTCTCCAGTCGACGAATCAGCTCATGAATGGGAATCAAGGAGTCTCGGTTGGTGCGATATTGCCGCCGGTGCACTGTGGTGGTAGCGATTGGCACTTGTTGGTCTTCGACCTTCAGCAACCCCACAACAGAGGGGTCCTCCGAGAGACCAGGCAAGGTGGACAGCTGTTTAATTTCCTCCATCTCCAAGGCAGCTATACCAAAAGCCCACCGGTACCCTTTTGGGTCCTTGAAATACCCTCTCCTGAGGTAGTCTATGCCAAGGATGCACGGAGCCTCTGGGCCAGTCACAATGGGGTGCTTCTGCCACCCATTCCCAGTTAGACTCACTTCGGCTTCCAATACAGTTAGCTGTTGGGATCCCCCCGTCACCCCAGAAATACAGATGGGTTCTGCCCCTATATATCTTGATGGCATTAGGGCACACTGTGCACCGGTGTCTACCAGAGCCTTATACTCCTGTGGGTCTGATGTGCCAGGCCACCGAATCCACACAGTCCAGTAAACCCGGTTGTCCCTTTCCTCCCCCTGGCTGGAGGCAGGGCCCCTCTAGTCCTCCTCACAGTACTCATTTCTCATTTCTTGTACGTATGAGTCAGAAGTTTCTTCATTAAGATCAGGAGTGAGATCAGCCCTTCTACTCTGTCTGGGGAACTGCCCACTGGAAACTGGAGCAGCAATTTTCCTGGAAGAACCTCTTTCTGTGATTGTTTTCCCTTGCAATTCGCCTACCCGTGCCCCTAGGGCTGAGGTAGGTTTCCCATCCCACTTCCTCATGTCCTCTCCGTGGTCACGCAGGTAAAACCATAGGGTGCCCCGTGGTGTGTACCCTTTATATTCTCTCTCTTGAGCAAAATAACGCTGACTCCTAATAGCCGAGATACTGGTCTGTACAGGTGAGGAGTAGGACCTATCCTCTCTGAGTTGCTGGATCTCCCGGGACAGTTTTTCGGACCGTTTCTCCACAGCCGAGACGAGGGAGGAAGAGTGACTTTCCTCGTATTGCCGGAACTGACCAGCCAATTCATCCACTGTTTGTTCCTCTCCATCTTTCCAGGTTATCACTGCCAATGAATTGGCGTATGACGATGGTGCGCTCCTTATAAACTTCCGCCACATGGGTCGTGTGCACTTGACTTCGTCTGGATCTTTGGATAGTTGTTCATTGTTCAGGTCATCATAAATCACCTCCAGCACAGCTAATTCTCTCAGGTACTGGATACCCTTCTCCATGGTGGCCCACTTGCTTGGGCGACATATGACATCTTCCTTGAAGGGATACCTTTCCTTCACGCTTGACAAGAGTCGCCTCCAAAGGCTGAGGATACGTGTCCCTTTTCCAATTGCTTTATCAATGCCCCCTTCCCTAGAAAGGGATCCCAGCTGCTTGGCTTCCCTACCCTCTAATTCCAGGCTACTGGCCCCATTATCCCAGCATCGGAGCAGCCAGGTGACAATATGCTCGCCTGGACGACGGCTGAAATCTTTTCGTATATCTCGCAGCTCACTCAGGGATAGAGATCGGGTGGTCACTGCCTCGTTTATGAGTTCTTCCTCTTCCTCCTCCCCGGTCAGCGGCCGGCTCTCCTCCTCCCGTTCTTGTGATGGCCCTTCTCCAGGGTAGTCGTACAGTTCTTCCTCCGCTTCCCCTTTAGAAGAAGCTTCTTCCTCCCTTACTAAACGAGCCGACTTCCGCTTCCAAGATTTCTTCTTGTGTACAGGGGCGACTGATACCGGCACAGGCTGGTTCTTTGGTTCAGCCACAGGGCGTGTCGCTGGGGTCTGAGTGGCCGCAGTGCATGTCACCGGGGTTGGAGTGGCCGCAGTGCACGTCGCCGGGGTTGGAGTGGCCGCAGTGCATGTCGCCGGGGTCTGAGTGGCCGCAGGGCCTGTTGCCGGGGTTGGAGTGGCCGCAGTGCGTGTTGCCTGGGTCTGAGTGGCCGCAGGGCCCGTTGCCGGCATCTGAGTAGCTGCAGTGCATGTTGCCGGGGTCGGAGTGGCTGCAGGGCCTGTTGCCGGGGTCTGAGTGGCCGCAGGGCCTGTTGCCTGGGTTTGAGTGGCCGCAGGGCCCGTTGCCGGCATCTGAGTAGCTGCAGTGCATGTTGCCGGGGTCGGAGTGGCTGCAGGGCCTGTTGCCGGGGTCTGAGTGGCCGCAGGGCCTGTTGCCTGGGTCTGAGTGGCCGCAGTGCGTGTCGTTTTACCGTCAGAGCCAGAGACCTTCTCTTCCCTTTGAGGGCACTGAATGGTGTTGAACAGGGCTCGGTAGGCATGGGCCAGGCCCCAGCATGTTGCAATGATCTGCATCTCTCTGGAGTTGCCAGGGTGACAGCATACTTTGTCCAAATATTCTACTAACTTTTCAGGATTCTGCACTTGCTCAGGGGTGAAGTTCCAAAACACTGGGGGTTCCCATTGGCCTAGGTACTTGCCCATCTTGTCCCACACACCCTGCCACTCATGACTATCCAGCCTTGGGGCAGATCTCTAGATGATATTCTTAAATTGCTTACCAACTTTAGACAAAACCGAAACAATATTCCCAAGAAGTATTAATAGAAGTATCTTAACTGCCCAAGGATGTTCAAAATACTGAAAAATTACTGTAATGAAGGAGGAAACATCATAGAAGAAGGTAGTGACACTGCCATTCTGTATTTCCTCCGTAAAAAAACTCTCAGAAAAGTTACTGCAATTGCTAGTTGTCTCCACTAAATGGTCTCCGTGGTACAGTAACGGCTTCATTGAGAAATTTACATACCACGCTAACGTCAAGGTCAACGTTCTAAAAACAAACCTCACAAGCGAGACATCACTATTCACTGCAGACCACAGCAAACTGCAAAACCCAACACCAATCTTTAACATGTACAGCAGGAAAAAGAGCGCGATGCAGATTATACAAACCAATATTGAGAACAGAGAAACCAACATTGTGACCCACAACTACTAACAGATATAAGTTCCTTAATACACTCCGGTTAATCTGTTATTATCTCAAACCCTTTGTGCCCCACGTTGGGCGCCAAAAAGGACTGTCGTGGTTTAATTTCAGTCGGCAACTAAGCACCACGCAGCCGCTCGCTCACTCCCCCCCGACCCCGGTGGGATGGGGGAGAGAATTGGAAGAGCACAAGTGAGAAAAAACTCGTGAGTTGAGATAAGAACAGTTTAATAATTGAAATAAAATGATAATAATAATATGATAATAATAATAATACACAAAACAAGTGATGCACAGTACAATTGCTCGCCACCCGCCGACCGATGCCCAGCCAGTCCCTGAGCAGCGGCCCCCCCGGCCAGCTTTCCCAGTTTATGTACTGAGCATGACGTCACATGGTATGGAATGTCCCTTTGGCCAGTTTGGCTGTGCCCCCTCCCAGCTTCTTGGGCACCTCCAGCCTTCTCAGTCGGTAGAGCATGGGAAGCTGAAAAGTCCTTGGCTAGTGTAAGCATTACCTAGCAACAACTAAAACACCGGTGTGTTATCAACTTTGTTCTCATCCTAAATCCAAAACACTGTACCAGCTACTAGAAAGGAAATTAACTCTATCCCTGCCGAAACCAGGACAACATTAGAAAGAGAGTCAAGAAAATTATAAGTCTTTTTTTTTTCTTTTAATGTTTGGGTTTTTTTTTAAGGTATGTCATTTCAAGGCTGATAATTGTTTCCAGGTTACTTACATAATTTTCATCTAATTAGTTTAATGCTAAAATGGTAGTTACTCTTCTTTCTTGTATTTCTGTGGGGTGAGAGAGAAATCTAATCCCAGTAATGTTGCTGCTTGAGATGATGCTTCCATAATAAATAAAGCACTTAGCTTGGTATTGAATAACAATTATTTTTCTGTTCTTAAATCTGGAGCTCAGACTGAGATATGACATTTCTGAATGCAGACAGAGTGTATTTATTGTATTTTCATTATGTGTACTTCTCAAGAAGGTTGGGTTTTAAGTGTGATCAGAACTTAATAGCAACTCCACTTCTTAAGAGTGTTGTAGAGATTCACTGTATAGTCATAGTGCACTGGCCATATTCTCATCTTTGCTAGTTCTTCCTGCCCTCTTTTTGAGGTAGCAAGAATTGCTTGCTATGTCTTGTTCTGTGAATTTTCTGCCTGTAGGTACCTTTCATCCTTATTTACATTTATGGAAATCAATAGAAATTAAGCATGACTTAAGTGCTGTCTGCTTTCACTAAAGTAGGCTGAATAACAACATATTTGTTTTATCCTTCTGTGAATCTTGGTCAAATTGCACATTAACTGACTGTGTCTTCCAGAATATAAGAAAGGATATTTGTCATGGTGATCAACCAGAGTCAGGTTTTGGTAAAATCCTGCTCGTTCTTTCTATTTTTTCATCATATTCCTTGAAGTTTATCCCTTAATCCTCTCACATGAGGCTACTTCAAGTTTCTTTAACAAAAATCTGAAGATGCCTCTGTAGGATATGCAGTGTCTTTAATACTTACAAAGACCTTCATGTTTTCATTGATTCCGAAGAGAGAACCCTTAACGGATGATGGTTCTTAAAGCAAGGAATGGTCACAGGTGTTGGTCTATACAACTGAAGGTAAGCTTTTATGGTGTAAAGTTACACGGTTGTCCTGGTTTCAGCAGGGATAGAGTTAATTTCCTTCCTAGTAGCTGGTACAGTGCTGTGTTTTGGATTTAGGATGAGAAGAATGTTGATAACACACGGATGGTTTAGTTGTTGCTAAGTAGTGCTTACACTAGCCAAGGACTTTTCAGCTTCCCATGCTCTACCGACTGAGAAGGCTGGAGGTGCACAAGAAGCTGGGAGGGGGCACAGCCAGGACAGCTGACCCAAACTGGCCAAAGGGATATTCCATACCATGTGACGTCATGCTCAGCATATAAAGCTGGGGGAAGAAGAAGGAAGGGGGGGACGTTTGGAGTGATGGCGTTTGTCTTCCCAAGTAACCGTTACGCGTGATGGAGCCCTGCTTTCCTGGAGATGGCTGAACACCTGCCTGCCCATGGGAAGTAGTGAATGAATTCCTTGTTTTGCTTTGCTTGCGTGTGTGGCTTTTGCTTTACCTATTAAACTGCCTTTATCTCAACCCATGAGTTTTCTCACTTTTACCCTTCCGATTCTCTCCCCCATCCCACCGGGGGGGAGTGAGCGAGCGGCTGCGTGGTGCTTAGTTGCCGGCTGAGGTTAAACCACGACAACGGTACAGTGATTTTATTCTTTTCATGAACAGACTTCAAGCTAATGTCTTTGAAACACATACGATCTTTAAAGTTCTCTTGAAATTCAGGAGCCTGTTGTGAAAGGAGATCTCTCTGAACTTGCTATGAAACCCACCACAGGAAAGACCTATTGCTTAGAGGCCTATGAAGATCTGACAGACAGATTATTGTTAAAGCTAGAAGAAAAGTTAAACCAAGAAACAAACTTGCTGAGCAGAAAATGTTTCTCTAAGAGAATATAGTCACTTTTTGGACCTTTCTAAAATTACCTCTTAAACTCTAATTACTTTCACTGACTCCAGTGAAAATATAATAACTTAGGCTGACTGAGGATTGGATTGCTTTGCTGACAATAGAGACCCCAGTAATGGACCCCAGTAATGAAGTGACTTGTAACTCATAAATAAAATTATTTTAGAGTAAGAAGTTCCTTTTCCAATATAATTTAATTTGGAATGAAATTGACTTAAATCACATTAAGTGAGATTTAGCTGGCACAGATGTAAGGACTATGGGTGGCAGTAATTGAATTCTTTTCCCTCAAATACAAGGAAGGTTTTAACTTTTCAAGTTGCTCCATTTCTTAGGAAGAACTTTATCTTAAGGTGGATTTTTTTTCCCTCCTTTTGTTAGTTACTAGGCAGTACAAAAAGTCCATCCTTATATATTTACATTTATATGGTGTATGCATTTACTTTACCTCTCTCCTACTGTGTCAGGTAGCAAGACAATAATTACAGGGATTTTATTTTTCTTTCTGCTGGCTAAAATAAATTTATTTTTGTCTGTGGTATAGATTTTATTTTGCCATCTCTGTGATCCCTAACATTTTTTGTAAGACATTTAAGTAGTGTTCCACCCTTAATGCTTCCTTTTCTGATGCTAAGGGGAGAGGAAGGCTTCCTCGGCCTCTATAGAAGTTATATCCTGCTTGGTCTAGCTTTTTTTGCAAGTATAGACTCCTGATTTATATTAAGATACTTCTCATTGTTATTACTACACCGAATGGACAGTTATTTCTTTAAATACATAATAGATGTGTAAGATTGTAGTTGTTAAAAACATAATTACAAGGTGAATTCTCAGTGAAGCTTGGTTTACTTTTTTTTAAAGCCTTACTTGACATATGAGTGTGTTCATTTCAGTTTGATTATAGCATGCCATTGGTATTATATGTCACTGCCTCACAGTATTGTAATGGATTTAACTTCAAAACAACTGTAAAAATAGACAATATTAGTTTTAAATGTTTGGATTTTCTGTTTCAATAATGTTATTTAAAGTCTTGACTGCAGTAGTTAGGTTAAATTTGACTCAATTTTCTCAGGACTGAATCTGAAAGAGTGATTTAGTGCTACATAATGTCCTGTTTATGCTTTATAAAACAGTTAAAGTACTATAGAAGAGGTGAGTCTGTCCTTGAGATAGAGCTAGAAGTATGAGGCTAGTGTGAAAATCATTTTAAATAAGGGTTAAAATATTTTCTGAGCTTTGATGAAATCACTGTGACATCTTTTCTATCATCTGAAGTAAAACAGTGCACTGAGAAATTTGGAAATCCAAAAGTGCCAGCTCTGAAGTTCAAAATATACAATGGGAATGAAACATTTCTATCTTTAGGCTTGATGTGTGAGGCATTCTTTGAATATTTGAATCTTAATTTCAAAGATGTTGAATACCTTAAAGATAAACAGAGTTCTGTGCCCAGCACTTATGAGATCTCCAGTTAAAGAGAAAGTTGCTCTTTATAAGGGTATTAAGTGATAGTGTCAGTAAAACGGGCCAAAACCTGAAAAATCTTATTGAATTCAAATGGATTTTGTAGTAATTCTCGGGGGGGGGGGGGGTTGTTTGTTTTGTGGGGGAGGGTTGCATACTGGAACAACTTTCTCAGTAAAAAGCATGACAGGGCATGTAAAACAAATGATAATATAAGAGTGTGAGAATAATTACTGCTTCCTTACTACATTATTAGGAAGTCCTCTCTTTCCAGGAAAAAAAAAAAAAGTATTTTCACAATAAAGTTTTCTCACTGTCTTTGATTCTCATCTTTGAAATGCTTACAATTTCTCTGTATTTAGAGCCCCAGACTTTGCTTGAGCTTACTTTTAGAACTCTAACAGACAAATAAGTGTAAAATATTTTGGAAGAGGTGGTACATGTAAAATATGAGCTCATTCTGACCCATTTCCATATGTATGCTGCTACCGTTTGTTGATGGAGTGTCCTTCAGTCTTTTCTTCACATATCCATATCTATAGAGAAAATGCACATAACTTTCCCAATCCTGATTTTTAAAAAAAGTTCATTATGCTATTAGAAAAGCCCCAAATAAATAAGTGGGTCCTTTTACCCTCACAAGTTTGAGTAGTTTTATCTCATTTTCTTTTAAACTTGTAGTTTCGTTAACCAAGTTCTCTGGACTCAATAGTCCTGTTGCCCTTTGTAGGGGGTTCCAACTGGGATCTTCCTAGTCTTCTTTGTCTCCACTGTACTGTTCTTGTTTTCTGTGAAGCTTTACTTGGCTATCTTTTCTTTGCCAGCAACCACTTAAATTCTAAGAAAATTCATAACATCTCAGAACTATTCCAGTTTCCTAAATATTACATTGCTCACAAGGCAGCCTTTCTCAGAAGAGAAAGAGCTACTCTTGCATGAACTTGGGTTACCAGGCTCAGAGCAGTCCCAGCGAGCTGCACCTAACCTACCTGTAAGAAAGGAGAGGGATGCCCTCTAGAGAACACAGTAGCTTTAAAATGCCTATGTTATTTAATTGCCTTTCTTATCTTGGGATGATCTTTAGTCCCTTTTGCTGATTTTGCAACATACTATTAGGAAAAAAACCCATCAAAGACATGGACTGTTTTAATACTTTAATGTTTTAATGGAGTGTTAATTGGCCTTTGAATGAAAAAAAAAATGATAGTTAAGTAGCAGTGTAATGATTTTTGGGTTTGTGTGAGGTTTGGTGGTTGTTTTCCATAGATACAACTGATAAAGAAAAATAGTGGCAATATGTAGTGTTCTGTGTATTTACAGTTCACATTGGTATTAAGATAATATACTGGTATCATGATGTGGTTTAGCCGAAACCAGGACATATCAGAATCTGCAGATGTAATTAGTATTATATAAGAAGTTATAAACAGTTGTATGGCAGATGATTAATGACAAACTTTCTGAAGAGTATAAAAAACATGGTGAACTAAGTATTGTCATGCACAAAAAGTTTGAGTATATAATATTTTGAGTGTTGCAAACAAAATAGGCAGTCAATTTTTTTTTTTGGGGGGGGGGAATCATTTATACTTTTAGGTTAATTTAGCATTAATTCATGGTAGAGATATGCTGCTTTTCCCTGGAATTAATGACTGCTGAAATTTAACAGTTCACTAACATTTAATTTGTGGAGAGTAAGAGAAATTAAAGGCTCTATACACATATGTACTTTTCTTTTACCTGGAGTGATTTATTGATTCTTTCTGTCTACATTGCAGTGTCTGAAGACGTTCTTATCTGAAAGGCTCTAGCTTAGGTAGGGTCATTGCAAACAAAATCTAGTTAAAACTGGCTAGTATTTTTGGCCTGAGTCTAGCTTGTCTTTCTATTCTCTTCAATATAAAATTGCTTTCACTGTTTATGTATGTTCTGAATTGTTATAGCCAAAGGCTGCTGGTTTTGGCTTGGAATAACAACTGTATTTTTTGGATGGGTAAACAAATTGAAAAGGAAGATTGTATTTATTTTGCCTTTTGAGTATTTCACATGAGCATCAATAACAATGTTTCCCTGGAATGAATAGCAAGGGAATTTAATCAATACATATTAAATGACACATTTTCATTGTTTAAATGTGGTATGGAGACTTGCTGTGATCTCTCTTTTAAAAATAAGGTTCTGTAATTAAATCTTTAGATTCAACGGGCACTGTGTTATGTTGGCATATTGCCATGTCTTAATTTCCTTGGAAGAATAAAAGCCAAGTGTCTCAGCTACTGGTGAAATGTTAAGAACCCGGTATAAGACACACTCTGAAATGTCTTAGTGTGATGGCATTATTTTATAATATAAATACAATAAAATAATGCATGTATTGTAACACCGTGAAAATGATGTGTAAAATTAAAATGATGTAAGTTAAGCTCTTAATTATTTTGTTTTCTTGATTTTAGATCTTATTTGAAATTAAAACTAACTAAATGGCATTTAAAATAATTCTGAGTCAGCTTTTAAATACAGGTCATAAAATATAAATACTAGGAGAAGCTATGACAAGCAGTTGGTGACTCTATTAATTTTCTCTTTTTTTTTCTTATGAGGACCATGTGCTGTTTTGTGTATGGCACAGACAATGTACCAGTAGGGGCACTTCTCTTCCCCATTCTTACTCCAGTAAGAGTTAAACTCAAAAATGTGGTTAAGTTTTTTAGTAACATATTAAATCTCAAAACTAAATCGGAAGAGATAAAAGGTAGTAGTGGATCAGGGAATGGGGAGGAACTTAAACAAAGAAGGCAAAGAAACAAGCAATTTATCAGAGAGAGAAAAGAAAAAGAAGTGAGAACAGAAAGAATAGGGAAAAGCACAAAAAGTGGATTTTGCAGGTTTTGTCTTGAAAATTTTTTGGGAGGGAAATTTTTGGGGACAAAATGCTGTTGTACAATTGGCCCCAGCCAATATGTCATTCTACATAATATGAAATGCTATACAGCATGTAGGCCTTAATCATATAAACACATGCATAACTTGCATGAGTGGTCTTACTGATTAGTCAAAAAATTACTCATGTGAATAGCTATAAACATACATATTTTATGTGTTTGTGATCAAACCATTAGTGAAAGACTACCCTTCTCTACAGAGATTTGAAGAGTAAATGCATGAAGATTTTAAACAAGTGCCATACTTCAATCTTGCGTCTTTTATTCACTTTAGAATGTATTTGGTTACATTTTTGCAGAATCACACCTTAAATTACTCTACAGCTACAAGATTTAAAAAAAAAGACTAATAATGCATTAAAGTAACAACAATCCAAAATATGTTATACAGATTAACTACATGGAAAGCTTGATGATTTTGAGTTAATTCTTAATGTAATTTCTTTAACATAGATCAACATAAAAATATTTACATTCTGTTCACTGAAAAAGTTACTGCATTTTTAAAGCTGAATAATACTGAATGTTAATAATATTGCACAACTAATTTGTTTCCTCAGGGTCAGTCACTGAACCTCCATAAATTTGACATTAGGTATTTTATTTATTTTTCAGATTTTTATTTTTTCCCAGATTGGGAAATCCCTCAGTCTAAAGAATATCCAAAATCTACAAAATAAACCAAGTAATAAAAGCACAGATTTGGGTTATCATTAAACAGAGCTAAATTCAAAACAATAAAATAAATGCTTACTCTTAAGTACTTACTCATAAGTAAGTGCATAGAAAAAAACTCCTTACAAGGAGTTGTTTTATAGCTTGGAATATTCTCCCAGAGGAAGTGATGAAAGCATCACTACTTTCAAGTCACTTCAAAGCAGAAGGGACAAAGCACTTGGGTATACATTATAAGACAGTGTAATAGTGTTGCATTAGAGTAGCTGACTTAGTATTTCTTTTCTATCCAGAAACTGTATGTAGCTTTAACCATACAGCATACATATTGTTCTTTATATTTATGTGCTTCTCCTTTATTCAGGAAATGTCTAATGGCGTTTGGGGAGGGAAAGCTCATTAGCTTCCTTCCTGAGTAATGTAATGTTTTTTTCCTGTTGTAACAGTGGCCATAGCCAAAACCACCAATGTAAAAAGGGGGTGGGGGGAAGGGTTGCCTGTGCAAAACATTTGCTTGTCTGAGGTGAAAGACTGGTTACAAGAAAATGTTGAGACAAATGAGCGGTTTTAAAAAATACTTTGCAACATGATAATTGCAGGAGACTTTGAACTTTATGTCCTACATTGCAGAAGGCAGCCAGTCAACCAAGATAAGCCTTGTTCCAATCTTCAGATATAGTTCTTAGCTTTTGGCAGATAAAGGGAGCACTGCTGTCGATTCCTTATTAACGGATTTGAGCAGCATCCCTTGAAACCACTGGGGATTCTGCAACAGCTAAAGAAAAGTACCCCAAGTTTGGAATGCTGAATATGCTCAGTCTTCCTATTGGCACACATCTTTTTCTTAGTGTGCTAAGGCATGAGTTAAATTTGAAAATGTGAAACAGCCTACTCTTGTGTCTTGTAATTTTGTATTAGCATTATAGCCTGGCAGAACCACGTTTTATTTTTTACTTTAAAACCCTTTTTTTTTCTGAAAATAACCTATATACTTAGTATTAGATTGCTTAACAAATATTGCAGGAAATGGACAGCAGTATTGTTGAGGATGAAAATGAAAAGAAAATTAAAAGTTTTTAAAAAATGGTTACACTGAGTCAAGTAATAAAATATGAACTTTTTTTTTTAGTACCTTTTCAATTGCACATATAATAATTGTCATGCACATAACCATTGTGCACTTTTCTGTGCATAAAGGAGGATTTTAACATATAATTGAAAGTCTGTTGTACTGAGTCTGGCTGGGATGGAGTTAACTTTCTCCATAGCAGCCCCTATCGTGCTGTGCTTTGCATTTGTGGCTAAACCAGTGTTGATAACACACCAGTGTTTTGGCTATTGCTGAACACTGCTTGCACAGCATCAAGGCTTTTATTTCTCACTCTGCCCCCCTAAGCAAGTAGCACAAGAGTTCGGGAGGTGACACAGCCAGGACAGCTGACCCCAACTGACCAAAAGGATATTCCATACCATATAAAGTCATGCTCAGCAATAAAACTGAGGTAGAGGAAGAAGGAGGTGGGAGTTTTGGCTTCCAAGGTGGTTGTTGCTCAGAAACTAGCTGGGCATTGGTCTGCTTGTGGGAGGTGGTGAGCGATCTACTTCGGGTTGCTTGTTTGTTATGGGTTTTTTTCCCCCCTCTTTCCTTCTTCTATTAAACTGTTTTTATCTACACCCACAAGTTTTCTCACTTTTGCTCTTCCTATTCTCTCCCCTGTCCTGCTAGCTGGGGGGGGGTGGGGGTGTGTAAGTGAGTGAGTGGCTGTGTGGGTGCTTAGCTGCTGGCCAGGGTCAATCCACCACAGCTATATAAGATAATGTTACCTCAAACAGCCTGAGAAGTTAAACATTTTGTCCATGCTTCATATTGTATATATTTAAAAACAGATTTTCCTCTCTTTTTCACACAATTGCTACTATATTTTGAACTGCTTTACACTCTGGAAATTTCAAGTTGGTTCATTCAGTCTAACTATAACTATGCATTCACTAACTTGAAATACTTGTCCTAAATGAATATGGCGTGAATCCTGCTATGTTGCATGAATTTAGCACTAGTATACAATATGCCACATACACTTATAAGTCTATACTAGACTAACACCAAGCTAAGGCCACTAAGAGAAAAAATAAACTTTTGGTTATCCTTCTGCTATACAAATGCTGAATCTTTTCGCTTGAGTTTCAAGGCTGGAATGGTAGCATTTACATTAGGCTGCAAATTAAATATACTTGAGTAGGAATTATATTTTCCTGAATCTTGAAACTTCATTATTTAGTATCTCTTGAAATGGCTTATTACCAAGTTATTAAAAATTTACTATATTGTTTATTTTATTTGTCCAGCTCATCTGTTTTTGGTGTGTCCATTAATAATTGTGATATTGTAGTCATTTGTACCTCAATGCTGATATGAAGGGCTAATAGCACAATGGAAGTAAGAAAAAAATTAGTAATAAACCAGTATTTGCTGCTTAAAAACTGTGTGAAGCATTTTCTTTCTATTCTGTACAATATAGACAGCTTTGAAAATGAAGACATTCTTGTTCTTGTGAGGTTTCTTTTGAAGTAGTAGTAAATTGAGTGGTTAGAAAGTAAGAAGAACTACCTTTCCTGCATATAATCTTCATTAGTCAAATATTAATTAGAACAGTAATCACAGAAATGTTCAATATAGCTAATAGACAGCAAGGAATGAGACCCTGTTTTCTAAAACAAATTCTGAAAAGTCACTCACCATTTACCGTATGTACAAATGTTTACAATTTCAGTTCCCTAATTTAATGAAGCTAACATACATTGATACATTGCATCATTGGGGAATGTTATTCAGAAGGAAAATTAAACACAGTAGCTCTTCATTTTACATCAACTAAGGGGAATGAAAGACTGGAGGCAGGAGGGTTAGGATGTTTAAGCTTTGCTGTATGGGGTGGGTTGACCCCAGCCAACAGCCAAACACCCATACAGTCGCTTACTCACTTTCCTCTCCCGTGGGACGGGGAGAAAATAGAAAGAAGATGAGAAGACTCATGGATTGAAATAATAACTGTTTAATAGGGAAAGCAAAAGCTGTGCACGCAAGGAAAGCAAAAAAAGGAATTAATTCACTACTTCCCATCAGCAGGCAGATGTCAAGCCACTTCCAGGAAAGCAGGGCCTCAGCACACATTAACAGTTACTTGGGAAGATAAATGCCATAACCACGAACGTCCCAGCTTCCTCCTCCTTTCCCCAAGCTTTCATTCCTGAGCACAACATCATATGGTATGGAATATCCCTTTAGTCAGTTTGCATCAGCTGTCCTGGCTGTGTCGCCTCCCAACCTCTTGCTCAGCCACAGCCTACTCACTAGCTCACAAGGTTAAATATCCTCAAGGTACACACCAGATTTCCCCATCCTTTCGCATTACTGTCCTGGTTTCGGCTGGGATAGAGTTAGTTTTCTTCCTAGTAGCTGGTACAGTGCTGTGTTTTGGATTTAGGATGAGAAGAATGTTGATAACACACGGATGGTTTAGTTGTTGCTAAGTAGTGCTTACACTAGCCAAGGACTTTTCAGCTTCCCATGCTCTACCGACTGAGAAGGCTGGAGGTGCACAAGAAGCTGGGAGGGGGCACAGCCAGGACAGCTGACCCAAACTGGCCAAAGGGACATTCCATACCATGTGACGTCATGCTCAGTACATAAACTGGGGAAAGCTGGCCAGGGGGACCCCTGCTCGGGGACTGGCTGGGCATTGGTCGGTGGGTGGTGAGCAATTGCACTGTGCATCACTTGCTTTGTATATTCTATTATTATTATTATTTTATTTCAATTATTAAACTGTTCTTATCTCAACCCATGAGTTTTCTCACTTTTACTCTTCTGATTCTCTCCCCTATCCCACCAGGGTCAGGGGAGAGTGAGCAAGCGGCTGTGCGGTGCTCAGTTGTCGGCTGAGGTTAAACCACGACAATTACCCACCAAGTGCACTCAGATTCTTGAGTGAAAAAAATCCCATGAATGGGTTTGCTTTTTTCCAAGGGAGGAGCAACCCACACTGCCTTTCCCAGCCACTTCCCAGCCACTACGGGAACCTTAGTTTCTACCACAGTATGTAGGGACTTTGTTTGGGCAGGACCAGGGACATTCCTCTGCTATGTTGCCCCACATAATATTGTCAATGTACTGCAGATGTTCAGGGGCTTTGACCTGTTCCAGTGCAGCCTGTGTCAGTCCATGACAAATGGTAGGACTGTGTCTCTACCCCTGAGGCAGACAATTCCAGGTGTACTGGACACCTGAGAGAGCAGTTGGAGTGTGTGGAGCTCTGCCGGGAGATGGATGATGAGCTGACTGAGAGCTTATGGGTAGGGATTAAAGACAAAACAGGTAAGGGTGACATTGTAGTGGGTGTCTGCTATAGGCTGCCTGACCAGGAAGAACAAGTGGATGAGGCCTTCTACAGACAGCTAGGAGCAGCCTCACGTTTGCAGGCCCTCGTCCTCCTGCGGGACTTTAACCACTCCAATATCTGCTGGAGGGACAACACAGCAGGGCATAAGCAATCTGGGAGGTTCCTGGAGAGCATCAATGACAACTTCCTCACCCAAGTGACAGAGGAGCCAACGAGGAGAGGTGTTCTGCTGGACCTCCTACTGACCAACAAGGAGGGGCTCATTGGGGATGTGAAGATCAAAGGCAGCCTTGGCTGCAGTGACCATGAGATGGTGGAGTTCAGGATCCTGAGGGGAAGGAGGGAGGAGGGTGAAAAGCAAGCTCACAACCCTGGACTTCAGGAGAGCAGGATTTGGCCTTTTCAAGGATCTGCTTGGAAGAGTGCCATGGGATAAGGCCCTGGAGGGAAGAAGGGCCCAAGAAAGCTGGTTAATATTCAAGGGTCACCTCCTCCAAGCTCAAGACCGGTCCATCCCAACGAGCAGGAAGTCAGGCAAAGATCCCATGAGGCCTGCGTGGATGAACAAGGAGCTCCTGGCCAAACTCAAACACAAAAAGGAAGCATAAAGAGGGTGGAAGCAAGGATGGGTAACCTGGGAGAAATACAGAGATATTGTCCGAGCATACAGGGATGAGGCTATGGAAGCCAAAGCCCACCTGGAACTGAATCTGGGCAGGGATATCAAAGGCAACAAGAAGAGCTTCTAGAAGTACATAAGTGGAAAAAGGAAGGTTGGGGAAAATGTGGGCCCGCTGCTGAATGGAGTAGGGGACCTGGTGACACAGGACATGGAAAAGGCTGAGGTACCAAATGCCTCAGTCTTTACTAGCAAGACCGGCCTTTGGGAATCCCAGGCCCCAGAGACCAGGGGCAAAGGCTGGAGCAAGGAAGATGTACCCTTGGTGGAAGAGGATCAGTTCTGGGAATACTTAAGCAAACTGGACATACATAAGTCCATGGGCCCTGAAAGGATCCACCCACGAGTACTGAGGGAGCTGGCAGATGTCATTGCAAAGCCATTCTCAATTATCTTTGAATGATCATGGCGACTGGGAGAAGTGCCCAAAGACTGGAGGAAAGCAAATGTCACTCCTATCTTCAGGAAGGGCAAGAAGGAAGATCCAGGGAAATACAGGCCAGTCAGCCTCACCTCGATCCCTGGGAAGGTGATGGAGCAGCCAGTCCTGGGAACCGTTTCCAGGCACATGAAAGGCAAGAAGGTGATCGGGAGTAGTCAGCATGGATTCACCAAAGGGAAGTCATGCTTGACCAACCGGATAACCTTCTATGATGAAATGACTGGCCTGGTAGATGAGGGGAGAGCAGTGGATATTGTCTGCCTAGCCTTCAGGAAGGCTTTCGACACTGTCTCCCATAGCATCCTCATAGAGAAGCTGTTGAAGTATGGGCTGGATGAGCAGACAGTGAGGTGGATTGAAAACTGGCTGAATGGCCGGGCCCAGAGGGTGGTGATCAGGGGAAACAAAGTCTAGTTGGAGGCCAGTGACTAGCGGGGTACCCCAGGGGTCAATACTGGGACCAATAGTGTTCAATCTCTTCATTAATGATCTGGATGATGGGGCAGAGTGTACCCTCAGGAAGCTTGCTGGTGACACAAAAGTGGGAGCAGTGGCTGACAGGCCAGAGGGTCATGCTGCCATCCAGAGGGACCTTGACAGGCTGGAGAAATGGGCTGAGAGGAACCTCATGCAGTTCAACAAGGGGAAGGGCAAAGTCCTGCCCCTGGGGAGTAATAACCCCAGGCACCAGTACGTGCTGGGGCCCCCCCAGCTGGGAAGCAGCTTGGCAGAAAAGGCCCTGGGGTTCCTGGTGGACAACAAGTTGAACATGAGCCAGCAGTGTGCCCTTGCCGCAAAGAAGGCTAACGGTATCCTGGGCTGCATTGGGAGGAGTGTTGCGAGTCAGTTTCGATTGTCTAGAGCTCAACGATTGTGATGATGATACGGTCGAGTGTTTATGGGTAAGGATGAGGGGGAAGGCCAACGAGGCAGATATCCTGCTGGGAGTCTGTTATAGACCACCCAACCAGGATGAAGAGGCAGATGAAGTGTTCTACAAGTGGCTGGCAGAAGTCTCTCAATCGCTAGCCCTTGTTCTCGTGGGGGACTTCAACTTCCCAGATGTCTGCTGGAAATACAACACGGCAGAGAGGAAGCAGTCTAGGAGGTTCCTGGAGTGTGTGGAACAACAGTGTCTCCCGGACAAAAAGAGAGCCAGGGAGAATCTCCATCCTTTATTGGATGCGGGGGGGAACATTGTCACCGAGGATGAGGAAAAGGCTGAGGTACTCAATGCCTTCTTTGCCTCAGTCTTTAACAGGCAGACCAGTTATCCTCAGGGTACTCGGCCCCCTGAGCTGGAAGACAGGGACGGCGAGCAGGATGAACCCCCCACAATCCAAGAGGAAGCAGTCAACGACCTGCTACGCCACCTGGATGCTCACAAGTCTATGGGGCCGGATGGGATCCACCCGAGAGTGCTGAGGGAGCTGGCGGAGGTGCTCGCCAAGCCACTCTCCATCATTTATCAGCAGTCCTGGTTAACGGGGGAGGTCCCGGACGACTGGAGGCTTGCCAATGTGACGCCCATCTACAAGAAGGGCCGGAAGGAGGATCCGGGGAACTCCAGGCCTGTCAGTCTGACCTCGGTGCCGGGGAAGATTATGGAGCGGTTCATCTTGAGGGCGCTCACAAGGCATGTGCGGGACAACCAGGGGATCAGGCCCAGCCAGCATGGGTTCATGAGAGGCAGGTCCTGCTTGACCAACCTGATCTCCTTCTATGACCAGGTGACCCGCCTAGTGGATGAGGGAAAGGCTGTGGATGTGGTCTACCTGGACTTCAGGAAGGCCTTTGACACTGCCTCCCACAGCATTCTCCTAGAGAAGCTGGCGGCTCACGGCTTAGACAGGTGTACTCTGCACTGGGTCAAAAACTGGCTGGACGGCCGGGCCCAGAGAGTTGTGGTGAATGGAGTTCAATCCAGTTGGCGGCCGGTCTCGAGCGGTGTTCCCCAGGGCTCAGTTTTGGGGCCGGTCTTGTTCAATATCTTTATCGATGATCTGGATGAGGGGATTGAGTGCACCCTCAGTAAGTTTGCAGACGACACCAAGTTGGGCGGGAGTGTTGATCTGCTCGAGGGTAGGAAGGCTCTGCAGAGGGACCTGGACAGGCTGGATCGATGGGCCGAGGCCAACTGTATGAGGTTCAACAAGGCCAAGTGCCGGGTCCTGCACTTCGGCCACAACAACCCCATGCAGCGCTACAGGCTTGGGGAAGAGTGGCTGGAAAGCTGCCTGTCGGAAAAGGACCTGGGGGTGCTGGTTGACAGCTGGCTGAACATGAGCCGGCAGTGTGCCCAGGCGGCCAAGAAGGCCAATGGCATCCTGGCCTGTATCAGAAATAGTGTGGCCAGCAGGAGTAGGGAAGTGATCGTGCCCCTGTACTTGGCACTGGTGATTCTATGGCCTGTGTGCACTGGGCACCATCTGGGTCTTTGGAGGCCTGGTTGTTGTCCAGGTCACTGTAGACCACCATTGCTAATTCTCTCAGACACTGGCCACCTTCCTCAACAGTGGTCTGCTTACCTCGGTAGTTTACAAGACCTTCCTTGAGGGGATACCTTGCCTTGTGCTCAACAGGAGCCGCCTCCAGAGTCTGCGGATTGTCACCTCTCATTGTATTTCTTTTTCTATTTCCCAATCCCTAGCTAGGGATCCCAGCTGCTGGGCTTCCCTACCCTCTAAGTCCTGACTGTTGTCCCCAGTATCCCAGCATTGGAGCAACCAGGCAGCAATCCGCTCCTCTGGCTAGCAGTTGTAATCTTTCTGCATATCTTGAAGTTCGCTCAGGGTTAGGACCCAGTTGTTTTCCACCTCTTGGGTGACTTCTGTCACTGAAGGACTGGCTTGCTGGGGCAGGGCAGGGCAGAGTGGGAAAGAGAGAAAGCCTTGATTCTCTGCAAGCACTGTTCAACAATAGACAAAACATTGGTGTGTTATCAACACTGTTTTAGCCACAAATGCAAAGCACAGCATCATACTGGCTGCTATGAGGAAAGTTAACTCCATCCCAGCCAGACCCAATATACTGCAATAATGAAATAATTTGCAAAAGAAATTGACCTTACTGTCCTGTAAATCTAGGTCTTTTTCCTTTCATCAGCTGTTACTACCTTAAGATCAGGCTACTAGGTTAAATTAAACAATTGAATATAGTACTGTTTCTATGGGACTTAATTATCTATTGTAACCTTACACTTTGCAGTTTTGTCAGCTTTTCCTTTGTGCTAAATATGATATCCCTCCGTTGGGAACTTTGTAGTGTCTGTGGAGACACTCTACCCACAGAAACTTGGTAATTTTTGAGAAAACAGCAGAACTCCCTGGAGAACAAAAAACCTATAGTTGTTTCTAGGGATTTGAAAACTTAAAAATGGAAGCAAAAAAAAGAAATTATAGGATAGATTAGCTTTAAATTTCTTTATCTTGGCCATTGCTCAGAGGAAATCCCAATAAATGTTGCATTTCCCTCGTTCCTTTAACAAAATATCACTTGGATGTAAACTTGCTATCTGGCAGCTCAGCTGCTGTCTTTTAGAAGTGGGTCTTATTTTGTCAAACTTCCCCAATTTAAGATTCAGAGAAGAAGAATGTCAGCTTTCCAATACTTTATTGATGTGAATCTTAGCAGCAGATAGCGGGAGCTTTGTAATTTCCCATCAAAAGTCTGTATTACCATTGCTAGCTTCCCCAGTGTAATATAGGCTATTTACCTGATGGTAGGGGATGTAGCTAGAATGCTGGTTTGGTTTAGCCATTTATAATTTGTATTATGCCCCTGTAGCACAGCACTTTGGGGTCAGCCAGCTCTCTATAATTAACCAACCTGGCTGGGAAATTATTAGGTTTTCTCTATCAGCATGAAGAGAAATGGTATCATAGAAATATAGGCTGTGGTCAGGAGGATGAAAGGGAAAATACCTCTGGCTGTCATAGTTTAGGTAGTTTAGGATGAAGGGAAAACTTAATTTTTATTTTTTTTTTCTTTTTAGGGGAGGTACCTGAGTTTTGACTTTAGATACTTCACCTGCCTCAGAAAAGACCTGGGTCTGTAGTTCTTTCTCAGCTGAGGAAGTCAGCCAGCTATCTTACATTCCAATAGGCAGCACATTATAGACACTCTGCTACCAGCCTGTACATTATATAGTTCTTAGACTGCTGTAGTTTAACCTGGTCTTAAAGTAACTTTTAACAGCTTTATGTAGTGGGAATTATTAAGGTGACACACTGGTGACTTTTGTTGCTTTCTTCCACTTGAGCAGAGCTAAGCTGGATCTATACTTTGCTTCCTACAAGCTTCTCAGTGTTAGGTTAGAGGAGGAAAACAGCTTTTTATATAGAGAGAAATATGGATTATTCCAACTAGTTATCACCTGTATTTATCACTAGTCTTTTAGATTATCTTGAACACTGTCCTGAAGTGAAGTTGACTATGACAGTTAGGTTTGTACTAATATACTGTTGTGGTTTGACCCGGCAGGTGGCTAAACACCACACAGGCGCTTGCTCACTCACTCCCCCCCCAGTGGGATGGGGGAGAGAATCGGGGGAAAAAAAAAAGTAAAATTCATGGGTTGAGATAAAGACAGTTTAATAGGACAGAAAAGGAAGGGAAAAAAATAATAATAATGATAAAAGAATATACAAAATAAGTGATGCACAATGCAATTGCTCACCACCCGCCGACCGATGCCCAGCCAGTCCCCGAGCAGCGGCCCCCCCGGCCAGCTTTCCCCAGTTTATGTACTGAGCATGACGTCCCATGGTATGGAATGTCCCTTTGGCCAGTTTGGCTGTGCCCCCTCCCAGCTTCTTGTGCACCTCCAGCCTTCTCAGTCGGTAGAGCATGGGAAGCTGAAAAGTCCTTGGCTGGTGTAAGCATTACCTAGCAACAACTAAAACATCGGTGCGTTATCAACTTTGTTCTCATCCTAAATCCAAAACACAGCACTGTACCAGCTACTAGGAAGGAAATTAACTCTCTCCCAGCCGAAACCAGGACATATACTTAGGGAGTTTGGGAAAACTTTTTTTTTTTTTTTTGATCAGTGTTATGTGACCTGACTTATTTACGTAAATAATAAAAAATGGATTTTATACCTGTGTTATTCCCCATAGTATGTGCATCTTCAATGAAGATATATGTATATAATTCACATTAAAAAAACAATCTATATATAATGATACATGTATAAATGTATATTACAGGCAAGATTGGATAGTACCATCTTTTATGACAGTTGCCTGACTATTTCCAGTTGCTTATAATTCTGGCAGTTTAGGATGGAGTTTTTTCATGCCATACTCCTGGTTTTGGCTGATCTTTTTTTCATGGCGTGCAATGAAGAATTATATGGTGAAGGAGAAGTTTTGACAATCTTATTTCTGGCAATCTTAAATGGACTGGCTTTTGTCTCTTGTTCCTTGTATAACATATATATCTAAAAATAAGATCTGCCCTATGTCTTATAGGTTAGACCTGTTTGTTTCTCAGCATGTTGAGGGTGGGTTCAGTCTGGGCAGAGCAGTGTACTACTGTGCCTGTTGTTCACTGGCATGGAAGCATTAAGGGTCCTAAGAAAGGAGTGAATTTTAGGGGCAGCCAAAAGCATTGTTAAGGAAAAAGACTGACTGTAGTGGCAGCCTACATATGTACTGTGTGTATATTTCCATTATTTAAAAGCATTTTTAAAAAGTAAAAAATTTTTGTTTTACCATCATTATTAGCATTTTCCCCTCAGATAGCTACACATATGGGTGTCCCGGTGGTCCACAGAAGGACAGGACAAGAGAGAAAGCCCAGTGGGATAGCTGTTTGCATAAGGGGTCAGTGTGCATGAATCATCATTCTTACAAAAAAGGAGGTACCTTGACTCCACTTTATATGTCTAGAGTTTGCTGGCAGTGTGGAGGAATTGCCATAACTATCCTGAGCATTAAAGCCATGGTGGAACCAGCTCTTTGAGTATGTCTCCTTCTTTCAGATGACTGTGGATGTGATGCCACTGTGAGATTTTGAGATTTCCCCTAATTTAGAGATTGGAGAAGCAATGCATCCTTTAAGTTTGTGTGTTTACTCTCACATTAATGTTTAAAAAGTCTTTAAAATTGAGAGCAAAGGGCTGTGCCTTTTCCTGCATTCTACTACATCAATGTATGTACATTACTTAAAATAATCATAATAATAAAATAAGCAAAAATCTACATAAAGGTTAAGGTTTTAAAAGTATATTTAAGAGCTTTAATAGCTAGTTAACCCTAAAATACTGAAGTTCTCATTATCACAGGTATTCAGTCACCATAAGATGTAAAATAATTGGTTCCCTGAAGAAAAGCATCTTAACATCATAAGGAATCTATAAGGAGTATGCTAGTAACTAACAGAGTTCATTTTCTCATACAAGGTACTGTACTTAATTCCCAGAGAAATGAGGATTTTTAGTCTCTGTTAGATGAAAATATATCATGCTGGATCCAACTGTTGTCATTTTACTCTAACTCCCGAAATACAGAGAAAAGACTACATTTAGGAAGGAGACATTGCTTTATTGGATAGCGCGCAGAATTGGACACTCGGGGGAAGTTCCCCAAATCGAGTGTAAGGTTAAACAGAAAACAGCATATTTATACACTCAAGTTTGCATAATTCATTAGTATGGCATATACGTCACATTGACCCTTCTTATCTACTACATTTACATATTGCTAATGTTGCGAAACTATACTAAGCATGCGGGGGGGGGGGGTCCCCAAGTGGTCGTTGGTGGTTGTTTGGGTAGGTGCCCCCTACTCATTCCGAGGCGTAGTTAACTTCAGGATGCCACTACAGATGTTATCTTTCCAAAGGCTTTGTAAGCATTCTATACACCCTTAATTGCTCAAGCCCTTGTGGTTGTTATTCTAAGATAAGTTAAAATTCCATCCTTGATCTTGTGAATGCTCTGCACCATAGCTAAAGCTACAACAATTAGAGCATATTTACATAAGGTTAGGTTTAAACTCTGCTGGTATCACAACAGCTGGAGAGAGGCAAGGCTGCTGCTGTTGCTCCATATCCCCAGGTCCAACCAGTAGTGAGGCTGAAGATGTATTCCCAGCAGACACACACATGCACACACAGAGCACACATATATGCTACATATATACATGACTGGCCACACAGATCACAGACAGACACTCAGAGCACCCATGCTCCCCTCTCTGGCTGGACAGGATGGAAGTCCACTAGTGAGAATATATATACACGTATGTGCAAGATGGATCCCTCTAGCAACTGGGCTCAGACACTCAGTCTCCCCAGTTGCTGGCACCTAGACATATGAGCCCCTGAGGCCGCAGCCCTACTCCAGTTGCTGGTACAGACCATCACACACACACACAGGCTGGCCAGGACTTTACAGGTCCCAATAACCAAACCCCCTGTGCTCCCACCCCTAGAGATACACAGGTGCTATCACACCCAGAGCTGGCCCCTTAGAGAACCACTCACCCCCTTGCTCCCAGTCCATTTCACCTATTCACCATCTTGTCCAGCTTGATCTTTGCTAGCGATCACACACTCATGCACCTACATTCACTCCAGTTGCTGGCACCACAGACACACGGGCGTCTGACCCATGGGTGTGACTCCAGTTGCTGGCACTCACACCCCCATACACACACATGCACACAGAATAGAGCGCCCTCACCCAGGAAAGAGTTAGAAAGGAATTTAATAAGAAGGTAGGACAGACTGCACTGACCAGGCATAGGGCATAGCCAGACAAGCATACTGACCAGCAGACTATTTACCCACGACCAGCCCTATTTTCCCACACTTGTTCTTCCCTATATCGCCTAAACCCGTCCCTTTTCCCATCTTTGGTTCCTCCCCTAAACATCCCATAATAAGTCCTGTGGGATCCTGAATTGCTTTTCCCCTGCATGCCATAATGTGTCCCACCCCTAGGCAGCAACCCCACTTAGTCCGAAAGGTCATGCTCCTGGTTTCATGCCTGGACAATGGGGCCGATGGCTCTGCTGGGACAGCCTCGGGAGCGGCTGGTACAAGGTGTTCATTCCTTGGGAGTCCTTGATTTGCATTCTCACCTGCCATTGTGCCCCTATGCTCCTCTGGGCTTGTGCAGATGGGCCTGGAAGGAGCCAGCAGGGTATTATTTGGGGTCCCCCTCTTGCCATTGTCTTTCTGAGCTCCTTTGTGGGTGTGCAGATGGTTGGGGTTTTTTTTAATATCCTACATTTAAAATATATATCTGTGATATACCAGACCATCATTCCAGATGGAAAGTGCTTGAGATTATTTCAGAGGCAGAATATTTCAAATACTGAAGCCCTTAGAAGAACATTTAAAATGCCTTATACAGCCATGTCCTCTGAGCGCTGAGCCTTCTACCTGAGCTGTCCTTTGAGTATGGGGCTGTTATCTCTCTTTTGAATACTAATATTCTCTTTTGGATACTGATATCCTATGAGGTAGCATGCAGGACTCCTGTTATTGCTAGACTATCCAAGATAATTACTTTATAACGGACAGCTGCTAGCATAAAAATCTTAGGTGGTCTTAGACGCAGTACTTAATTCTGATTTAACACTTAGAGATGTTAACTTTGTCCTCAAAATTTGCATTTATCCAAACGTAGATGTTCAGTTAATGTAAGAAAAACTATATATTTTATAGTCTATCTTTCAATTAGTTTTAACTTTATCACATTTTTTCTTCAAATTGGCAAGGCTTTTCTCAGACTCTAATGTTAAAGATTAAGCATTGTAGCTGTTTTTGAAAATCCAAGTTACATATATATGTCTCAAAAATCTTATGTAGTGGACTATTTTATTATAAATGATGCAGTCCATACATTGCATGTAACATTTCGGTTAAACTAAAAATGCTTGAATATACAGAGGATTTTAACAAAGGCTAGCTTCAGTCTTGGTAAGGATGGTCTCTCTACACATCCTTTGTAGTTGATGAAAAAAGATGTACTCCTCTATAGGATGACTTAGAGCAGCTTTCTCTTTGTGTTGGCTATAGAGGGAGCCTGAGGAGATGAGCCTCACTGGACTAGTTAGTCTTGCATGGTAGCCATTCATAAAGGCTTCATTCAGTGTTACATGTAAATTGAGATATTCCAGCATATATCTCTATTTTTCAGATGCTTGTTATTTTTCTGAAAATGTTGTTCTTGTGCTATATATATGAAAATACTATATTTTATTTTAAAATAGCTTTTCTTTATAACCATACTTTAGAGAAATCCTTCACTGGAAATTGTGTTATAAATAATCCAAGGGAAGAAGAGCTGAGAGATAGGACTGAAATGCTGTCTTTGCACAATACTTTGAAATCTTTTTATTCATTGATAGCAAAGGTTTCCTTAAAAATCCTTTCTGTTATACTTAACAGTTTATTTCCAAACTAATATATAGTTTTCAGTTCTGTAATAGAATTTCACTATATCAGCTAAGTAGAATGAAAACCCCAGATTGGACACTAGGATATGGTAAAACAAAGTATAATCCTACTTCAGATATAGGGAAGCTCTGCTTACAGTAAGGTTGTTTTGGGGATAGGATTACTACATGGGGAGAAAATTATCTTTTAGGCAGATGGATTCCCAGAGTATACCATATTAGTGAACAGCTTTGATACTTCAAAGTAAACTGACTCAAACCCAATTTTTTTTTCAGAAGATGCAATGTGTTTCTTTTTCTTCTGATAACAGATCTATAACTTGGATATTAATAGAATTATTATTATAGTTCACTATATATTTTTTATAACTCATAATGATGTACAAGATGAAGTGAACAGAAGTACAATTTTGGAATCCAAGTCAAACTGTAAGGAGTTGCAATTTGATAAAAACTGAGCAGTTATAAAGAATACCTTTTACAATTACACTTTTAAGACTATTACTGCAGTGTGAGTGCCTTTCTGTTACAGAACAGAAATTAAACATTGTAGATCTATATATATCAGTGAAACTATACTAAGGATTAATTAGGTCTTGTGAGCTAGATTTTTCAAATGGCTTGCTTGGATGGATGTGATGAATCTGCCTTTTGGGGCAAGATCTTCAAATCATTCTAAATAGACCATGTCCGTTCAGTCCAAATGTGGATATGGTTCTTGTGTATACAGCTGAACATTCAAGGGCTCTACAGAAGGAATAATAATTTACTGCTAGTTCTTTTTTTTAATTTTTTTTTTCAGAATTGTGAGTATTTTTATGTTCTATCTTAAAGAAACTGAGAAAGTTTTTTAGTGGAGAATTAATGTAGTATCTCTTAATATTTCATTCTCTGATTTGTAGTAGGTAGAAAATAATGAAGCACTATCATAGTAACTGGCTAATAACTTTGAAATACTCAATAAGTTACAAGTTGAAGTGTTTACAAAAGGAAATTTGCTGATCTTGTTACAATATTGACTACAGTACATCTGTCAGTGAAGCTGTCGATGGCCAGGGGGTAAATGAAATTGGAAATAATAATCATTGATCATTTGTCTTTCCAGGGGAAAAAAAAAAAAGATTTAAATTCCCTTGTCATGAACTTGAAAAATAGTACTGACTATTTATCCTATGTCCTTCAGGGGAAAAAAGGCAAGATTTTAATTGTTCTCCCAAAGAAAATATATTTGTATGAAAAATATTCTGTAAAATATAATAAAACTTAATATGCAGTTTTTGCATCTGTCTGTTCATTTGGTTTTTATCTGTTTGCATAAAGCTGGAGAATGCATGAAATTCTGTGAATTAGAAGGTATAGAGAGAACTGGAAGCGATAGAGGAGCCAACATGGAGAGGTGCTCTGCTGGACCTCCTGCTCACCAACAAGGAGGGACTCGTTGGGGATGTGAAGATCTAAGGCAGCCTTGGCTGAAGTGACCATGTGATGGTGGAGTTCAGGATCCTGAGGGTAGGGAGGTGAATTGAAAACTGGCTGAATGGCCCGGCCCAGAAGGTGGTGATCAGCAGAGCAAAGTCTAGTTGGAGGCCAGTGACTAGTGGTGTACCCTAGGGGACAATATTGGGTCCAGGCCTGTTCAACATCTTCATTAATGATCTGGATGATGGGGCAGAGTGTACCCTCAGCAAATTTGCAGATAACACAAAACTGGGAGGAGTGGCTGATAGGCCAGAGGGTCGTATCAGCCACTCAGGGCTCGGGGGGGATCTTATTAATGTATATAAATACCTGAAGGGAGGGCGCAAAGAGAACAGAGCCAGGCTCTTTTCAGTGGTGCCCCATGACAGGACAAGAGGGAATGGGCACAAACTGAAACACGGGAGGTTCCCTCTGAACATCAGGAAACACTTTTTTTCTGTGAAGGTGACTGAGCACTCAAATAATTTGCCCAGGGAGGTAGTGGAGTCTCCCTCCTTAGAGATATTCAAAAACCATCTAGACATGGTCCTGCGCAACTGGCTCTAGGTGGCCGCTGCAGGGGGGGATTGGGCAAGATGACCTCCAGAGCTCCCGTCCAACCTCAACCATTCTGTGATTCTGTGATTCTGTGATTCTGTATTCTTTAATAAAATAAGTAGTAAGTAGGTAATAAGTAGTTAGATTTTTTGTGCATTATATATATCCATGCTTTCATGACACAACAACCAGAAAGCTGTGCTTAACTTACAAAAAAAGTTGGAAAAAGGAGGGTATGAGAAAGTAATGAAAACAGACAGTTGGCTTTTGGATTATTTTGCTGTTAATACTCCTATTTTGGTGCATCAGAGACTGATCACAGCTAAACATAATGGCCTCTACTAGTCTTCTGTTCCTGTGTTTATTTACAGTACTTTTAATTTGTATCATTGGCTGTGATTAATTAAGCAATACTGATTTGGAAAGACATTTGATTTCCATATGAACTTACGTGTACATTCATCTTGGAGCTTTCAACTGACTAGCAGAGTCTTATTTAAACTTAGTATGAGTGTCGTGGTTTAACCTCAGTCGGCAACTGAGCACCACGCAGCTGCTCGCTCACTCCCCCCTGACCCCGGTGGGATGGGGGAGAGAATTGGAAGAGCACAAGTGAGAAAAAGTCGTGGGTTGAGATAAAAACAGTTTAATAATTGAAATAAAATGATAATAATAATAATAATAATAAAAATAATACTACACAAAGCAAGTGATGCACAGTGCAATTGCTCACCACCCGCTGACCGAGGCCCAGCCAGTCCCCGAGCAGCGGCCCCCCCGGCCAGCTTTCCCCAGTTTATGTACTGAGCATGACGTCACATGGTATGGAATGTCCCTTTGGCCAGTTTGGCTGTGCCCCCTCCCAGCTTCTTGGGCACCTCCAGCCTTCTCAGTTGGCAGAGCATGGGTAGCTGAAAAGTCCTTGGCTAGTGTAAGCATTACCTAGCAACAACTAAAACATCGGTGTGTTATCAACCTTGTTCTCATCCTGAATCCATAACACAGCACTGTACCAGCTACTAGAAAGGAAACTAACTCTATCCCTGCCGAAACCAGGACAATATCCACCCCTTATTCTATACCATCTGCGTCATGCTCAAGTCTCATATTTTCCAGTACATTTTCATTAATCACCACCCCCCTTTTTTTTTTATTATATATATATATATATACACACACACACACACACATATATCATTCCCTTCGTCTGTGGGCCATCCCTCTAAAATGTTCGGTGAGTTCATTTAGTCCATGACTTTGGGCTCCATCTGTCGCAATAATCTTTCAGGGCAGGAAAGATGGAGATGGTATGTAGTGTTGGATTGTTTCATGTTGAAGTCAGTTCTGGTACCATCATCACTGTGCTTTGCTTGGTTTCACTGAAGTTATTCTTCATTAGTCTGGGTGATTCTTACTGTAATTATCATTAGTATGGCATATAATATTATGTAGTACGTAACACCACATAATTCAGATCATTGGCTATTCTCACCCAAAATCCAATCCCCTTGAGGTACACATCGGACTTCCCCATCCTTCCGCATTATCCACCAAGTGCACCCAGGTCCTTGAGCAAAAGCAATCCCACGGATGGGTCTGCCTCTGCCCGAGGCAGGAATAACCCAGACTGTCTTCCCCAGCATATTTTTTATGTGCACTACAGGAACTTTATTCCCATCTACAGTACGTAAAAGTTCTGACTGGGCAGGGCCTGCTCGATTGGCAGATCCCCGAGTGTTGACTAACCAGGTGGCCTTTGCTAAATGCGTATCCCAATGTTTGAATGTCCCGCCACCCATTGCTCTCAGCGTAGTCTTTAACAGTCCATTGTATCGTTCAATTTTCCCAGAGGCTGGTGCATGACAGGGGATGTGATACACCCACTCAATGCCGTGCTCTTTGGCCCAGGTGTCTATGAGGTTGTTTCGGAAATGAGTCCCGTTGTCTGACTCAATTCTTTCTGGGGTGCCATGTCGCCATAGGACTTGCTTTTCAAGGCCCAGGATAGTGTTCCGGGCAGTGGCATGGGGCACGGGATGTGTTTCCAGCCATCCGGTGGTTGCCTCCACCATTGTAAGCACGTGGCGCTTGCCTTGGCGGGTTTGTGGGAGTGCGATATAATCGATCTGCCAGGCCTCCCCATAGTTATATTTCAGCCATCGTCCTCCATACCAGAGAGGCTTTAACTGCTTGGCTTGCTTGATTGCAGCGCATGTTTCGCATTCATGGATAACCTGCGCAATAGTGTCCATGGTCAAGTCCACCCCTCGATCACGAGCCCATCTGTATGTTGCATCTCTTCCTTGGTGACCTGAGGTGTCATGGGCCCACCAAGCTATAAATCCCTCACACTTATGCTGCCAGTCCAGATCCACCTGAGCCACTTCAATCTTAGCAGCCTGATCCACCTGCTGGTTGTTTTGATGTTCTTCAATGGCCCGACTCTTGGGTACGTGAGCATCTACGTGACGGGCTTTTACAACCAGGTTCTCCACCCGGGCAGCAATATCTTGCCACAATGCGGCAGCCCAGATGGGTTTGCCTCTGCGCTGCCAGTTGCTCTGCTTCCATTGCTGTAACCACCCCCACAGGGCATTTGCCACCATCCATGAGTCAGTACAGAGATAGAGCACTGGCCACTTTTCTCGGTCAGCAATGTCTAAAGCCAGCTGGATGGCCTTTACTTCTGCAAATTGGCTTGATTCACCTTCTCCTGCAGCAGTTTCTACAACTTGTCGCATAGGACTCCATACAGCAGCTTTCCACCTCCGATGTTTTCCCACAAGACGACAGGACCCATCAGTGAACAGGGCATATTGCTTCTCATTTCCTGGTAGTTCATTATACATTGGAGCCTCCTCAGCACGCGTCACCTCCTCCTCTGGTGATATTCCAAAATCTTTGCCCTCTGGCCAGTCCGTGTTCACTTGAGGGTCCCTGGGCGACTGGGGTTTCCTATTCGAGCCCGTTGTGATCAGTGCAACCCACTTACTCCACGTAGCATCAGTTGCATGATGTGTACAGGGGACCCTCCCTCTGAACATCCAGCCCAGCACCGGCAGTCGGGGTGCCAGGAGGAGCTGTGCTTCAGTGCCGATCACTTCCGAAGCAGCTCGAACCCCTTCACATGCTTCTAATATCTCTTTTTCAGTTGGAGTATAGCGGGCCTCGGATCCTCTGTATCCCCGACTCCAAAACCCTAGGGGTCGACCTCGAGTCTCCCCAGGTGCTTTCTGCCAGAGGCTCCAGGTAGGGCCATTCTCCCTGGCTGCGGTGTAGAGCACATTTTTTACATCTTGTCCAGGCTAGACTGGCCCCAGGGCGACTGCATGAACTGTCTCCTCTTTAATTTGTTCAAAACCCTGTGTTTCCTTTTTGCTAGTTGGGGGAGACATGGCTGTTATTTTGTTGATCACATCCATTGGGATCTGACGACGTCCATCTTGCCATTTTATTCCTAAAAATTGGATCTCCTGTGCAGGTCCCTTGACCTTACTTTGTTTTATGGCAAAACCAGCCTTCAGCAGGATTTGGACTATTTCCTTCCCTTTTTCAAAAACTTCTCCTGCTGTGTTGCCCCACACGATGATGTCATCAATGTATTGCAGGTGTTCTGGAGCTCCACCCTGTTCCAGTGCAGTCTGGATCAGTCCATGGCAAATGGTGGGGCTGTGTTTCCACCCCTGGGGCAGTCGGTTCCAGGTGTACTGAACGCCCCGCCAAGTGAAAGCAAACTGTGGCCTGCACTCTGCTGCCAAAGGGATTGAGAAAAAAGCATTAGCAATAACAACTGTGGCATACCACTTGGCTGCCTTTGACTCCAGTTCGTATTGAAGTTCTAGCATGTCTGGCACAGCAGCACTCAGCGGTGGCATGACTTCATTTAGGCCACGATAGTCTACTGTTAGTCTCCACTCTCCATTAGACTTCCGCACTGGCCATATGGCACTGTTAAAGGGTGAACGAGTCTTGCTGATCACTCCTTGGCTCTCCAGTCGACGAATCAGCTCATGAATGGGAATCAGGGAGTCTCGGTTGGTGCGATATTGCCGCTGGTGCACCGTGGTGGTATCGATGGGCACCTGTTGGTCTTCGACCTTCAGCAACCCCACAACAGAGGGGTCCTCCGAGAGACCAGGCAAGGTGGACAGCTGTTTAATTTCCTCCGTCTCCAAGGCAGCTATACCAAAAGCCCACCTGTACCCTTTTGGGTCCTGGAAATACCCTCTCCTGAGGTAGTCTATGCCAAGGATGCACGGAGCCTCTGGGCCAGTCACAATGGGGTGCTTCTGCCACCCATTCCCAGTTAGACTCACTTCGGCTTCCAATACAGTTAGCTGTTGGGATCCCCCCGTCACCCCAGAAATACAGATGGGTTCTGCCCCTATATAGCTTGATGGCATTAGGGTACACCGTGCACCGGCGTCCACTAGAGCCTTATACTCCTGTGGGTCTGATGTGCCAGGCCACCGAATCCACACAGTCCAGTAAACCCGGTTGTCCCTTTCCTCCCCCTGGCTGGAGGAAGGGCCCCTCTAGTCCTCCTCACAGTACTCATTTCTCACTTCTTGTACATATGTCCTGGTTTCGGCAGGGATAGAGTTAATTTCCTTCCTAGTAGCTGGTACAGTGCTGTGTTATGGATTCAGGATGAGAACAAAGTTGATAACACGCCGATGTTTTAGTTGTTGCTAGGTAATGCTTACACTAGCCAAGGACTTTTTAGTTTCCCATGCTCTACCCACTGTGAAGGCTGGAGGCGCCCAAGAAGCTGGGAGGGGGCACAGCCAAACTGGCCAAAGGGACATTCCATACCATGTGACGTCATGCTCAGTACATAAACTGGGGAAAGCTGGCCGGGGGGGCCGCTGCTCGGGGACTGGCTGGGCCTCGGTCGGCGGATGGTGAGCAATTGTACTGTGCATCACTTGCTTTGTGTATTATTATTATTATCATATTATTATTATTGTCATTTTATTTCAATTATTAAACTGTTTTTATCTCAACCCACGAGTTTTTCTCACTTGTGCTCTTCCAATTCTCTCCCCCATCCCACTGGGGTCGGGGGGGAGTGAGCGAGCGGCTGCATGGTGCTTAGTTGCCGACTGAGATTAAACCACGACAACATACGAGTCAGAAGTTTCTTCATTAAGATCAGGAGTAAGATCAGCCCTTCTGCTCTGTCTGCGGAACTGCCCGCTGGAAACTGGAGCAGCAATTTTCCTGGAAGAACCTCGTTCTGTGATTGTTTTCCCCTTGCAATTCACGTACCCGTGCCCCTAGGGCTGAGGTAGGTTTTCCATCCCACTTCCTCATGTCCTCTCCGTGGTCACGCAGATAAAACATTACGGTGCCCCGTGGTGTGTACCCTTTATATTCTCTCTCTCGAGCAAAAGAACGCTGACTCCTAATAGCCGAGATACTGGTCCATACAGGTGAGGAGTAGGACCTATCCTCTCTGAGTTGCTGGATCTCCCGGGACAGTTTCTCCACAGCCGAGACGAGGGAGGAAGAGTGACTTTCCTCGTATTGCCGGTATCTTCCTCTTCTTCCTCCCCGATCAGTGGCCGTCTCTCCTCCTCCCGTTCTCGTGATGGCCCTTCTCCAGGGTAGTCGTACAGTTCTTCCTCCGGCTCCCCTTTAGAAGAAGCTTCTTCCTCCCTTACTAAACGAGCCGACTTCCGCTTCCAAGATTTCTTCTTGTGTACAGGGGCGACTGATACCGGCACAGGCTGGTTCTTTGGTTCAGCCACAGGGCGTGTCACTGGGATCTGAGTGGCTGCAGTGCATGTCACCGGGGTTGGAGTGGCCACAGGGCCTGTTGCCGGGGTCTGAGTGGCCGCAGGGCCTGTTGCCGGAGTCTGAGTAGCTGCAGAGCATATTGCTGGGGTCGGAGTGGCTGCAGGGCCTGTCGCCGGGGTCGGAGTGGCTGCATGGTGTGTCGCCCCCGTCTGAGTGGCCGCAGTGCGTGTCATTTTACCGTCAGAGCCAGAGACCTTCTCTTCCCCTTGAGGGTACTGAATGGTGTTGAACAGGGCTCGGTAGGCATGGGCCAGGCCCCAGCACGTTGCAATGATCTGCATCTCTCTGGAGTTGCCAGGGTGACAGCATACTTTGTCCAAATATTCTACTAACTCTTCAGGATTCTGCACTTGCTCAGGGGTGAAGTTCCAAAACACTGGGGGTGCCCATTGGCCTAGGTACTTGCCCATCCTATCCCACACACCCTGCCACTCATAACTATCCAGCCTTGGGGCAGATCTCTGGATGATATTCTTAAATTGCTTACCAACTTTAGACAAAACCGAAACAATATTCCCAAGAATTACCAATAGAAGTATCTTAACTACCCAAGGCTGTTCAAAATACTGGAAAGTTACTGTAATGAAGGAGGAAACATCATAGAAGAAGGTAGTGACACTGCCATTCTGTATTTCATCCGTAAAAAAACTCTCAGAAAAGTTACTGCAATTGCTAGTTGTCTCCACTAAATGGTCTCCGTGGTACAGTAACGGCTTCATTGAGAAATTTACATACCACGCTAACGTCAAGGTCAATGTTCTAAAAACAGACCTCACAAGCGAGACATCACTAATCGCTGCAGACCATAGCAAACTGCAAAAACCAACATCAATCTTTAACATGTACAGCAGAAAAAGGAGCACGATACAGATTACACAAATCAATATTGAGAACAGAGAACCAACATTGTGACCCACAACTGTTAACAGATATAAATTCCTTAATACACTCCGGTTAATCTGTTATTATCTCAAACCCTTCGTGCCCCACGTTGGGCGCCAAAAAGGACTGTTGTGGTTTAACCTCAGTCGGCAACTGAGCACCACACAGCCGCTCGCTCACTCCCCCCCGACCCCGGTGGGATGGGGGAGAGAATTGGAAGAGCACAAGTGAGAAAAACTCGTGGGTTGAGATAAAAACAGTTTAATAATTGAAATAAAATTATAATAATAATAATATGATAATAATAATAATACACAAAGCAAGTGATGCACAGTACAATTGCTCACCACCTGCCGACCAATGCCCAGCCGGTCCCCGAGCAGCGGCCCCCCCCGGCCAGCTTTCCCCAGTTTATGTACTGAGCATGACGTCCCATGGTATGGAATGTCCCTTTGGCCAGTTTGGCTGTGCCCCCTCCCAGCTTCTTGGGCACCTCCAGCCTTCTCAGTCGGCAGAGCATGGGAAGCTGAAAAGTCCTTGACTAGTGTAAGCACTGCTTAGCAACAACTAAAACACCGGTGTGTTATCAACCTTGTTCTCATCCTAAATCCAAAACACAGCACTGTACCAGCTACTAGGAAGGAAATTAACTCCATCCCTGCCAAAACCAGGACATGTGGAGGCTGTAGAAACTGTCCAACCATATATTTACTTTGTCAGGCTCCTTTCTATATGTCTTCTCCATTAACAAAGTTGTACAAAAATCGCTCGTGTTCACTTTAGAGCCATATCCCCTTCATAGGAATCAATAGTGCCAGGATCTCCAAAAGTAATACATTTCTTTACACCTATAAATATGTGAGAAAGATAGACTTATGTTCATTCATTGCTATGTGAACATTGCTATGTCTGTAGCTCAGTAGACAAAGAATTGTTCTGCATGGCTGCTACTATTACAGCAGCCATTTTATCAGGCCTTGATAATTGTATGCTATTCCCTCAGGTTGAATGAATGGAGCTGGATTCCTCTGGTATCATTGCTAAGTCAGATTACAAAATTGTAATCAAAATATATTAAAAAAAAAAACTATTGAAACTTAATTACCTAAATGTTATCATTAGTCATATTTTAAAAAAAAGCTTTGTTAGGAAAGTTTAATAGCTAATAGAAATCCTAACAGATAGAATTTTTAACTTTTTTTCCACCCTGTTTTGGAATAGTCATTATTTCTTTCTCACTTTTTTTTTACCTGTTAAGTATAATTTACCATTTTTTCTTTTGCTCTGTTCTGTTTTAAAGTGATTTTTGAAGTGTGGAAAACAGAGTGAACTCTGCTGGGGCAGATCGCCATATCCCTATAGGAACACGTGAGAAGTCACTCTCTTCTCTTACATTGTTTCATAACCAGGATAGTTTGGCAGAGGTCTCAATTGAGAAGGACATCTAAGACCCTTTTTCCATTGTTCATTAAGGCACTCTGACATGCATTAATGCCTGATATAATTTAGTTTAAATAATGTGAGCAAATGTGGAACTTGTGGTGGGAGCCTTCAGAAAACCGGTCATATATGAAAGGAGGTACTACTTGGTTCTTTTTTTGACATCTCTCCACTTACAGGATTTTGAATAACTGACTTGATACTGTTGACATGTTTGCCCAGTGATTTATTTCAGTCTGTTCAAATGCTTTATTCTGTAACATCAACTCTGTTGGACATACTACAGTGCTTCACACATGACCACTAAAGACAGACACATCTAAGGTAGCATAGGGACAATAAGGTATTAGTATGCAAGGAGGGATGATATTGTAATCAGGTTCATAATTATGAATGCCCTTTTAATGGGCTACTCCCTCTTAGTTTGAGGCTGCAGTGCAGAGTATTTTGGACATTTTAGGTTGTTCAAGCTTTTAACATCATCAGTTTTCTCCATCAGTGATGTTACTGTTGTCATTCTTTAGCTAGAAAACCTGTACATCTGGAAGCTGTACATCTGTTCATGATTTTACTTGACATTATGATCTGATGCTCAGTTTAACCAAGTCCATTTTTTGCCTAAAAAAATCCCCAGAACTTTCTTGTCTGATCTCCTTTGTAAATATAGATATTCTGAGAGCAATTAGTAAGCAGACACAGATGCCGTGCAAAAGAAAAGGATAACAAAATTACATTGTTCTTCAGGAGTTATTTCTGTGCATTCACACCACTTGCTTATTTTCCCCTCTGGGAGTCCAAGATAGTGCCACAGACCTGGAAGAAGGACCTGAGATGTTCCAGGGAGTAGTATGCTTTTCCATGCATCTAAGCAGCCTCATACTCCAATCCCATGAACTTCAGGCAGTGTTCAAGGAATGGCCATTACGAGCAGATAGTCATCTTTATTTGCTGAAGCTTTATAGAATAACTTGATAGGTTTATGTTAGTCCTTCACAAAAAGATATTATGATTCAAATGTGGTTGCTACTTCAAGTTCATGTGACTGACATTTTTTGTCAATTGCAATTAATATTTTAACATTGATCCTGCAGACCAGATCTTTGCATAAATAAGAATGGCCTTTATTACAGGATTTTCTAGGGAATCAGAAGTCTCGTACTCAGTTCTGAAGCCAGTACTTATTACAATCTTCATGCTTTAATAGCACATTCCAGACTTTTGTTTGAGAAGAACATACAGCTTAGATGCTAAATGTGTTATTGGTAGTTGTTCAAAAAAATTATTCTAAAGCACAGTTTAGGCCATTGAAAAATCTTTGGTAATTAACTGAATATTTCCTTTTTGCTTGGTTTAAAAAGGTCAGTCCATCTTTGTGCCAGTTTTCAAATCTTTCCAGCATTATTCTTTAATTTCCTAGACAGTGTGCCAAACACCTGGAAATATAATTTACAGATCTGCATCTTTTTGATAGCAGGTGTGAGAGTACATGGAGTAATAAGTTAATAAACATGTCATGCATATTCTGTAGGGCAGATATTGGCAGATCATTAGTGAACTGCAAGCGGCTCACTTTGCATTGTGTGTGCATGAGTACTTTTACAAAAGACTGTAAGTCTTTATAGGTGATTCAGTCTTGTGCCCTAACAGAAACATATTGCAGGAAGAAAGACTGCTGGAAATTAAAAGTGACTGAGGTTCCAATACATGACAACAATAATGGTTTGGCTTTCCTTTTTGTGATGATCTCCTGCTTATAAATTGCCAGAAGCAATATTCTTTACTTGCTTCTTCCATCTGAAGGATTTGCAAAGGTAACTAATTTCATTCTTTGATTCACTTCTTAGAAATACCTTTTGTTTTTTTTCCTTTCCAAAAATGTAACCTGAATTCTTCTAATTTATCATGGTGGTTATTTTGAGGGTTGGTAAAATCATGAGTATTACTAGTAGTATTGTGAGCATTCCTTATTGTACTATTTGTAACAGAATCATGTTTTGAAGCTTGATATAATTCTGAAAGAACATTACAGTCTGCTGAAATTATTTTTAAAGTGCTTGGAAATTGCTCATAAAATGCATAAATTAATTTCCTTATGCTACATATATATCTGTATGCATGTCTGGGAATGTTTATGCACATAATACAAAAAAAAGTGTGCAAGTTACATTCTTGCTTGTATATATATATTGGTGTGTGTATATATATGTATATATATATAGGTATATATAAAGACACTGAGATACATTTTTTAAAAAAAATCTAGTCAAGATCTATCTAGTCAATACATATTTGTATGTCCATACAATCTCTAGCATCCTTCCCCTCAACATACACTTGTCATCTTTAACGAATCATTCTGCTTGTACAAAATAAGACTAAACACTATACAATTTTAATTTACCTTTAGATGAAACAATGACATTATGACATATCTGGAGAATTACTTTCTGCATTTTGGTCATGGCAGGTTTTTGGGGGATTTTTGTTTTGGTTCTTTTATGCTTACCATGCAATGACAAAGGTTTATTTTCCCTTTGTTCTTTTCAGAGTGCTGCAGCAGCTCCCAGTCCAGTGCTAGGAAACATTCCCTCAGGAGATGGCATGCCAGTAGGTCCTGTACCACCGGGGTTTTTTCAGGTATTCAGAAAAATTATGATTACAGGAACTTTAGGATAGAAAATCCTCCATGATACTGTCTAAAAGTTTGTAGAAAAAGTCCTCTTCTAAACTATATGTCATTGTACAGTACAATACTTGAGAGGTTTTTTTTAACAAAAGTAAATAGATGGAAAGGAAGGGATCTCTCTAACTGACAAATATTCAATTTGTGAAATAGTACAGCACAATTCATTTCAAAATTTCAGGAATAAGATATGGTGCCAGTTGATGGTTGGACCTTGAAAATGCTTGAATATAATTTTATAACAATTTCTTATGAAAAAATATTAGAACTGAATATTAGAATTGAAATAAGAACTTTGTTGGTCATGCCACAAGCCAGACATTTAAGATGTTCAAATTTCAATGAAAGTTAGAGCTAGACAATTAAGAATATCCTACTGAGCATCTCTTTGCATTGAAGATCTCAACCCCAATGCCTAAAAACAAGCCAAGGAATTGAGCATATGTTGCCTCTCATAAGTTTTATCATAAATGAAATGAAATAACCAGTTACCACTTTGGATACTAGCAGTACAGAATACTAGGATGGAAAAAATTGCAACTTATAGTGCAAGGCCAAACTACAATTGTAGTCAAAGATTGGATTGCTCATATGAGTGAGCTTGCATCTCCTGGTCACCAAAGCTCAGTTCTTTTTCTCCTCACTGGCAAACTCTCTCTGTGCAGCAATAGGAGCAAATGCCGCTCTGGAATTGAAACAGTCTTTTAAGATGGGGCACAACAAAGATTTCCACTTCACATACTTGAGCTCATGATGTGAAAGGAACAATTCAGATTTCCAGGACCATGATGTGGGGAGAAGATCATGATAGGAAGCTTCTGTTCCATAAAAAACAGGTGTTGAAATCCAGGTAGAGATACAGGGTAGCATCATTTTCCTTCTTCCATGAGATACATAGACAAAAGAAGCTATTTAATCTGAAAAAAAGAGATGTTTTACTCTCTTACATCTTTACAACTCTTTATTTTCTTATCAAAATGGTGATTGTAAAAAAATGGCAGGGTATCAGCAGTCTTTATTTCATGTTTTTCTTCTGTATGTAAGTGACAATGGATTATTTGCGTGGTGTTCCTTTTCCCACAGTCACGGGGGAAAGAGTGCTATGTTGCAGTATTGATACCTACCTAGAGAAATCCAAAACCTGGCATGAGCATGTTGTTTCCTTGATTGACTCAGAATCTGAAGTGTGGTTTTTAATACATGAATGAAAAGATACTTGCAAGTACAAAATATCTTATAGTTGCCAGTCACAAAATCTTCAGGAATTGGCAGAAGTGAGGCCAATAGACAGGAAAAATTTCTGTGTTGTTAAAGATTCCTCCACAGGGGAAAGTCTTTCCTTTTCTGTTCTACTAAAGCTTCCATTCTCTTCCCCAAAAAGCCTCAGTACTGGCTTCATAACTCAGAAGAAAAAGATGCTTGTTTCTCAGTATCTGGATTCAGTCTTATTTGAAGCCCCACAGACAGCCTGCTCTTTTTCCAAGGCCTGGGACTGAAAATAAACTGAGAAAACTCTATTTGCACTGTAACATTTTGTAACATTAATTAGAGCTATAATCAACTCAAAAATATGTCTGATGAATCTTCTGCAAGGCAGGTTTCAAGCACTGATCTATGCAGTCCAATTAGTTAGGACTCCTCCAGAGATTACCATTCGCCTATTTTTAAAATTGCCAAGTCCTTGTCATCATGTATCTCTGTAACATGCAAGACCTGAAATGAGTTCTTTGTAGTTTTATTTGCTAGAAATCTACTTTCTTCAGTTGAATGGCCTAGTTAACAAAACAAACATTTTTCAAGAGACGATTAGTTTTCTCTGTAGTTAAATGTTTAAGAACATATATAAAGAAATAACATTTTAGTTAGCAAATCCAACTGTAAGTTTGATAGCAAATATATTAATATGGTTAGGAGCAATCCTGACAAAAGGAAGTTAAGCTAAAATTAAGTCAGTTACATACCAGTGTACTGAAACTATAAGGTGCATATAAAGCAAATATGTACAAACAGTCCATGATAATGTGTTGTGGTGTTGGGATGAGTGTCTATTGTCAAGAAGCAGTTAATATCTAGTTGTAATGCTGTCGTGGTTTGACTCCGGTTGGCAACTAAGCACTACACAGCTGCTCGCTCACCCTCCCCCTGCCCCCTGGTGGGATGGGAGAGAGAATTGGAAGACCAAAAGTAAGAAAAATCGTGGGTTGAGATAAGAACAGTTTAATACTTGAAATAATATAATAATAATATTATTAATAATAATTTAAAAAATTGTAATGGAAAGTAAAACAACAAGAGAGAGAGAGGGAGAGAAACAAACAAACACAAAAAAACAGGGAAAGGAAAAAAAACCCAAGTGTTGCAACCGCTCACCGCCTGCCAACCAACGCCAAGTCAGTCCCCGAGCAGCAATTACTGCCCCCTTGCCAACTCCCCTAGCTTATATACTGAGCATGACGTCACATGGTATGGAATGTCCCTTTGGCCAGTTTGGCTGTGCCCCCTCCCAGCTTCTTGGGCACCTCCAGCCTTCTCAGTCGGCAGAGCATGGAAAACTAAAAAGTCCTTGGCTAGTGTAAGCATTACCTAGCAACAACTAAAACATCGGTGCGTTATCAACTTTGTTCTCATCCTAAATCCAAAACACTGTACCAGCTACTAGGAAGGAAATTAACTCTGTCCCAGCCAAAACCAGGACAGTGGGTCAAATGCAGTTCAATGACTGGGATTTCTGGAGAGTTAATACATCTGAAAGTTCCTTTCCTAGATAAGGAGCCTCAGAGAAAGCTAATGGTTTGAAATCAGATTGCTAGACTGGATCTTAAAAGCATGTGTGCAGTTCATTCCTAAGTTAGCTACATTTCTCCTGGGTAATCCAAGATAAGTAATTTCATTTCTCTTTTTTCTTGTTTTTCCACAAATAAAAAGGAATGTCATAAGAGAAAATCCTTTTTAAAGATTATGAATTGCTTTGGCAATAGAAATGATAAAACTATCTTAGATTCCATAAGGATAAGATGACTATATACAATTCTGAAATTTTCGTCTAAAATAATCTTGCTTCCAGTCACAGTTCCTGTCAGGAAAATCTGTTCCAGCGTGGGCTCTTCCATGGGCTGCAGGGAATCTCTGCTCCAGTGCCATGGAGCACCTCCTCCCCCTCCTTCTCTGACCTTGGTGTTCCCTCTGCTGTTTCTCACTCTTTTTTTCCCCTCCTTCTGTCTCTGTCCAGCATTTTTGCCCTTTCTTAAATATGTTTTCACAGAGGCACCACCAACTCCACTGATGGGCTCAGCTGTGGCCTGAAGTGGGGCTGTTGCAGAGCTGGCTGGAACTGGCCATTTCTGGCACAGGGCAGCCCCTGATCTCTTCCCACAGAGGCCATCCCTGCAGCCTCCCTGCTACCAAAACCTTGCCACCTGCACTCAATACAACCACATTCATTACATTGATGATCTGTGCTGTATATGGAGTTACAATGTGAGGAAAGCACTTAGCTACTATGTTAATAAAATAATTTAGGACATTTTCTGCACCATTTTTAAGCATCAGAGTTAGTAATTTGTGAATGTCTTGGTATGCCTGTCCACAGAGATCAACATGACCTAGTCTTCATCCCTATTTTTGCAGCCCTATCTGATACTGAAATAATAGGAGTGCAGTAGGAGTGAAATAAGAATGTAGCAATTATTTACCTTCAGGTCTAGATATTAGAGGATGCATATAATATCTGCAGTCAAAGTTTTACGCAAGGTTCTAATAGAACTGCAGCAGCAGTTGTTGCCGCGTGCTGAGAAGAGTGCGAGGCTTGTGAGGTCCCCGGGAGGTGTCTGAGGGGGTTTCTGGGTCCCCGGCACCCTTGGGCTGTATGTGTGGAGGGACCGGCCGGCAGGCGACACGTGTCGCGAGAGGGGCGGGAGAGAGTTAGGCAATGCTGGCAGTCCCCGCGGCCAGTTCAAACCGCTAGGGAGCATCAGCGACCAGGGCATAGCATGGTAGTTCGCTTGTGCAAACAGGGAGCGGCCCCTGAGGGGAGCGGTGCGGCAGTTCGCGCGAGAAGGGCAGCGCACTCTACCAGTTGTCGGGCTGCTGCCTGCTCTGCTCACCCGCAGGCTTAGGCTGCAGCACTGATGGTCTCCCCAGCTAGCTGGTGGCCGTGCAAGCCTACCCAGCAGCTTGAGGCCTCCAGGGAATTAGAAGGGCTTATTAGACAGTGCTTTGAGATCATTGGAAGCATGGTGGCAAAGATCAGGTGAGGGCTGTGCTCTGCAGCAGCTGGGAGCCCATCTACCTAGCCAGGCTAGCCCGGGACGAGTGGAGGCAGCCACCCAGACAGAGCTTCCTATCAGGGAAGCTGCTGTCCAGGTGGAGGGCTGTAAAGTCTGTACCCCACACTCCTGGGTGGAGAAGGGTGGAAGCTCCACTTGCGCAAGGTGTGCTCTGGTGGAGTCACTGAGGCAGCGGGTGGAGAAGCTGCAGGAGGAAGTCAGCAGGTTATGCTGTATTAGGGAGGGGGAACAAGAAACAGAGTACTATTTGAGGCGTTGCAAGAAGAAATATTAGGGCCCCGTGGCACTGACCTCCAAGGACTACCAGACAAAGAGCATCAACAGCAAACAGACAGCACCTTGGAGAAGAAGGTGCCATGGTCTCTGGTGACCCATGGGAACAGGATATCACTTCACCCCATTTCCTCATATGTACCAACCAGCAACAGATACAAAATCTTAGCAGTGGATGAAGCCAATGAGCAGGAGTCACAGGGAGAAACTGCACCAGTTGCACACACTAAAAGCTGCAAAAGGAAGCAGCAAGTGCTAGTAGTGGGTGACTCTGCTGAGAGGCACTGAGACATCCATCTGCCAGCCTGATATACAGTCAAGAGAAGTTTGCTGCTTGCCAGGAGCCAAGATCCAGGATGTCACAGAGAGACTGCCACAAGTGGTAAAAAGCACAGACTACTATCCTCTACTTCTTTTCCATGTGGGCACCAATGACATGGTAAAGCATAACCTGGGCAAGATCAAGCAGGACTTCAGAGCCCTGGGGGCACAAGTCAAGGGGACAGGAGCCCAAGTGATCTTCTTCTCTATCTTGCCAGTCAGGGATAGGGGTGTGGGCAGAAGTCGACGCATCATGCAGATCAACACCTGGCTTGGTGGCTGGTGTCATCGCCAGGGCTTTGGTTTCTACAATCATGGGATGTCCTTCAATGAATACAGATTATTGGGGAGAGATGGGATCCACCTATCTAGAAGAGCCAATATTCGCTGGCAGATTGGCTGACTTAGTGAATCACATTTTAAACTAACGAACTTGGGGGATGGTGTCCAAAGCTGTAACACTTGTCTACTCACAAGCAACAGGATGGATAAGCGCACCTAGCAGATTAGTGAGGAATGCCCCCAACCCTCCAAAAAGGTTCTGCCAAAAAGGTGAGACAGTCGACAGTCCAATTAAAGTGTCTCTATACTAGTGCATGCAGCATGGGTAACAAGCAGGAGGAGCTAGAAGCCACTGTGCAGCTGGAAAGCTATGATCTGATTGCTATCACTGAAACTTGGTGAGATGAATCACATGATTGGAGCACTGCAATTAATGGCTATAAACTGTTCAGGAGGGACAGGCAAGGAATGAGAGGCGGGGGGGGGGGGGGAGGGTTGCCCTCTACATAAAAAAATGGATTGATCGCACAAAGCTGTCCTTGAAAAACAGCAGTGCACAGGTTGAGAGCTTATGGGTGAAAATTAGTGACCAAGCCAACAAAAGAAACCTTGTGGTCAGTGTTTACTACAGGCTGCCCGATCAAAGGGAGCATGTTGATGAAGTGTTCTTACTTCAACTACAGCAAGCATCACACTCACAGGCCCTGATCCTGCTGGGGGGACTTCAATCACCCTGACATCTGCTGGAAAAGCAGCACAGCAAGCTGCAAGCAGTCTAGGAGACTCTTGGAGTACATAGAAGATAACTTCCTAATTCTGGTGATAGACAGCCCAACCAGAGGAGAAGCGTTACTGGACCTGTTGCTCACTAATGCAGAGGAACTTACTGGAGAGGATAAGACTGGCTGTAGCATGCCCTGGTGGAATTCATGGTCTTGAGGGATATAGGCCAGGTGAGAAGTATAGTCAGGACCCTAAAACTTAGCAGAGTTTAAGGAATTAGTGGGTGGGAACCCCTGGGAAACTGCCCTCAGGGATAAAGGAGCAGAAGGGAGCTGGCAGCTCTGTAAGGACATTTTTCTTACAGCACAAGAACTATGGATTCCCATGTGCAAGAAATCAGGCAAGGAAGGCAGGAGACCAGCATGGCTGAGTAAGGACCTCCTGGTCGAACTAAAGTGTAGGAAGGAAATGCACAGACAGTGGAAGCAGGGGGACACATCCTGGGAAGAATATAAGGACGCTGCCCGGATGTGTAGGGATGGGGTCAGGAAAGCTAAGACACAGCTGGAGCTGAATTTGGCAAGGAATGTGAAGAATCATAAGAAGGGCTTCTACAGGTGCGTTGGCCAGAAAAGGAAGACAAAAAAAATTGTACCACCCCCACCCCCGATAAATGAGACAGGGGATCTGGTGACAATGGACATGGAGAAGGCTGAGGTACTCAACAACTTTTTTGCTTCCGTTTTCACTGGCAATCTCTCTTCCCACATCCCTCAAGCCCCTGAACATCAGTGCAGGGACTAGGGAAATGAAGTCCCTCCCATTGTAGGAGAAGATCAGGTTCGAGACCACCTGAGGAACCTGAACATGCACAAGTTCATGGGACCCGATGAGATGCATCCCAGGGTCCTGAGGGAACTGGCAGATGTAGTTGCCAAGCCACTCTCCATCATATTTGAAAAGTCGTGGCAGTCAGGCAAAGTCCCTGGTGACTGGAAAAAGGGAAACATTGCACCCATTTTCAAAAAGGGTAATAAGGAGGACCCTGGGAACGACCGACCAGTCCTCCTTACCTCCGTGCCCGGTAAGATCATGGAACAGATCCTCCTGGAAGACACGTCAAGACATATGGATGACAGGGACATGATTAGAGACAGCCAACATGGCTTCCCCAAGGGCAAATCGTGCCTGACGGATTTAGTGGCCTTCTACGATGGAGGGACTGCATCAGTGGACAAGGGAAGAGCTACACGTCATCTACCCGGAATTCTGTAATGACTTTTATATGGTCCCCCCCAATATTCTTGCCTCTGAATTGGAGAGATATGGGTTTGATGCACAGACTGTTAGATGGATAAGGAATTGGCTGGATGGCTGTGTCCAAAGAGTTACAGTCAATGGCTCAATGTCCAAGTGGAAACCAGGAACGAGTGGTGTCCCTCAAGGGTCTGTACTGGGACCAATACTATTCAATATCTTCATGAATGACATAGTGGGATTGAGTGCACCCTCAGCAAGTTTCCAGATGACACCAAGCTGAGGGGTGCAGTTGATTTGCTTGAGGGACGGGATGCCATCCAGAGGGACCTTGGCAGGCTCGAGAAGTGGGCCCATGTGAACCTCATGAGGTTCAACAAGGCCAAGTGCAAGGTCCTGCCCCTGGGTTGGGGCAACCCTCGGTATCAATACAGGCTGGGGGTTGAACGGATTGAGAGCAGCCCTGCCGAGAAGGACTTGGGGGTACTGGTGGGTGAAAAGCTGGACATGAGCCGCCAATGTGCGCTCGCAGCCCAGAAGGCCAGTCGTATCCTGGGCTGCATCAAAAGAAGCGTGGCCAGCAGGTCGAGGGAGGTGATTGTCCCCCTCTACTCATCATGGAGACGTGGTGGGATGGCTCCTATGATTGGAGTGTTGGGATGGAGGGATACAGGCTCTTTAGGAAGGACAGGCAGGGGAGACGAGGAGGGGGTGTCGCCCTCTATGTCAGTGACCAGCTGGAGTGCATGGAGCTCTGCCTGGGGATGGATGAGGAGCCGACCGAGAGCTTGTGGGTCAGGATTAAAGGGAAGGCGGGGACAGGTGACATTACAGTGGGGGTCTGCTACAGGCCACCCGACCAGGAAGACCGAGCGGATGAGGCCCTCTATAGACAGATAGGAGCAGCCTCACGCTCACAAGCCCCAGTCCTCATGGGGAACTTCAGCCACCCCGACATCTCTTGGAGGGACAACACGGCAGGGCATAAGCAATCTAGAAGGTTCCTGGAATGCGTCGATGATAACTTCCTTCTCCAAGTGGTAGAGGAGCCAACGAGGAGAGGTGCTACGTTGGACCTTGTTCTCACCAACAAGGAGGGGCTGGTGGGGAATGTAAAGCTCAAGGGCAGCCTGGGCTGCAGTGACCACGAAATGGTGGAGTTCAAGATCCTTAGGGCACCGAGGAGGGCGCAGAGCAAGCTCACTACCCTGGACTTCAGGAGAGCGGACTTTGGCCTCTTCAGGGATCTGCTTGGTAGAGTGCCATGGGACAAAGCCCTGGAGGGAAGAGGGGCCCAAGAAAGCTGGGTAATAGTCAAGGATCACCTCCTCCAAGCTCAGGAGCGATGCATCCCAACAAAGAGGAAGTCAGGCAAAAACACCAGGAGGCCTGCAGGGATGAACAAGGAGCTCCTGGACAAACTCCAACACAAAAAGGAAGCCTACAGAGGGTGGAAGCAAGGACAGGTAGCCTGGGAGGAATACAGAGAAATTGTCCGAGCAGCCGGGGATCAGGTTAGGAAAGCTAAAGCCCCGATAGAATTAAATCTGGCCAGGGACATCAAGGGCAACATGAAGAGATTCTATAGGTACGTCGGGGATAAAAGGAAGATGAGGGAAAATGTGGACCCTCTCTGGAACAAAACGGGAGACCTGGTTACCCGGGACATGGACAAGGCGGAGGTACTCAATGACTTTTTTGCCTCGGTCTTCACCGGCAAGTGCTCGAGCCTCACCGCCCAAGCCGCAGAAGGCAAAGGCGGGGACTGGGAGAATGAAGAGCCGCCCACTGTGGGAGAACATCAGGTTCGAGACCATCTAAGGCACCTGAAGGTGCACAAGTCCATGGGACCCAATGAGATCCATCCGTGGGTCCTGAAGGACCTGGCGGATGAAGTTGCTAAGCCACCATCCATCGTATTTGAGAAGTTGTGGCAGTCCGGAGAAGTTCCCACTGACTGGAAAAGGGGAAACATATCCCCCATTTTTAAAAAGGGAAAAAAGGAAGACCCGGGGAGCTACAGGCCAGTCAGTCTCACCTCTGTGCCTGGGAAGATCATGGAACAGATCCTCCTGGAAGCTCTGCTAAGGCCCATGGAGGACAGGGAGGTGATTCGAGACAGCCAGCATGGCTTCACCAAGGGCAAGTCCTGCCTGACCGACCTAGTGGCCTTCTATGATGGAGGGACTACATCAGTGGACACGGGAAGGGCTACAGATGTCGTCTGTCTGGACCTCTGTGAGGCCTTTGACACGGTCCCCCACAACATCCTTCTGTCTAAACTGGAGAGGTATGGATTTGATGGGTGGACTGTCTGGTGGGTGAGGAATTGGTTAGATGGTCGCATCCAGAGGGTAGTGGTCAACAGCTCAATGTCCAGATGGAGACTGGTGACGAGTGGCATCCCGCAGGGGTCCGTATTGGGACCGGTACTGTTTAATATCTTCATCAATGACATAGACAGTGGGATGGAGTGCACCCTCAGCAAGTTTGCAGGTGACACCAAGCTGAGTGGTGCGGTCGACACACCAGAGGGACAGGATGCCATCCAGAGGGACCTGGACAAGCTCGAGAAGTGGGCCCGTGTGAACCTCATGAGGTTCAACAAGGCCAAGTGCAAGGTCCTGCACCTGGGTCGGGGCAACCCCCAGTATCAATACAGGCTGGGGTTTGAAGGGATTGAGAGCAGCCCTGCCGAGAAGGACTTGGGGGTACTGGTGGATGAGAAGCTGGACATGAGCCGGCAATGTGCGCTCGCAGCCCAGAAGGCCAATTGTATCCTGGGCTGCATCAGAAGAAGCGCGGCCAGCAGGTCGAGGGAGGTGATTCTGCCCCTCTACTCTGCTCTGGGGAGACCCCACCTGGAGCACTGTGTCCAGCTGTGGAGCCCTCAGCATAAGAAAGACACGGACCTGTTGGAGCGGGTCCAGAAGAGGGCCACAAAAATGATCAGGGGGGATGGAACCCCTCTCCTATGAAGAAAGGCTGAGAGAGTTGGGGTTGTTCAGCCTGGAGAAGAGAAGGCTTCGGGGAGACCTTATTGCAGCCTATCAGTACTTAAAGGGGGCTTATAAGAAAGATGGAGAGAGACTTTTTACCAGGGCCTATAGTGACAGGACAAGGGGCAACGGTTTAAACTGAAAGAGGGTAGATTTAGACTAGATATAAGGAAGAAATTCTTTACAATGAGCGTGGTGAGACACTGGAGGAGGTTGCCCAAACAAGTTGTGGATGCCCCATCAGTGGAAGTGTTCAAGGTCAGGTTGGCCAGGGCTTTGAGCTGCTTGATCTAGTGAATGATGTCCCTACCCATGGCAGTGAGGTTGGAACTAGATGATCTTTAAAGGTCCCTTCCAACCCAAACCATTCTATGATTCTATGAAAATAATCTAAGATGAGGTCAACTCATTCAATTGTGATCAGAAGGGATTATTTCATAGAATTCAAAGAGGCTACGATTTTAACAAACAATCTTATTTCCAGTTTCTAGTCTGAGGATAGCTTTTTTCACAACAGTTAATTCTGTACAGTAGAGAAGTGTTATATTTGAAAGTTCTGTTAGATTTAGGCCTAGTGAGATCTTCAAAGTATTTAGTACTAGCTTCAGTCTTTTCTTCATGAGGACAATGAGATCTGAAGAAATTCATATTTTATACTTACATATCATCATGGTATGGTATGAATGAAAAAATATTTACTTGAACATTTAGAAATTTTGTCATGGAAATTTTGAATTCCCGGTACACCTCTATTCTGTGATACATGCCAGTGCATCCATTTTAAGTGGAAGTTGCATTCAGGTACATACCAGTACTCTTCAGGTAGTACAGTGCTGTCTCATTTCCATCTATCTCTTTATTGGTCTTGAGATCAGCTATAAAATTGATGTTTATTACACTTGTCTTTTCACAAAATATCTTCTTTGTCTATGTTATCAGCTTTACTAAGTAAATAACCAAAAGCCAGAGCAAAGTTTTAGAGCTTGTGTTCATTGAAGTATGTTCATTTCTTTAAAAACATGAAAAGTGTTGATTTTATAGGATTTTCTTTGCCTTTTAGTTATTTTTTTCAGTTTTAACATAGGTAAATATAGAGTTCTAGGTTCTAATCCCGTGGAATTCATTGTGTTTCTTCAAGTTAGTGACAATTTGCACTGCGGAAGCTCTGACTCAGGTTGCTTAGTTTTGTAGTGCAATTATGAGAAACATTTAAATGCATATTTAATGAAACCCCAGTTATCTTTGCCTCTTTTATTACCTGGCTGACCAAAAGTTTGCCATGTCTGCATGTATATAAAAGAATCTTTTTTTTTTTTTTCCAAGGCACTCAGGTACATAAAAACATTGAGATTGTACTTAACTCACCTGGGAGACACTGCTAAATAGTTAAGTCATCAAGTGACAACTGAGATTTGGAGGAAACAGGTTGTTTATAATTCACAGTTCACTTTTTTAATTTGGTAGATTTTTTGAAATTAAATTCTACCACTGACTATACCTTTTGCACATATAAGTATGTTTTTAAATGTTACTGTTTCGTAGCAAATTTGTTAAGATTTGTTCTAGTTGAGCTAACCTCTAAACCTTATTTCTAAAGTGCATATATAATGTAAAGGAATTATCATGTAGTTTGCTTCATTCACCAGTTTTGATCATCAGAAATACTAGGATAAGCATGGGAATAATGTGTTGACAGCATGTTTGAAATACAAATGTTACATATTGCTCTTACATAAAGCAAAAAAAAAAAAAACCACACCCCAAAATCCAACCCACCAAAGTAATATAAGGCTGTCATGACATCTAGTGGCAGTTGTTCATTCTTATATTAGCTCAATCCGTATTATTCTAATATATTACTTTTAGCCTTGTGCTTCAGTAGAGCTGACCTAATGCTCTAGTAGAGCATTATTACAGTAAGACAGAGCAAAAAGAACTTTTGCATTTCTTTTCCTGCCTAGCATTACTATTAGCTATAAAAAAAATGAATTTAAATAGCACATAGATAGTGAAAATAACCAAAATAAGTTAGTGAATTAAAAATCAGTAACAACATACATCTCTCTGCATTTCAGAACAGCAATAGCGAACTATTTATATATTTAAAAAAATAGGTTTTTTAAGCTTATGTGAAAGGATATAAAAAGTCTGTCTTTTTTTAAAGTCATTGATCAGTGAAGCCTCCCAAATAAGTACAGATGGCACCTTTACATCTCTTCTGATTCCAAGACAGTGTGGAATGAAATCAGTCCATTTACAGGTTCACTCAGTCCTTGCAGTCACTTTAATCTAGCTCACGTGTTAGTCTCCTAGAAACTATTCTACTGGCCAGGGATCTGCTGGGTGCACGATCCTCTGTCAGCCCCTTTGCATTTGCAGAACATCCTCCCAAATTGCTAATTTGAACAAGCATCCAACAGTAAGAAAGATAAGGAGGGAGAAATCCTCCAGCGTACTTTTAAAGCCATTTGGAATTGTCCACTGAGGGGTGGGTGGTTGTACAAGCAATGAAGATACCTAATTCCTGCTGCTAAATTACATGGCTAAAGTTAAACAATACAGATATCTCTCAGACTGATCTTTGCAGGTCCATAGTGTGTATCTACATTGATTTTGAAATGTTTTTGTTTCTTTTTAAACCTCTTTGAACTGTTTAAACTATTGTCTTCCCCTAATCCTCATGTAGTTTCCTGGTTTTCCAGGGCATTACCATTTTTTCCAGCATTGGAAACAAAATGAGTCATATTTTGATTTTGTATGAGCAAACCTCTGCTTAACGCAGCGGGAGGATCTGTTTCAGAACTTTGTACTCTTACATTTTCTGCAGCATTGACACGAGGATGAAAAGCACTTTTTATAAGCTTTCGATTCTGTACAAAAATATGTTGCTAATTTTTTGGGTATTTTTATAAACTGAATAGAACAGTAAACCCATTGGGAAGAGAGGGGACATAGCTAGAATTAAAGGTGATAAAATGAGTTCCATCCTGCTTGAAAGGAAATATAAAAGTTGAAAGAGTAGACATTCTGTGAATTATGCACTATTATATAATAATATGTAATGTGATACTATGTTTAAATATGGTTGACTTGAGAGATATTGCTGACATCCCTTTTATGAGATGTACAACTGTGAATAAACTTAAAGTACTGTTTACCGAATATAGTAAAACAAGTACATTAGTGTGCTGCACACCATAGAATGCAATCAGTTGACCTTTAAGGAAACTGTTTAGATTCTGATTTCCTCCCACTCTTACTGCTTCACAAGGATCATGTTTACAACCTTCACCACACACACAACCCTTTTTTCTCTTTTTATCATAGAATCTCACCATCAGATAGAGGGCATGAAGAAGCCTCCCTCTTTTATAGCACATATTTTCAAAGGCTCTTTTTACTAATGTAATCTTTTCACAACTGTCATTTAACTTTTATTCTCCAGTTTGTAAACCCTCTGTATTTTAAATTTCTTTCTAGTATCTTTTTGGAACATGTGTTTATTACAACTTTCATCTGATTCTGACATGTGAAAGGTTCAGTAAATTTTTTTCTGCAAATCATGTGAAAAATGTTACTAATTATTAGTAACATAATTATGTTGCTAGTTATTACTAATATTATTGCATGGATTGCTAATAATGACGATAACTGTCATTTTAGTTTATAACACAGTACAGCTGACAAAGCCCAAATATGCCATTCATTCATGAAGCAATGATGTTGACAATAGAGTTTTAGTGACCTGTTTGTGTTCCTTAGCTATAGCAGAGGAGATGGTTTCTGGTTAGGTACATTTGTTTTATTTCCAAGAGATCCTAAAGAGTGGGTTTCTGCAATATCTCATTTGTCACAAAAGATTTCTCTTGGGAAGTTCTATGAGATTCCTTTCTTTTATATCTCTCATTTCTCCTATGACTGCTAGGCAGTTTCATGAATGGAAGTGAGCTTCTGTTTCATAATATAAAGTTTTATGGCACTTTTGCTTTCCCAGTGCCCAGCAATTTAGGCACAGGAGAGAAAATGCTAGTGTATTAGTAGAAGGTTTGAGAGGAAACCTCATGGAAAGATTTTTTTTTCCCCTCAAGCTCTTAAAGGAAACAGTCTTTTTTGTCCCTGTATTCACAGTCAAAGTGTACATTTAGTTTTCATTTTCTTCTGGAATTATAGGTATGTTTGCTTGCCAAAATAATCCTCTTCATCATATGTTTAGTCAGACATTTGTGCCTTTTTCCTGTAGATCTCGAACTTGCCACTAATCTCCCTGCTTTTTAGATTTCTAGATTGCTGTTGCACTTTGAGATGGAACAGGTAGAGATGTTAAAGCTATTTGCTGATGCTACCATTTGTTTATCATTTATTTCTGGACCTAGTTTAAGGGATTGAACTTTTTTCTAGGCTACAAAGTAGTACAGTAGTAGCAAAGAGCCACTAGAATCTCACAGAGTGCAGGATGGTATGAGAATTGAGTGGATATTTGGTTTTGCAAAGAAGAAGAGTTGTAATGAGCATGGAGCTACGTATGGAGGGATGGAAGGAGTACAATACTGAGTTAATATAGTTCACCACCACCAAAAGTTCTAGATCCATCACCACCAAAGTTCTAGATATTTATGACATAAACTTGAAATCCATGTCCTCACAGGTTAAATCTTGTATTGTATTTTACTGTATTATTATAAAAAACTGAAGGGAAAGTATTTGTTAATTATTATGCTGTTGTTTACCTCTTGAGTCTTCCAAGAACATTTTTCTTTTGTATTCCCCCTTATCCAGTCAAAAAATTAGATGTGTGATTATATGATCTAAATGGTTTCTTATTCTTCATAGTTGATGCATTAAGTTGTTTATATCTGCCTTCACAATAGCTCTAGCAAAATTTTATATTTTAAAATAATGTATCTTAGTAGTTAGATACACTGAGAATCTTTAAATTTATTTAGTTATAGCTAAACATTGCAGAATAATGTATTGGATGCTCTGTGGAAGCATGTAAGCTGGATTCCTGAGGTTTGAGCATGACATAAGCCATATGCCCAATGACTCAACACAGTATTTACAAGCTAACTTGAATTATTCAGCACTACTTTTTTTTCCATAGCCTTTCATGTCCCCTCGATACCCTGGAGGTCCAAGGGCACCTTTAAGAATACCCAATCAGGTAAGAATTTATCACTGATGCACATTTGTGTTCCAGGGGCATGGTGCAGTATTGAGAACAGGGAATGTTCTCTCATTGGCTACCAATTTCTCTGACATACAAAACTCACTTAGTTTCTCTCTACCCCATTTTGTCTGACCATTAAATGGTTATTTTGATATGGTGTGTGATAAGACACACCACTCTCAGCTCACTTTCCTGTGCTTAATTAGTGTCTACACCTCAAAATTTATTGTGCATTAAGCCTGTCTACAGAGGGAGAATATAGTTGTCTTGTGCAGTGCTTCATTAACCTTAGCCAATCAGTGCTGTCTCCTCTGAGAAGGCAGCAGAATGTCTCCATGGTTGCTATATTCTGTAAACTTTCCTAACCACATTAAGCAGTAAGCACTGAGAATTTTTTTACTTAATTATGCATAAAATGCATCACTCCCTCCTATTCCTTGTTAGATGTGTAAAGTATTTTTACTTTGCAGTTATGGAGATTATTGGTGAGGTAAAGATATCATAAAGTACACTGTGCCTCTTACAGAATGAGTAATGAGCTGCTGTTTGTCAGCAGAGACCTTTATTGGCCCATCTGTGAAAAGATGGTTCTGGAAGCAGATAACTTCTGCATTTTTACAAATTTTTACATTTTTGTTCTCCTTAGTGTAGATAGATGAGAACACAGTAGTTAGCAGATTAAAAGTTAGAGATAAGCAGATGGAAATTATCAGCTGAGCTCTGAAAGTGAAACTGAGTCAATTAAAAGACTGGGAAAGGTTGATAGGATAGCTGGAATAGGATTTTTTTGCGCAGCTTAGACTTCCAGGACTGCTTTTCTTGTGGTCACAGCTTGATGAGGAGACTTTTCTGCTCCAACCTCAGTTCTGGCTATTGTTTATGTCTATATGGCACAATGTCAACAAAATGATCTTGAGCACTGGCACAACATTGCCAGAAAGTTGAGGTTTAAATTTTAGTGAGCTGGACACTTCAGGTTGCAAGACTTCTTCAAATGTTCCTCTCAATGATGTTTGAGAGCAGGTTAAGTTATCTATAGCATAGCTACTTTCTCACAAGGGAAATAGGTGACTTAACATTCCTGAAGTGATCATCAAGGGACAATATAAGAGTGCAATATTAGGGCTTTAGTTAAATATTTGTTATAGATATACTGTAACTCAGTATCATATATCTTCCTGCTTTTTGCACCTTTCAATAATGTTAGCCAAAGATACACAAGCGTTTGGCTTTCACTTTTTTTATTTCTCTTTCTACGTTTCTGAATTGTATAAATACTGGCAGGTAAAAACTGGATGTGGTAAATGCTGTAAAAGTGCTACCAACCTGCAGTTTTAGTTTCAGAACTATTTTTTAGCTATTTTTGTCTGTACATTATATTATTTTCAGATTAGAGCTGTAACATAATCTTAGTGAATTACAGCTCTTGCAATTCATTTACATTGTGCTGCATTCATGAATTACTGCTTTTGGCAATGCTGCCATACTGTAAGTTGCAGTATATATGGGCAGTGTGTGGAAGTAATAAACTATTGTAATGCAGCTTTAAGGTTGAAATTTTGATTACATGAAAGTCAGTAAAAATCAGAGTTAAAGTTCCCACTGTAACTATAATTCTATCCCTTAATGCATTGCAGTAGGGATTATATTTCTTATGCAAGGAAGTGTAACAAAGGGCATGCGTACACAGCACAGTGCAGTGCTGTGTAAGGATATCTGAGCTAGTTTTAAGCTTTTTAGCAAAGAAAGTTAGCATATACTGAGTATCACACTAATGCACCTAAAGTGCCTCTAGTACTCGCTCATCTAGTCCTACAAGAGCATCTGCTCTTGGCAATGCATTGTGCTGTGCAGTTTTCTTGAAAAGTAATATGATACACTGGAAAGGAACTGCAGTCTCTTATGTAACTATCTACACTAATTACTGCATGAGTTAAGTCTTCAGTCAAATGGGCTTACAGCAGTTCCTCCCTCCTTGTCCTTATTTATCACCTGTCATCTGACAGAAATGAACAGTTCCTGCTTCACCAGTATTTGGCACTTCTCTGTGTATTTCATGTATTGTTCTTGCATATTGTCCTAACTTGGAGCCAATGAAGTAAATATAAAACTCTGATTTAAATTATGTAGTCTCAGATTAATATATATTCCATAAATACTGCAATAGAATACCTTTCGAGTAGGTGTTAAAATGAGGTAACAATGTGGATCTTAATTTTGAATTTCCTACCTCTTGCGGAAATAAACCTTCGAGTATTTGCAGATGGTTCCCCTTTGTATATATCCCAAACTACCACAGTATTTCCAAGTCAAGAGTAACTGAACCGTTCCCTCAGTAAGCAATAACTTTATTGCCTGAGTAGATTACTTTCATAATACCAGATTAATTCACTCCAGATACATTTTTACTGAAAATGTGGTGGTGTTCTGAAATGTTAAATAGCACTTTATGGATCAGCTACAAAGATCCATTTATAACAACATGTTTCTAGTTGACTAAACTATAGGGCAACTAAACTTTAGTCTAGTTGACTAAACTCAAAGGGCAGATAAAAATCTGGGGATTTAAAAATAATATGTTTGATTTGGACCAGAGGTGAGGTATCTTCATGCTTGAAGGCAAGATTTAGGAGCAAGTTTTGTGACTCTTGTACTACTCTCTTGTAGATAATAGGCTTATTTTAGCATTGATATCCTTCAAGAGTAAGGCAGAGTGTAAGCTAAAATATCACTCACATCACAGCCCTAATTTACCCTTTGAATGCTGTGAAGTTGGCTCATTTATGACTCATTCTCAGAGAAGATCACAATCTTCACATTCTGGCCTCTTAAAGGAAGATGTTAAAATAATGGTTAAAAAGGAAAACTGTAAAAATTTAAGCTTAGGATAAATTACCAGGTAACCAAGAAATAGGTAGTGTTCTGAGATTAAAAAATAGGTAAGGTAAATTGAATGAAGAATTGGGGAAAAAAGAAAGAAAATTAGGCAAGATTATATTTTTGAGATTATTTATACATAATTCCATGGAAGCCCAAGATTTTGTTTGTGCAAATCCATAATCAGGGTCTTAGGCATTTAGGAGAATTAACTCTTCCAGATTGCTCTTGATTTGGAAGAAACATCTGAGAATTAAAAACAAAATACCTGTATTATATGTTTAACACAAATTATAGTGTATTATCTCCTTTTAATACTGTTTCTATGTCTGCAGACACTTGGAGGTGTCCCAGGAAGTCAGCCATTATTGCCTAGTGGGATGGACCCAACACGGCAGCAAGGTGAAGTGTGAAATAATTATTTGGAATGTTCAAAAGTACTATGATCTCAAACTTGTGTCTTTCTCTTTATGTTTGTTGTGGTTTAACCTCAGCCGGCAACTAAGCACCACCCAGCTGCTTGCTCACTCCCCCCCCGGTGGGATGGGGGAGAGAATCGGAAGGGTAACAGTGAGAAAACTCGTGGGTTGAGATAAAGACAGTTTAATAGGGAAAGCAAAAGCCACGCATGCAAGCAAAGCAAAACAAGGAATTCATTCACTGCTTCCCATCAGCAGGCAGGTGTTCAGCCATCTCCAGGAAAGCAGGGCTCTATCACGCGTAACGGTTACTTGGGAAGACAAACGCCATCACTCTGAATGTCCCCCCCTTCCTCCTTCTTCCCCCAGCTTTATATGCTGAGCATGACGTCACATGGTATGGAATATCCCTTTGGTCAGTTTGGGTCAGCTGTCCTGGCTGTGCCCCCTCCCAGCCCCCTGTGCACCTCCAGCCTTCTCAGTCGGTAGAGCATGGGAAGCTGAAAAGTCCTTGACTAGTGTAAGCACTACTTAGCAACAACTAAAACATCCGTGTGTTATCAACTTTGTTCTCCTCCTAAATCCAAAACACAGCACTGTACCAGCTACTAGGAAGGAAATTAACTCTATCCCTGCCGAAACCAGGACAATGTTTCAAAGCTTAATGCAACTTTGTAAACTCTTTGTTAAACTAAGGGATTATTTGTTAAAGTTGTTTCAGAAGGTGCTTGTATATTGCATAGCTGTTCAAGTTGCATAATTTTCTTTCCAGGGCATCCAAACATGGGTGGGCCAATGCAGAGAATGACTCCTCCAAGAGGAATGGTTCCTTTAGGACCACAGGTACCTTCCATGGATATATATCTCTTTTTATTGACAGGATCTGTACTTATACTATATTATTCTGGCTTTCTGTGAGTTGAAGATAGAATGTGCCAGGACCTGTTCTTCTAATGCCATTTTAAAATAAATTTTATCTCTTTTATAGAATTAATTCTGAATTGCAGCTGTACAAAGTCTCAAATTCAAGAATAAGTTATTTTAATTAACAGTTGAAATTAAAACTTACTTAAGTAACTTCCTTATTTCAGAAAAGTTATGTTTATACCCCAGACAGTGTATGTTATAACTAAAGGATTTGTAAAGGAGCTCAAGGACTGAATAGGTGTTTCCTTATCCTCCGAACCTAATTGATTGCACTGTTTAGGAGGGAAAAATTAATCTAATACAATTAAGTTAGTCAAACTCTTTGTAGTAAAAAATCCCAAAAAAATTCTTTAAAGATTTTTCTTCATCCAATATTGATCTAGATTTTTGTTGAGTGCCAGAGTGATTTTAATGTAAAATTTGAAGTTCACGCTGCCGTTTCTCCTCCTTATCAATCATAAGCATCTCTCTAGCTCTGTTTTCAAGGAGCAAAGCAACATTGAATTGCAAGAATTAGCCTGCTGCCTTGCTGCACAGGCAGTAAATGGGAAACCCTTAATGTGCTGGTATAGAAATCATAGAATCATAGAATCATAGAATCATAGAATAGTTTGGGTTGGAAGGGACCTCTAAAGGTCATCTAGTCCAACCCCCCTGCCGTGGGCAGGGACATCAGCAACTAGATCAGGTTGCTCAGAGCCCTGTCCAACCTGACCTGGAATGTTTCCAGGGATGGGGCATCCACCACCTCTCTGGGCAACCTGTGCCAGTGTTTCACCACCCTCAGCGTAAAAAATTTCTTCCTTATATCTAGTCTAAATCTACCCCCCTTTAGTTTAAAGTAGAGTAGAGGGGCAGAATCACCTCCCTTGACCTGCTGGCCACGCTTCTTTTGATGCAGCCTAGGATACGATTGGCCTTCTGGGCTGCGAGCGCACATTGCTGGCTCATGTCCAGCTTCTCATCCACCAGAACCCCCAAGTCCTTCTCGGCAGGGCTGCTCTCAATCCCTTCAACCCCCAGCCTGTATTGATACCGGGGGTTGCCCCGACCCAGGGGCAGGACCTTGCACTTGGCCTTGTTGAACCTCATGAGGTTCACACGGGCCCACTTCTCGAGATTGTCCAGGTCCCTCTGGATGGCATCCCGTCCCTCAGGTGTGTCGACCGCACCACTCAGCTTGGTGTCACCTGCAAACTTGCTGAGGGTGCACTCGATCCCACTGTCTATGTCATTGATGAAGATATTAAACAGTACCGGTCCCAATACGGACCCCTGCGGGATGCCACTCGTCACCAATCTCCATCTGGACATTGAGCCGTTGACCACTACCCTCTGGATGCGACCATCTAACCAATTCCTCACCCACCGGACAGCCCACCCATCAAATCCATACCTCTCCAGTTTAGACAGAAGGATGTTGTGGGGGACCGTGTCAAAGGCCTCACAGAGGTCCAGACAGACGACATCTGTAGCCCTTCCCGTGTCCACTGATGCAGTCCCTCCATCATAGAAGGCCACTAGGTTGGTCAGGCAGGACTTGCCCTTGGTGAAGCCATGCTGGCTGTCTCGAATCACCTCCCTGTCCTCCATGGGCCTTAGCAGAGCTTCCAGGAGGATCTGTTCCATGATCTTCCCAGGCACAGAGGTGAGACTGACTGGCCTGTAGTTCCCTGGGTCTTCCTTTTTTCCCTTTTTAGATTTATTAGGATAGACTGACTGATTAGAAGATAAATGTAATGGTTATTTTATATGTTATAAAAGTGATATAATGTGGTGTAATTTCATACAAGCATTTATTGATACACTGTTCATTAACAAAATCTAATTAAAAATAATTTTATTTAAATTTTATAATGTAGAAACACCAGAACAGTCCAGATTTCTTATTTTGATTGAGCTCCCTTGGTATAAAAGTTGAATACATTATAAAACCTCCCCCTCACTGGCCATTGATTTGATCTCTATATGTGTATATAATTCCTCCTGAAACAACTGACATTTTAAGTATTCTTAGTGTGTTTGTATTGTTTGAGTAGTACATGTAATTCTTTTTCCTTGGGGATAACAATATTATTTTTTTAAGTCAACAATGGAAATTCCTGAGAGAATAAATTACATTGGCCTATCTAGTCAGCAGTTATGTAGGGATATCATTAACCTGCTGTCCTTTCTTTCCCCCTCCTCTTTGGTTTTGTTTTTTTGTTTTGTGGTAGTCTGACCCTTGGTTATCATTGCAGAACTATGGAGGTGCAATGAGACCCCCACTGAATGCTTTAGGTGGCCCGGGGATGCCTGGAATGAACATGTAAGCATAATAATAAAGTCTTAAAATATTTAGAAAAAAACATTATTTCATTGTAGAAGTAACATTTGATAAATGTATGACAAGGGAGAACATGCTTTGGTTAGTAAACATGCTTTGATGGATAATAACTGCAATTAAAAAAAGTGAACCTACAGCAATTCTTCTGCACACATCTCTTACAGGTTCTTTTGCTTTTCTTCCAAGTCTGTACAAATACTGAGTTTCTTTTACAGGTCAAAATTCAAATATTGGGAATATTTTGTCAGTTTAGTCACTGATATTTGCTTGTATGCATTTTTTAATGACATTGTTTTCCTTTTTTTTTTCTGATTATTTTGCCAAGAAAAGTGCAAGTATGCTTCTTTTCTGCAAAACAAATACATTATTTTAGCAAAATAAAACCATTGTCTATATTTATAAAAAGGACACATATTTGAAAAAAAGAGTGTGGATGATTCTCCCTCTGTTGCTGTTTTTATTTCTGTAACTACATTTATTTCTACTCTAACTGGATAGAACAGTATTACAGATATAAGTTCTTCAGTATTTCTGTGTACTTCTCAGGCTGGTTTGTCATTTAGTGTAAATTGACTGAGTTCAGTTAAGCTATATGAATTTATTCCAGGTGTGGATTTGGTCATTGGAATGCATTATTCCTTTTACACCTGTAGAGACACACACCCTTCCTAAGCATGTAGAAAAATTTTAGATGTAAAATTACTGTATCTACAGTAGACTAGATTTAGTCTAGAGCGAAGCCACCGAGGCGAAGGGCTCCGGAGCGGAGGATCGCAACAGGGGACCCTTCCTGAAGCGGCAAAACCGCGGCAAAACCCGCGAAAAGCAAAAGCGCAGGGAGTGAGAGGGTGCCCCAGCCCCCCCCGTTCCCCGAGCCAAAGGAGGGAGCTCCTGATGAGTGGCAGCTCTGACTCAGCGTGGGCGGGGACAAGAGGGGCGGCGGCCAAACCCCCTCACTTACAAGAGCAGACCCCAGGGAGCGCGAGCAACCCGGAGCGCGGCGAACAGGGCGGGCAAACAGGACGTGGCGTGTCAGAAGGGCGTGGCGTGGCGCGGCAGTTTGCGCGGCAGTTCACGAGGGAGGGCGTGCAGGGAAGGTGAGCGGGCAAGGTGCAGCCCCACTCCCGGCTCTAGAGGCCAACTCAACTGGTAATCGTCGGCTTCCGAGAAGAGTACCAGCTATGGTTTCCACTCGTCCGAAAGCCGTCGCCAGAAGGAATGTGGTGACCCAGACAGAGCTCACATGCAAGAACACAGCTGTCCAGGTCTCTGGCTGCAGGGAGTGCCTGAGCCTGTCAGCTGTACCAGAGGGCAGCAGAGACACCACCTGTGTGCGGTGTGACCAGGTGGATGATCTGCTCGGCCTGGTGGCAGAGCTGAAGGAGGAGGTGGAAAGGTTGAGGAGTATCCGGGAGTGTGAGAGGGAGATAGATTGGTGGAGCTGCACCCTACCGTCCCTGAGGCAGAGGCAGCAGATGGAGGCTCCGCGAGAAGCAGAGGACCCCCTGCCCTCTTGCCACCAGGTAGAAGGAGGGGACCTAAGCGACGGGGGGCAATGGAAACAGGTCCCTGCTCGGGGTGCCAGGCGAACCCCCGCCCGGCCTCCCTCACCTTCCCGGTTGCCTTTACACAACAGATATGGGGCCCTGGAACTTGAGGGCGAGGCAAACGAGGATGTAGACGAAGGTCCATCCAGGGGGTCGCCTAGGGTGAGGCAGTCAGCCCCACGCATTATGACTGCCTCTGCTAAGAAAAAAAGGAGGGTAATTGTCATAGGCGATTCCCTTCTGAGGGGAACAGAGGGCCCTATATGCCGACCGGACCCATCCCACAGGGAAGTCTGCTGCCTCCCTGGGGCCCGGGTCAGAGACATCACTAGGAAGCTCCCTGGTCTGGTACGGTCTTCTGATTACTACCCGCTGCTGGTTATACAGGCTGCAGTGATGAGGTTGCAGAGAGAAGTCCTGCAGTGATCAAAAGGGACTTCAGGGCACTGGGGCGACTGGTTGAAGGATCGGGAGCACAGGTAGTGTTTTCCTCTATCCCTACAGTGGCAGGGAGGGATACTGAAAGGAGCAGGAAAACACACCTGATCAACACGTGGCTCAGGGGCTGGTGCCATCGGAGGAATTTTGGCTTTTTTGATCACGGGGAGGTTTACACAGCACCGGGCCTGCTGGTGACAGATGGAGTCCAGCTGTCTCACAGGGGAAAAAGGATCATGGCTCATGAATTGGCGGGGCTCGTTGAGAGGGCTTTAAACTAGGTTCGAAGGGGGAAGGGGATAAAACCAGGCTCACTAGAGATGAGCCTAGGGGTGGTGTGCCGATGCCGGGGGTGAAATCAATAGCCCAGCTCAAGTGCATCTACACCAATGCACGCAGCATGGGCGGCAAGCAGGAGGAGCTGGAAGCCGTTGTGCAGCAGGATAGCTATGACTTAGTCGCCATCACAGAAACATGGTGGGGTGACTCTCATGATTGGAGTGCTGCAATGGATGGCTATAAACTCTTCAGAAGGGACAGGCGAGGAAGGAGAGGCGGTGGGGTGGCCCTGTATGTTAGGGAGTGTTTCGATTGTCTAGAGCTCAACGATTGTGATGGTACGGTTGAGTGTCTATGGGTAAGGATGAGGGGGAAGGCCAACGAGGCAGATATCCTGCTGGGAGTCTGTTATAGACCACCCAACCAGGATGAAGGGGCGGATGAAGTGTTCTACAAGCGGCTGGCAGAAGTCTCTCAATCGCTAGCCCTTGTTCTCATGGGGGACTTCAACTTCCCAGATGTCTGCTGGAAATACAACACGGCAGAGAGGAAGCAGTCTAGGAGGTTCCTGGAGTGTGTGGAAGACAACTTCCTGACACAGCTGGTAAGTGAGCCTACCAGGGGAGGTGCCTCGCTCGACCTGCTGTTTACTAACAGAGAAGGACTGGTGGGAGATGTGGTGGTCGGAGGCCGTCTTGGGCTTAGCGACCATGAAATGATAGAATTCTCGATTCTTGGTGAAGTAAGGAGGGGGACCAGCAAAACCGCAACCATGGACTTCCGGAGGGCGGACTTTGGCCTGTTCAGGACGCTGGTTGAGAGAGTCCCGTGGGAGACGGTCCTGAAGGGCAAAGGGGTCCAGGAAGGCTGGACGTTCTTCAAGAAGGAAGTCTTAAAGGTGCAGGAGCAGGCTGTCCCCGTACGCCGTAAGAAGAACGGGCGGGGAAGACGACCGGCCTGGCTGAACGGGGAGCTCTTGCTGGGACTCAGGAAAAAAAGGAGAGTTTACCGCTTGTGGAAGAAGGGGCAGGCGACTCAAGAAGAGTACAGGGATCTCGTTAGGTCATGCAGAGAGGAAATGAGAAAGGCAAAAGCCCAGCTAGAACACAATCTGGCTGCTGTCGTTAAAGACAACAAAAAAAGTTTTTACAAATATATTAATGACAAAAAGAGAGCCAAGGAGAATCTCCATCCTTTATTGGATGCGGGGGGGAACATTGTCACCGAGGATGAGGAAAAGGCTGAGGTACTCAATGCCTTCTTTGCCTTAGTCTTTAACAGGCAGACCAGTTATCCTTAGGGTACTCGGCCCCCCGAGCTGGAAGACAGGGACGGCGAGCAGGATGAACCCCCCATAATCCAAGAGGAAGCAGTCAATGACCTGCTATGCCACCTGGATGCTCACAAGTCTATGGGGCCGGATGGGATCCACCCGAGAGTGCTGAGGGAGCTGGCGGAGGTGCTCGCCAAGCCATTCTCCATCATCTATCAGCAGTCCTGGTTAACGGGGGAGGTCCCGGAAGACTGGAGGCTTGCCAATGTGACGCTCATCTACAAGAAGGGCCGGAAGGAGGATCCGGGGAACTCCAGGCCTGTCAGCCTGACCTCGGTGCCGGGGAAGATTATGGAGCGGTTCATCTTGAGGGCGCTCACAAGGCATGAGCGGGACAACCAGGGGATCCGTCCTAGCCAGCACGGATTCATGAGAGGCAGGTCCTGCTTGACCAACCTGATCTCCTTCTATGACCAGGTGACCCGCCTAGTGGATGAGGGAAAGGCTGTGGATGTGGTCTACCTGGACTTCAGGAAGGCCTTTGACACTGCCTCCCACAGCATTCTCCTAGAGAAGCTGGCGGCTCACGGCTTAGACAGGTGTACTCTGCGCTGGGTCAAAAACTGGCTGGACGGCCGGGCCCAGAGAGTTGTGGTGAATGGAGTTCAATCCAGTTGGCGGCCGGTCACGAGCGGTGTTCCCCAGGGCTCAGTTTTGGGGCCGGTCTTGTTTAATATCTTTATCGATGATCTGGATGAGGGGATCGAGTGCACCCTCAGTAAGTTTGCAGACGACACCAAGTTGGGCGGGAGTGTTGATCTGCTCGAGGGTAGGAAGGCTCTGCAGAGGGACCTGGACAGGCTGGATCGATGGGCCGAGGCCAACTGTATGAGGTTCAACAAGGCCAAGTGCCGGGTCCTGCACTTCGGCCACAACAACCCCATGCAGCGCTACAGGCTTGGGGCAGCGTGGCTGGAAAGCTGCCCAGCAGAGAAGGACCTGGGGTTGTTGGTCGACAGCCGGCTGAACATGAGCCGGCAGTGTGCCCAGGCGGCCAAGAAGGCCAATGGCATCCTGGCCTGTATCAGAAATAGTGTGGCTAGCAGGACTAGGGAAGTGATCGTGCCCCTGTACTCGGCCCTGGTGAGGCCGCACCTCGACTACTGTGTTCAGTTTTGGGCCCCTCACTACAAGAAGGACGTTGAGGTGCTGGAGCGTGTCCAGAGAAGGGCAACGAGGCTGGTGAGGGGTCTGGAGAACAAGTCTTATGAGGAGCGGCTGAGGGGACTGGGGTTGTTTAGCCTGCAGAAAAGGAGGCTGAGGGGAGACCTCATCGTTCTCTACAACTACCTGAAAGGAGGTTGTAGCGAGGTGGGTGTCGGTCTCTTCTCCCAAGTAACAAGCGATAGGACAAGAGGAAATGGCCTCAAGTTGTGGCAGGGGAGGTTTAGATTGGACGTGAGGAAAAATTTCTTTACTGAAAGAGTGGTGAAACATTGGAACAGGCTGCCCAGGGAAGTGGTGGAGTCCCCATCCCTGGAGGTATTTAAAAGATGAGTAAATGAGGCGCTTAGGGACATGGTTTAGTGGGCATGGTGGTGTTGGGTCGACGGTTGGACTCGATGATCTTAGAGGTCTTTTCCAACCTCAGTGATTCTATGATTCTATCATTCTATGATTCTAAACTAAGGATTTTAGCATAGCAAATAGCCCAAAATGAGGAATCTTCTGCACTTATGATAAATCCTTTGCTCACTAAGAGATGTTTCTATGATTAGCAAGTCTGGGAAAAAATAAGTTGCTCCTTGCATTATTTAGATTTGTCTCTTAAGAGATTCAGAAATTTTAAGGGGCTGTTATAATTACATTTAACATAACACAGGCCAGAGATTATCAAGTGATTCTTGTATCTTGGCCCTACCTCTACATAAGTTACTACACTGTTTTTTAACCAGCGTTTTGCAATCCCTGGGTGGTCACAGAAGGCAGCATGGCATTCAGGATATCAAGACACTAAAATGATATTACAATCAGAAGCAGAGAACATTTTATTTTCTTACTCCTTTTACACCTTTGTCTTTCAAGAATGAGTTTGCAGCAGATCGACACAGAAAACACAGTCAAGATTTATATATGCTTGTTATCATTATATCATAGGTACTCATTTTTACTCATTTTTAAGTTTTATTTTATGTTTATAGGAATCATAAGCAAGAGAGGATAATTTTCATTTCAAATAAAGAATTACCAACCTCAAAAAGTAAAAGAGGTACTGAGTTTTAGAAAAATATCTAATCCAACATGTCGTTAATTTATTCTGATTTCCAGATAAAACTTGAATTCTTGAAGCAAATAAAATCTACAGTTGGTTGTTACTCTATTGTAGACAGCATATATTTGACTCAAGACAATTCTAGGAACCTTCCCAAGGGTAGGCATTTCTTCTTTTAAATATTTTCTCTACATCGATTCTATTTAGATATTTGACATTCAGTGCGAGTATATAAGCAGTACATAGATTGTCCTCAGAAGGAGATTTTATGATAAGAAAAGGAAATACAACTTTCTAAAATAAAATGTTCTATAAGTAAAATTCAGGATGGGTAAGATATTTTGAGGATAGTTATCCACATAAATCAGTATTTACATAAAAAAGACTGGCAAATGGGTTCCTGAATTAAAAAAAGAACTCCTTCTCTGCCAGAAAGAGGAATATGGTTATGGGTTGAAATACTAATATTTCATTATTGCAATATTTAAGAAGCACATTTCATCTTGTGTTGAGTCAGTAAATGTACATAGATCGTGTTCTTTTAATTCAGTGATGCGGGAAGAACATTTTTCTTTGAACTTGTGTGTTCTGTTGAAGGGGATACTATGAACTTCAGTCCTTTACTCAGGGAATTCATGAGCTTTGAGACAGTGTATGATTTCTTCTGAGTGCAACATTATATAAAGTAGTAATTATGAAGTAGGGAACCATAGCTATCTCTATGTCTACCAATCAGGCATATGCTGCAGTCCTTTACATTTCTTACAAACTCATCTTTACTCCAGTTCAGCTGAAAGTGGGAACAGAAAACAAGACTTCATACTGTCCCTTGCTATATAATGCACATTAAAGGCTTAAGAGAGTCCCAAGTGCTAATGCTGGAATATTATGCTGTAACATATATTGATCTGTGTTATATGCTGAATCACAGACCTTTGTAAGGAGTTCCATTATTGCATGCCTTCTACATGAATAATTTTTTAGAACTTTTTTTATTATCAAACAGTATTTTTTCCTCTTTCAAATGGAGTAACTTATGCTGTTGTTTGGATTTCTTTTAACTGTATTTCCAAGACATCAGTTTGATTTCTTACTGTAAAGTTATTGCTGTCAAATTTGTCTGAAATCTGATAGTACTAAAGTCCTTATACTGTGAAATCTTAGTAAAGACTTCTCTGATCAATTCCAATATTCAAAATCAGTCAGAGTGCATCTAAGGATAACCCATGGGCAGTAGCAATAAATGGACCCAAATGGTTAGAATTCATACTTTGTACATCAAATAAATTGTAAGGGATAATATAATGCTAAGAAATATCAGTGTAAGTCACGTAGTACTTGCATTTCTATGTAAGATAACTTCCCTATTGCCTTATGTATAGTGCATATTCATTTACATTTGTCTTCACATAGACATATCTTTTTCTTACATTAAAATTTTCCTGTGTTGTATTCAATTTTTTTGGATCTCTGGCTATGTTAAAATATAAAAATGTGTACTCTACAAAAAGAGTTGTCATTTTAAAATCCATCTTTTTCTCCCATGAAAGTTCAAAAGGAAGCTGTTCTGGTTAAGAGCAAAATATCTGCCAAATATAATTTTACATTTTTCTGGATGAAAAAGTATCCTTTATTGTTAAAAATGGCAACAACCAGCCTGAGAGGTCATAGACAGTATTTCAATCCAGGAGCATATACAGCATAAATTTAGTTGTATTAGGTGTATGTGGCAAGGTTTCAGTAGCGGGAGGGGAGCTGAGGGAGGGGGGCTGCAGGGGTGGCCTCTGTGGGAAGAGATCAGGGGCTGCCCTGTGCTGGACATGGCCAGTTCCAGCTGGCTCCGCAACAGCCCCACTTCAGGCCACAGCTGAGCACATCAGTGAAGTTGGTGGTGCCTCTGTGAAAACATATTTAAGAAAGGGCAAAAACATCACACAGCTGGGGGGGGGGAGGGGAGAGAAGACGACGATGAAGACGAAGACAAAGAAGAAGAAGAAGAAAGACAAAGAAGAAGAAAGACTGAGAAACAGCAGTGCCAACACCATGGTCTGAGAAGAAGGAGGGGGAGGATGTGCTCCATGGCACCAGAGCAGATATCCACCTTGCAGCCCGTAGAGGACCCCATACCAGAGCAGGTGGATATTTCCTGAGGGAATCGTGTCCTGTGGAGAACCCACGCTGGAGCTGGGGAAAAGTATGAGGAGGAAGGAGCGGCAGAGAGAAACTGTCATGCACTGACCATAGCCCCCCCCCCCCATTCCCCATCCCCCCTGAGCCACTTGGGTGGGACGATAGAGGACTTGGGAAGAAAGGAGTGAAGTTTGAGCCTGGGAAAGGGGGGAAGGTGTTGTTTTAATTTTTGTCTTTGTTTCTCACTACCCAAATCTATTTTGATTGGCAATAAATTAAATTAATTTTCCCAAATTGAATCTGTTTTTCCCATGACAGTAACTGGTAAGCAATCTCCCTGTCTTTATCTCGACCCAAGAGCTTTTTCATACTATTTGAAGCAAATACACAAGCAAATTGATGCCCAGCCAGGTTTTATTGCTGAGCATGATGTCATATGGTCTGGAATATCCCTTTGGTCAGTTTGGGTCAGCTGTCCTGGCTATGTCCCCTCCCAACTGCTTGCCTATCCCCAGCCTACTCGCTGGGGGGCAGAGTGGGAAGAAAAAGAGAAAGCCTTGATGCTGTGTAAGCAGTGTTCAGCAATAACCAGAACATTGGTGTGTTATCAACACTGTTTTAGCCACAAATGCAAGGCAGGGCTGCTATGAAGAAAGTTAACTCCATCCTGGCCAGACCCAGTACATACAAAAAGACCCTCTCCCACATTTCTGTCTTTCCAACCTTCCAAAAATAATGTCAGCAACTGTATTGGGTGTACATGGCAAGGTTTTGGTAGCGGGGGGGGGGGGGGGGGGGGGCGCTGCAGGGGTGGCCTCTGTGGGAAGTGGTCGGGGCTGCCCCATGCTGGACACAGCTGGTTCCAGCCAGCTCCACAACAGCCCCACTGCAGACCAAAGCTGAGCCAATCAGCAAAGCCTGTGGCACCTCTGTGAAAACATATTTAAGAAAGGGCAAAAATGCCACAGAGAGAGCAGAGGAGGGAACAAAAAGAGTGAGAAACAGCAAAGGGAACACTAAGGTCAGAGCTCCATGGTGGAGCAGATATCCACACTGCAACCCATGGAGGACCCACACCAAAGCAGATGGGTATTCCTAAAGAAACTGCAGCCTATGGAGAACACATGCTGAAGCAGATTTTTCTGAAGGAGTTCACCCTGTGGAGAACCCACACCAAAGCAGAGGAAATGTGAGAAGGAAGGAGTGGCAGAGAGAAACCATTATGTACTGACCATAACCCCCAATCCCCCATCCTCCCTGTGCTGCTTGGGTGGGGCAGGTAGAGGAGTCTGGAGTGGAGTGAAGTTGAGCCTGGGAAAGGGGGGAGGAAAGGTGGTGTTTTAATGTTTGTCTTTTTGTTTCTCACTACCCAAATCAGTATCTATTTTAATTGTCAATAAATTAAGTTAAACTTCCCCAAGTCAAGTCTGTTTTGCTCACTGCAGTAACTGGTAAACAATCTCCCTGTCTTTATCTCTACCCATGATCTTTCTCTTTCCTGTTCTTCCTATTTTCTCCCCTGTCCCACTGAGGAGGGAGAGTGAGTGAGTGAGTGAGCAGCTGGGTAGGAGCTTGGCTGTTAGCCAAGGCTAACCCACCACAGGCAGCATAAAATGAAATGATTCACTTAATTTTCACTTTATTTCAGTTGATTGTTTTAGCCAACTTCTTTATAGTTTTATCAACAATGTAATGAAAAATAAGTGTTTCAATATTAAAACCCTGAGGCAACATATATACTTAATAGTTTTTAGTTCTACAAAACTTTAAAATAGATAGAAAACTTCCTTAACTCATTTATAAAGCCTACTTTTTGTGTTGTATTTAAATAATTTTCCCATGTCTAGTAAGCTGTGGTGGCTAATGTAGCTTTTGTAAAGCCCATGAGGCCGAAGTGCCTTTTTAAACGCAGAAATGTTGCCATCTGCTCTGCCTTTATGTTTTCAGGGCCTTGAAAAAGTAATTTTATCTTGTTTTTATATAAATAGGAGTGCTAATGCTACCAGGAATAATTGTAGTTATTCATATGTTATGACTGTAAACATTGAGATTTTTACCTTCCATATGGTTTAGTTCCCTCAAGACTTTTAAAGTAAGAAGCCTAACCACCAAACTACTCTGAGCTCAGATAAGATTAAGAAAGTTAATATAACAGCAAGAGTTGTGAGAAAAACCTGCTCTGTCAGGAAAGGAGTTTTTTCCTTTTTCCTTTCCCTCATTTTGCTTTTAGTATCTGTCTGATGTTTAGTCTGAGTTAGCTTTATCAAAGACTCCTTTTGCCTGTTGTATTCTTCTCCCACCTGCTAGGAAATTGCCACTTAATCATAAATATACCATTTGGGCAAAGTGTAACAAAAGAATGTCTGAAAAGTCTGAAATTTCCATTTTGCCTGCTGTATGGTAAATTTCATGTTTATGTGATTTCTGTAGAGATAATGTAGCCTAAGTCAAGTAGCAAACTAATTTTAGATACGTATCTAAATATATGCTTAAAATGTATATGTATAAAATGGCATGTTTTCAATTTTTAATATATAAAATATATAGATATATCCCTATATAAATATAGTTGTTATTCTTCTTAGATACGTATTACAGCAAATGGCTTGTTTTTCTAAAAAATAGTTTTAATCAAAACATTTATAAGGAACTAGCATTACTTTTACTAATGAAACCTTACTATACTTGCGGTATTCTAGACCCATACTCAATAAATGTTTGCTACAGTCTTTCAGGAAGGTATTTAATTATGTAAGCAAGAGTACATTTCTATGGTTGAAATTGCACTTACAGTTTAGTACCTTTCTGCTTTGGTCTATATTGTAAATAGACTTTTGCGGAATGTGTGATACTTCCTCCAAATATTTTAAAAAATGTGAACAAAGTACAAAGAAAAACACTCCTCCTGAGAACTCAAAGAATTTTGCAACTTGTATTTTACTCTCTTTAAAACTTCTGTGCCACAATGAAACATTATCTCTATGTAACATAGAGTTAAATTCTCCCTGAACAAGAAGGCAGCACTATAAGAGGCACAAATTTGCAGCGTCTTTCAAATTATTCCATTGAGAACATGATAGGGGAATGTCTGATGCTTCCTAAATCTGCAGGTGTTCTGACACTGATGCAAAACTCATCTCCACTATAGCCTCTGGCAGTGTGGCTACTGATGAAAGACTTGTTATGATACAGTTCTAGCAGGTAGTGTCTTGAAAAGGCCATAGGATGAGTTAGGAACTGAAATGTCTTAAATGTAAACGGCAAGGTTCTAATAATAAATAAATTATCTGTAATCATCTCATAAACTGATTAAATGAAGAAGGTAGTGCAACAATGATAATTTTGCTATACCATTATAACTTGGTGCAGTTATGGTTTATAATCACACTTTATTACAGTTTAAAAAGCTATATCCTAACTTAATCTGGGAATAGATTACTTGAAAACATTTGCTTCCTCATAATAGGTCAGAAGCTGGGGGGGTTGTTCTGTTTCTCATCTTTCATCTTCTGTTACAGGGGTCCAGGCGGTGGTAGACCTTGGCCAAACCCAACCAGTGCCAATTCTGTAAGTAAATATTTAAATATATTAGACATCATCTTATATAAAGGGAGTTGTTTTTCATCAATACACCAAACCACAGGAAACAAAATCTACTTTATTCAACAAATAGAATATTGCATGCTTTATATTTTTCCCCATTATATTATGTTCCTTTTAACCCTAATGCAGAGTAGATACAGTGAGGACCATGTCTTAACAGAGAACTCATCGACCATTTTTGACTGCAAATATCCAGCTCTGTTCATAATCACACAACAGCTCTACATCACTTACAGAACTTCCTTAACAAAAAAGTTTTCCTGAAGTATATTTAAAATCTATTTTAGCTTCCTTTAGTGCAAGTAAGAAGAGTTAGGTCAATACTATCTGGCTAGCAAGCTCTACAGAAATCATAGTTTGAGAAGATTTATCCTAACGTGCGCTTGCATATTTTACATAACAAAAGCACATTTACTCCTGTTAACTAGGGAACATAGAATCATAGAGCAAATGTTTGCAAGACATCAGCATTTGCAGTTGGATAAGTTGGGTCTGGCTTGCCAGATGGTATTGGTTCTTTTTGTTGTTCTCAGTTTTGATTTTTTATTTCTACTGAATTATAATTAGGAAAAAAAAAGAGCTGAAACTCTTCCTCTGTTTATTTTTGCATGCACTCAACTAAAATGGGCATCAGGGTATTTTTTGACTCATAGTTGAAACATTTTCACTCTATGAAATTAATTGAGAAGTCCAGTACTAGATACATTTGTAAAAATTAGTTGGCTGACAAGTTGTCTACAACCATGGAAAATGCTTATTCTACAAAATAATTTTGTCATTTCTCAGTTGAGTTTCTTAAGTCTTACCCCATCCTCCTATAATGGTTTTGCTCCCTGCTCCTTCAGAGAGAATCATCACAAAGACTATTTCATAAAGAAGAAAAACGGATTATTTGCAGGCAACTGTTTTTCTCCAAATATCCTCTGTAACAAATACCAAAATTGAATTTGAAATTAAATTAGGACACTGTCCTTTTAAAAAAAAAGAAAGAATAATGCAAAGAAATAAAATTAGTATCTTCTCGGCTGGAAGAAATGGAGAGAGATGCTTTTCCTTTTATGGTCTGGATTTTAATCAAGATTCAGTACATATAAGAACATAGAAAATTAGTCCCTGTTCGGTATGACTCTGAAGTCCTGTTGACTTAAATGCAAGTATGTGCTACTTAAGCTTAGAACTTTATAAAGCATATTACATTAATAATCTTACAGCTGAACCTTTTACAAGATTGTAGATGTTTACAGAGCTTATTGTGCCTCCCACACTATGAATCAGAAGATTCTTGTGATAGACACAAGGACTGGCATTGGTACTAGAGTTTGTAACTTGGTATCTTACAAGAGTGATGTTGGCTGTTCAACATGCATGCATCACTTACTTAGTATGAAATAATAGAGAATAGATATCAGACCTCAACTTGCATACATTTACGTATGTGAATTATGTTATTCCTGTTGATTTCAGTAGAGTGGGCTCCAGGACACAGTAATCTTAAACAGAAATATTTTGATTTGAAGTATTTGGTATTAAATTCTGTTTATGACTCTATTGCAAGTTTTAGTCTTGAACATACAATAAGTTGTTAATTAGAAAAGATGCTGTGTGTTTGTTAACAATAGCATTTTCCCATAATCTTTAACTTTGTCTTTAAAATAAATTATACAAATATGCTTTAACATATGACTGTCAATAAATGTAGGTATGGATACCATCTCTCTGCAAAAGAAATTACTGTCTTGTTTCTGTTGATATTACAGATACCTTATTCTTCAGCATCTCCTGGGAACTATGTAGTAAGTATGCTGTTATGTATTTGCTCATTAAAATAGATGTTACATTTTATTTAGGCAAAGAAATCATTGTCCACATGAAGAACCCTTGTGTGTTGGTTGAGAACTGAACGTCTGATCTGCAGTTAGCTATTTTGTCTGCCATCTGTGGTGCATATGTTGATATTCATTACTAGAATCATTATCAGTCTGCTCTAAATTGCCCCGAGTACTATGTTTTATTTCAGCATATGTTTCCATAACCAACAAAATATATTGTCTTCAAGAATAAAGGACAAAAAATCCCAGCTTCTTTGGTGATACAAAATTGTGCATGAATTTCTGAACTTCTTCAGGAAAAAAAGCATTTGAAGAATTAGAAAAGGATTTTATCTCCCCAAAGATGTATAAATGGGTCCCTATAGCTAACATTTTAAAGGATATTTTTATTCTTATAATTACCTTCTAGAGACTTGAAAACTTTTTTTCCCTCCATATTCTGTTTTGGTTTTATTTCACAAATGTTGTCTTAATTTATTATGGATTAGTTGGTATTGTTTTTTCTTAGTATTAACTGTCATTCAACCCCAGGTGACGTGCTGCACAAAGGATTTGTGCAGCACAACACAGACCTGAAGGCCACGCTGTATGTGCAGCATAGTGCGGCACAGTGCAGGCCTAGGCCTACTCAGGTTAACTGTTACGTGGATCACTAACTCCTCGATGTACAGTGGTCTCCCAGTCAGGATTACTACATCCCACCCCTTGATCCACATGCAGTTTACCTTTCTTACATATAAGTTACAGATTATATTAGTAAGCGGTTCAGCTAATACAAAGTTTCTTATACATAAGCTAGTCACTACAAATAATAATAGTACAAGGATAATGACAAGTAAAACAAATACTGGTTGTGAAAATAACTGTAGAACAGCAATATTAGGGCTAGGACTACTGAAGATGTCCTGCCATTGGGCTCCACCCCTCCTCCCATGTCCTGTAAGACAATGGTGGTGCAAATTTCACCAAACAGTCCAGTTACTTGTGTAGTAGACAGGAAGGAGCTTTAGTGCAGCCAGTGGGCAGGGGCATCCAACACTTCATGTTTTTTGATACATAGCATGCGGCAAACAAAAGCAGCAGTGTGAGGCTCCACATAGAAGTTCTGCATGAGATAAATTAAAGGCATTATTTTATGTACAGCATATGTTGAGGCACATAATGAGGTGTGTTTGCCTGCTCCTCTAGGATTAGGTACATGGCCTCTGGTCTCTTTGCCAGGATCTCTGCAGGGATGAATTTCCCTTGAGGAATCCGGTACATGCAGTTGCCTCTGACTCACAGTGAATCACGAGACTCTGTCAGCACCTCATAGTGCTGATGACCTAATAGAAGCTGGTAGGAGGTATAGCCTTGGAAGCATGCTTTATTATTCAAATTCATTACAGCTTGTTGTAGCACTGTTGGCCAGTTACACAGAGTGTGAGAGGAACAACATATGTAACTGTTCCTTCAGTAAGGCATTGGTCTGCTTGATTAGGCCAGCTCCCCTGGGATGATGGGGTATGTGGTATATCCAGTGTACTTTGTGCTCGGCAGCCCAATGTTGAACCTTTTGGCCTGTAAAATGAGACCCATTGTCCGACTGGATACAGGTGGGTGGGCCTATCCACTGGCTAAGTAATCACAGGCCTTTCAGCGTCCCTTTCTGGTCGGCATGTGTAGCCGGGGATACAGCAACATAGTATATGTGTCAACCATTACCAATATGTACTGTAGCTGCTGTGCTTTTGGTAAGGGCCCGATGTAATCTATTTGCCAGATATAGCCAGGGACAGGGCCTTGTTGAATCTGCCCATAAGACTGCTGAGGCAACTTTTTATCTTTCAATACCTTAGAGACTGCACACCGCTGCACTAGCTCCTGAACGGCTTCCCAGGTACATGGGAAGCCCCAACTTTGGGTCCATCTGTATTTACCATTGACACCCAGGTGCCCAGATTTTTTGTGGGCCCATTTAACAAGGGCTTCCTCATCAGGTAACAGAGCATCAGGGGATGGGATATCAGGAGGTAAAGTAGCACTATTAATTTGGGCTAATCAATCAGCTGTGGCATTGTGCTCCCACCCCTCCCTGACACCCCGGGTGACATGGACATCAACATGTTGAACCCACAGGTTCGAATTCACACATTTCTGGGCTGTTTCCATAAGTCTTGACCCCACAATGTTTTCCTGTGTATTGTCCAATTGTCTGCTTGCTGCTTACTAACCCATGTAGTTAATCCCTTATATGCCACCCAGGAATTGATATATATGCATAGCTCAGGACTGGGGGTCTTTTCTAATATCATGAGCACAGCCATTAGTTCCGCATACTGACTGCTGCCCCCCTTGCCTTGCTGAGTCAAAGAGATTTGCTTGGCAGGATTAAAGGTGGCAGTCTTCCACCATCTCTCCCCCTTAACATATCTTGCTGATCCATCCATGAACCAGGCACACTGTCGCTGCTCAGGAATGAGGTGTTCGTATGATGGGGCTTCCTGAGCCCAGACAGGGGGTAGTGACTCCAAACTAAGTTGAGATACGGTTGTCAGTTCTAGTTGGGCTATTTTTTCCTGCAAGGCACTGATTTTGTGGGGACCTGGCTTTGCCTGCATGGGAATATACCATTTCCCTTTTACAGTGCTGGACTGTTGTGCATTTCCAATACTATAGTTGGTATCATTAGACAAAACCCACTGCAATATAGGCAAGCCCACATTCAGAGTAACAGTCTCTCCCCCAGTGACTCGATCAGTTTCTACTAAAGCGCAATATGCAGCCAGTAGTTGTTTTTCAAAAGGCATGTAGTTCTGTGCGGGGGGGGGTGGGGGGGGTGGGTGTGTGTGTGACGTGACCAGAAGCCAAGCAGGATTTGCCTCCCTTCACCTTTTTGCTACAAGCTCCAACATGCTAGCAATATCATCTCCTGAAACTAGGACTTCCAGCTCAAAAGGTTTGTGAGGTTGCTTAGGACCCAGTGCAACAGCACAGGAGACAGCGTGCTTAGCTGGTTTGAAAGCTCTTTTTTCATCTTCCCCCCATACAAACTGGTTCCTCTTTCTTGCTACAATATGTAGGGGTCTTAAAATCTGTGCTGTGTGGGATAAACTGGCCAGTACCCCAGTAATCCTACAAAGTGCTACACATCAATCTTGCTTTGGGGCTCAGCTATATGAAGTAGTTTGTTTTGCAGCTTCAGGCATAATCCAGCAGGGTCCTTGCCAGATGAAGCCTAAAAATTTTACTTCAGCTGCTGGCCCTTGTGCTTTTTGTGGATTGACTTCCCAACCATGCCCCCTCATGGTGTCCACAACACTGCTCAGTGCCTCTCCAACATCCTACTCCGTAGGTCCAGTCAGCAGGATGTCATCAATGTAATGGAACAGTTGACACTGGGGGCAGGCTGTACTCCTCCAAGTGCTGAGCCACAATCCTGTGACAAATCGTGGGGCTATGCAGGTATCCCTGAGGCAGCACTGTAAAGGTGTACTGCTGGCCTTCCCAGGAAAAGGCAAGCTGTTCCTGCGACTCTTCAGCAATAGGAACACTGAAGAAGGCATTTGCCAAGTCAATAACAGCATGTCAGGCGCTTGCCTCGGCTTCCAGTGGCTCGAACAGGGTGAAGATGTCCGGCAGGACCGCAGCCGTGGGAGGGGCGGCTTTGTTCAAAAGTCAGTAATCCACAGTCATATGCCAGGATCCATCTGGTTTCTTTGCAGGCCAAATAGGGCTATTAAAAGGTGAATGTGTCTGTCTGATAACTCTGGCTTCTAACAACTGTTTAATAGTTTGAGAAATTTCAGCATGCTCCCCAGGCAACCAGTATTGTTTTAAGGCTATAGGGTATGTGGGGGTCAGCACAATGGGGGAAGTCACAATCCTCCCTACCATAAGTGCCCGGATCCGAGCTGATTGGATACCAAAAGAATATCTTCCCCCAGTGGTTTAAAAGGTCTTGCCTGCTAACAGATTGTGCCCTATGATATATTCGGGCACTCTCGTAATCCATACTTGAGCCGAAATGGTGGGTATCCTTCTAATTGCAAGATCAGAGAAACTTGTTGAGCTGGCTCTTCTCCCCTCCCCCGAATACATTAATATTCATCAGTTTATTCTTGGGGTAATGGGATGGATTTCCATGAATTAGGGTTACTTCTGCCCCAGTATCCAGCAGGGCCATAACCCATGCCAGCTCCAATGTATTACAAGCAGAATGTGTGGGCCGTGGTCCTCCCACTTAGCTCCCTTTATTATCTGTACTGGAGAGGGACCACACATTTCCTATTCTTGTTTCCAAGGAGAAAGGTCGGGGTATTTAGAGGCAGCTGGGGAGGATGCATCTTCACTGTCAACAGAGGGTGATGCGGGTGGGACTGATGTCCCGGTGCTCTGCACTTCCCTTCACACCTTCCTCTTTTCTTTTGCTTTCTTATGCAAATTCCACAAATAAGGAGTTGATTTGCCATCTATCTGCTCCCTAGGCACTTGTGCCTGCATTAGTGCCAGAAACATCTCTTTCTGCATAACCTTTCCCTTCAGCTGTTGCATTTGAAATGTGTCAGGCTCCTTCTCTTCTTTTTCAGTTTGATAATCACCAAGCTGTCCTAGTGATAGGATAACATCCCCCATTGGTCTTCCTGCAGCAGCCCCTAGCAAGGAAATTATTGGTCCTTTCAAGGCAAATGGGTGCCCTCTAACACACAAGTTTTCATGCTGGGTGCAAAAGGTTCCATATCAGGACTTTACAAGTTATGCAAATACACGCCTTGCCATGTGGCCGATTCCCATAAATACTGATCAGCCTCAGCTATACTTTTCCAGGATTCTGCTTTATTGTCTCAAATAGTAGGTGAGGGATACTCTACTGTTACCGTAAGTCGGCAGATGAAAAACTCTCGAAGACTCAATTTGGAGTTTTAGAAAGCAGGCATTCTTTATTGCGGCGCTGGGCGCACAGGGGATCGCTCCACCTAGTGTGCACGCCAGGCTGCTCAACTATGGGAGTTATGTACAATCAGAATATACATATTCATTAGATTTCTGAGAAATGATTAGCATATTCATGTTATTTCTTGGAACTCATTAACATATGCAAAAGTCTTTAACGCATGCGCTCTTATGTTCATTGGTGGTCTTCCAGGGTCCTCTGGTGGTCGTCGATAGTCTTCCTCACTGTGTCCGCTAATTGAACTCAGTCTTTTCACCTAGTTGCAGTAGCTGATTTCAGCATAACTTCCTTATCCATTCCACCCCTGTACACAGAGCTTCAAGGATTCCTTTTATCTATGGAATGTCCAGTCTGCAGAACATTTAGTTACTTCGCTTCGACAAAGAAAACCGTATGTCTCCTTAGTATTTCGGTATCACTACTTTTAAAGCTTCCTGGAGCCATGCTCACAGGGAATGGGATACATTACCCTGCGCTCCTCTCAGCTGCTGGGTAATCATAGGGTTTTGCGAGATGACACCCAAACACTTTCATTCTTTAGGATGTAAATTTATACCATCGCCTCCAGTCCCATACTCGCAATAGCCAGTGCAAAAGCCTTTCTCCCGGCTTTTGCCAGTATGCTTTTGGTAAATCTTGCAACTCAGGCTGTGTAAAATCACACACTGAGACAGCCTGCTGGGATGCCCCCGGAGGCCCTTTGCTTTGTGATTCACTAATGGCCAGATGAAATGCGGTTGCGGCACTCGTCCTCTGACCCCTATGTCCATTTGTCCTCACCACAGAAACAGAGATCCTTGTCCTACCATTCATCCCTCCGGCGAATAGCTCGTACCTCAGCACTGCCCTTCCTGGGCTGCTCTGTGCGCCCCTCCTTGCACCGTGGGTACCTGCACCACCGCTTGCTCCCCGGGGACTGCCATGAGGAGCTGCGCCTGCAGCTCATGCAGTTCATTTTGCATCAGCTCTAAACGCCCCCATGTCCGTATCAAGCATGTTAGTAACAACCAAAGGCAGCACAAATATTCCTTGCCTTTTCCTTTCCCCAGTCCCTGCTTTCTAAGACAAGATAATACTTCAGCTGGGGTGGGGCATTCATGCCCAAGAAGGCTGGGTAATATTCAAGGATCACCTCCTCCAAGCTCAGGAGCGATGCATCCCAACAAAGAGGAAGTCAGGCAAAAATGCCAGGAGGCCTGCAGGGATGAACAAGGAGCTCCTGGACAAACTCCAACACAAAAAGGAAGCCTACAGAGGGTGGAAGCAAGGACAGGTAGCCTGGGAGGAATACAGAGAAATTGTCCGAGCAGCCAGGGATCAGGTTAGGAAAGCTAAAGCCCCGATAGAATTAAATCTGGCCAGGGACGTCAAGGGCAACATGAAGAGATTCTATAGGTACGTCGGGGATAAAAGGAAGATGAGAGAAAATGCGGGCCCTCTCCGGAACGAAACGGGAGACCTGGTTACCCGGGACACGGAGAAGGCGGAGGTACTCAATGACTTTTTTGCCTCGGTCTTCACCGGCAAGTGCTCGAGCCTCACCGCCCAAGCCGCAGAAGGCAAAGGCAGGGACTGGGAGAATGAAGAGCCGCCCACTGTGGGAGAACATCAGGTTCGAGACCATCTAAGGCACCTGAAGGTGCACAAGTCCATGGGACCCAATGAGATCCATCCACGGGTCCTGAAGGACCTGGCGGATGAAGTTGCTAAGCCACTATCCATCATATTTGAGAAGTCATGACAGTCCGGAGAAGTTCCCGCTGACTGGAAAAGGGGAAACATATCCCCCATTTTTAAAAAGGGAAAAAAGGAAGACCCGGGGAGCTACAGGCCAGTCAGTCTCACCTCTGTGCCTGGGAAGATCATGGAACAGATCCTCCTGGAAGCTCTGCTAAGGCCCATGGAGGACAGGGAGGTGATTCGAGACAGCCAGCATGGCTTCACCAAGGGCAAGTCCTGCCTGACTGACCTAGTGGCCTTCTATGATGGAGGGACTACATCAGTGGACACGGGAAGGGCTACAGATGTCGTCTGTCTGGACCTCTGTGAGGCCTTTGACATGGTCCCCCACAACATCCTTCTGTCTAAACTGGAGAGGTATGGATTTGATGGGTGGGCTGTCCGGTGGGTGAGGAATTGGTTAGATGGTCGCATCCAGAGGGTAGTGGTTAACGGCTAAATGTCCAGATGGAGACTGGTGACGAGTGGCGTCCCGCAGGGGTCCGTATTGGGACCGGTACTGTTTAATATCTTCATCAATGACATAGACAGTGGGATCGAGTGCACCCTCAGCAAGTTTGCAGGTGACACCAAGCTGAGTGGTGCGGTCGACACGCCAGAGGGACGGGATGCCATCCAGAGGGACCTGGACAAGCTCGAGAAGTGGGCCCGTGTGAACCTCATGAGGTTTAACAAGGCCAAGTGCAAGGTCCTGCACCTGGGTTGGGGCAACCCCCGGTATCAACACAGGCTGGGGGATGAAGGGATTGAGAGCAGCCCTGCCGAGAAGGACTTGGGGGTTCTGGTGGATGAGAAGCTGGACATGAGCCAGCAATGTGCGCTTGCAGCCCAGAAGGCCAATTGTATCCTGGGCTGCATCAAAAGAAGCGCGGCCAGCAGGTCGAGGGAGGTGATTCTGCCCCTCTACTCTGCTCTGGGGAGACCCCACCTGGAGCACTGTGTCCAGCTCTGGAGCCCTCAGCATAAGAAAGACACGGACCTGTTGGAGCAGGTCCAGAAGAGGGCCACAAAAATGATCAGGGGGATGGAACACCTCTCCTCTGAAGAAAGGCTGAGAGAGTTGGGGTTGTTCAGCCTGGAGAAGAGAAGGCTTCAGGGAGACCTTATTGCAGCCTATCAGTACTTAAAGGGGGCTTATAAAAAAGATGGCGGCAGACTTTTTAGCAGGGCCTGTTGCGCCAGGACAAGGGGGAATGGCTTTAAACTGAAAGGGGGTAGGTTTAGATTGGACTTAAGGAAGAAATTTTTTACGCTGAGGGTGGTGAAACACTGGCACAGGTTGCCCAGAGAGGTGGTGGATGCCCCATCCCTGGAAACATTCCAGGTCAGGTTGGACGGGGCTCTGAGCAACCTGATCTAGTTGCAGATGTCCCTGCCCACGGCAGGGGGGTTGGACTAGATGACCTTTAGAGGTCCCTTCCAACCCAAACTATTCTATGATTCTATGATTTTACTTGTATGAACCTGGAGAGGAGTGCTATCATTCAGAAAGCTGCTTCATTACTGATTTTGACTGTCTGGAAACAGTGTTCACTAGTGTATTACTGCTAAATGTTTTGTAAGAAATGTTATTTTTAGCAGGCCAGTGAGAAAGTGTCTATTGTTTTAATTCCAGAACTTCTCTGCCTCATTCCAAAATATTTCAGTGAATTTTACCAAATCTCAGCAATGTCTTTTTAAGTAGACAGGAACAATCAAACCTTTATATTCAGTGCTATTGAAAAAAATCTCTCTGTTTGGAACAGTAGATCTACCATTTTAAAATATAAGAAATGATAAAAAATATAATAAAAGTCATATAGCAATGAAAATAATCATCTGTGTTAGCATTCAGCACCATTTTTAAAATGGAAAATGGGGGGCAGCTTATTTTTATTGACATCATAACATTTTTATCAAACTCTAAGTAGGCATTTTTTCATGTTACTTCAAAATATTAGTGGATCTGCAAATGTAGGAAGCAAGAAGGTACTATTCAGTTCTTACTAAACAATTAGGACTTTTAGAATAAAATTATTGGAGACATTTTTAAAGAACCTTAAAAAGCTTGTTTAACAACCAGAGCAGTCTGTGTACAATGTTTACTCATAAACAGCTTTGCAAAACAGAAAAACCTGAAACTAAGTGAATAGATATTCCTTGCAGTTTTGTTTTTTATTCTATGATTTAGCACTCTAGGTAAGTGATATGACTATACCCAAATTTATGCAGCTGGCATCATCCTGACATATTTTATTCATTTTTCATTAATTTGAGAAGGAATTATCATAGAATCATATAGGTTGGAAAATCATTTAGGTTGGATCATCGAGTCCAACCGTTAACCTAGCACTGCCAAGTCCACCACTAAACCATGTCCCTAAGCACCACATCTACACGTCTTCTAAATACCCCCAGGGATGGGGACTCAACCACTTCCCTGGGCAGCCTGTTCCAATATTTAACCACTCTTTCAGTGAAGAAATTTTTCCTTACATCCAATCTAAACCTCCCCTGGCACAACTTGAGGCCGTTTCCTCTCGTCCTATCGCTAGTTACTTGGGAGAAGAGACCAACACCCACCTCGCTACAACCTCCTTTCAGGTAGTTGTAGAGTGCGATGAGGTCTCCCCTCAGCCTCCTTTTCTCCAGGCTGAACAACCCCAGTTCCCTCAGCCGCTCCTAATAAGACTTGTTCTCTAGACCCTTCACCAGCTTCGTTGCCCTTCTCTGGACACACTCCAGCACTTCAATGTCTTTCTTGTAGTGAGGGGCCCAAAAATGAACACAGTAGTCAAGGTGCGGCCTCACCAGTGCCGAGTACAGGGGGACAATCACTTCCCTACTCCTGCTGGCCACACTATTTCTGATACAGGCCAGGATGCCATTGGCCTTCTTGGCCGCCTGGGCACACTGCCGGCTTGAATCTCATACAATTGGCCTCGGCCCATCGATCCTCAGGGTACTCGGCCCCCCGAGCTGGAAGACAGGGACGGCGAGCAGGATGAACCCCCCATAATCCAAGAGGAAGCAGTCAATGACCTGCTACGCCACCTGGACGCTCACAAGTCTATGGGGCTGGATGGGATCCACCCGAGAGTGCTGAGGGAGCTGGCGGAGGTGCTCGCCAAGCCACTCTCCATCATCTATCAGCAGTCCTGGTTAACGGGGGAGGTCCCGGACGACTGGAGGCTTGCCAATGTGACGCCCATCTACAAGAAGGGCCGGAAGGAGGATCCGGGGAACTCCAGGCCTGTCAGCCTGACCTCGGTGCCGGGGAAGATTATGGAGCGGCTCATCTTGAGGGCGCTCACAAGGCATGAGCGGGACAACCAGGGGATCAGGCCCAGCCAGCACGGATTCATGAGAGGCAGGTCCTGCTTGACCAACCTGATCTCCTTCTATGACCAGGTGACCCGCCTAGTGGATGAGGGAAAGGCTGTGGATGTGGTCTACCTGGACTTCAGCAAGGCCTTTGACACTGCCTCCCACAGCATTCTCCTAGAGAAGCTGGCAGCTCACGGCTTAGACAGGTGTACTCTGCGCTGGGTCAAAAACTGGCTGGACGGCCGGGCCCAGAGAGTTGTGGTGAATGGAGTTCAATCCAGTTGGCGGCCGGTCTCGAGCGGTGTTCCCCAGGGCTCAGTTTTGGGGCCGGTCTTGTTTAATATCTTTATCGATGATCTGGATGAGGGGATCGAGTGCACCCTCAGTAAGTTTGCAGACGACACCAAGTTGGGCGGGAGTGTTGATCTGCTCGAGGGTAGGAAGGCTCTGCAGAGGGACCTGGACAGGCTGGATCGATGGGCCGAGGCCAACTGTATGAGGTTCAACAAGGCCAAGTGCCGGGTCCTGCACTTCGGCCACAACAACCCCATGCAGCGCTACAGGCTTGGGGAAGAGTGGCTGGAAAGCTGCCCGGTAGAAAAGGACCTGGGGGTGCTGGTTGACAGCCGGCTTAACATGAGCCGGCAGTGTGCCCAGGCGGCCAAGAAGGCCAATGGCATCCTGGCCTGTATCAGAAACAGTGTGGCTAGCAGGATTAGGGAAGTGATCGTCCCCCTGTACTCATAGAATCATAGAATCATAGAATCATTGAGGTTGGAAAAGACCTCTAAGATCATCGAGTCCAACCGTCGACCCAACACCACCACCCACTAAACCATGTCCCTAAGTGCCTCATCTACTCGCCTTTTAAATACCTCCAGGGATGGGGACTCCACCACTTCCCTGGGCAGCCTGTTCCAATGTTTCACCACTCTTTCAGTAAAGAAATTTTTCCTTACATCCAATCTAAACCTCCCCTGGCGCAACTTGAGGCCATTTCCTCTCGTCCTATCGCTAGTTACTTGGGAGAAGAGACCGACACCCACCTCGCTACAACCTCCTTTCAGGTAGTTGTAGAGAGCGATGAGGTCGCCCCTCAGCCTCCTTTTCTCCAGGCTAAACAACCCCAGTTCCCTCAGCCGCTCCTCATAAGACTTGTTCTCCAGACCCCTCACCAGCCTCGTTGCCCTTCTCTGGACACGCTCCAGCACCTCAACGTCCTTCTTGTAGTGAGGGGCCCAAAACTGAACACAGTATTCGAGGTGCGGCCTCACCAGGGCCGAGTACAGGGGCACGATCACTTCCCTAGTCCTGCTGGCCACACTATTTCTGATACAGGCCAGGATGCCATTGGCCTTCTTGGCCGCCTGGGCACACTGCCGGCTCATGTTCAGCCGGCTGTTGACCAACACCCCCAGGTCCTTCTCTGCTGGGCAGCTTTCCAGCCACTCTTCCCCAAGCCTGTAGCGCTGCATGGGGTTGTTGTGGCCCAAGTGCAGGACCCGGCACTTGTCCTTGTCCTTGTCCTTACTCGGCACTGGTAAGGCCACACCTCGAATACTGTGTTCAGTTTTGGGCCCCTCACTACAAGAAGGACGTCGAGGTGCTGGAGCATGTCCAGAGAAGGGCAACGAGGCTGGTGAGGGGTCTGGAGAACAAGTCTTATGAGGAGCGGCTGAGGGAAGTGGGGTTGTTCAGCCTGGAGAAAAGGAGGCTGAGGGGCGACCTCATCGCTCTCTACAACTACCTGAAAGGAGGCTGTAGCGAGGTGGGTGTCGGTCTCTTCTCCCAAGTAACTAGCGATAGGACGAGAGGAAACGGCCTCAAGTTGCGCCGGGGAGGTTTAGATTGGACGTGAGGAAAAATTTCTTTACTGAAAGAGTGGTTAAACATTGGAACAGTCTGCCCAGGGATGTGGTGGAGTCCCCATCCCTGGAGGTATTTAAAAGGCGAGTAGATGAGGCACTTAGGGACATGGTTTAGTGGGTGGTGGTGTTGGGTCGACGGTTGGACTCGATGATCTTAGAGGTCTTTTCCAACCTCAATGATTCTATGATTCTATGATTCTATGATCCAGCCTGTCCAGATATATATACACATATATATACACACAAGTGTTATTAAAAAAGAATTGTGGAATGTTATACAGACTGAATTAAGATTGATATGTTACCAAGATACTAAGTCTGCCTCAAACAATAGCTTTCTTCAGGTGATTAGCCTCTTCTGTCCCCAGAAAGTTTCCCCATATTTTGTGCTTCAGCAAACATTGGTTACTCTGCCATTGACCATGTACTGAGAGCAATGAAAGATAAATGCCAGTTGGAAAACTGGTGGCAACAAAACTAGGTTGAGGGAATTAAATATAATTGTCTTAGGCCCTGATCTAAGTATCCCTCTTGTCTGACTCACAGGATGGTTCAGAGTTTTTGACTAATGGATCTTCTTGGATCCATAGATCTACATATATCAGAACTCTGTGCCAGAGCCTGCTGACCAATGATGTTGTCTTAATGAGCTGTTTTGCTAGCTTATGAGAAAATGTGCATGTTTTTACTAGAGTAACTGATGACATTCATGATACTTTTTTTCTTTTGTACCATATTCATTCTTGACCGTGGTATTTTTTTCCTTTCATGCTAACTGTTATTTTCTACCCTCTCTAGGGTCCTCCAGGAGGTGGAGGGCCACCAGGAACACCTATCATGCCTAGTCCAGCAGGTATTGAAATCTACTCAGAAAAAAATGAAAAAAAATTATAAGGGATTTTAGGAAGTACACAAATTCTTTTTTTCAGATTTTTCTGTGCTATTAATGCAGACAAAATGATAGATCCAATTGATACATTTTTCATGAAGAATCAGCTAATGAGAAGGTATTAGTTTTGTACTTTCTGTATCAGTTTTTTTTCCTGCTCTTTCCCTTTCTTTCTCTCCCTGCTGTGTTGCAGAGATACAAAGCCTTGTATCTGTGCAGTTCAAAGCAATTCAAAGCTCTTGAGCCCATCTTTTCTTGCATGATTTTAGCAATAGCAAGAAAAAAAAGAAAGAAGACAGAATGTATATTTGGTTTTGCTAATTTTGTTCGGGACAATTCTTCCAGTTCGGAAATCAGGAGATTTTTGAATCCTGTGAAACTTCCTCTATAGTACCCTATGTGATAGACCTTATCGATATATGGCTCTTTAGCTATGCATGACTCAGAAGCATGGCTGCATCACATGGCTATGTCATCTGACTGACAGCATGGTTATGCTGGACAGACTGCTCTCCTCTATCCTGCAATGGAGGAGTAAGGCCCCAGAGGAACCACTGTCATGTCCTATTTGTGATCTGTTCCCAGAACTTCACTGTCCCATTGTTTCTCCAAGTTACGTGATCTGTATCTTGGAATTCTGACCACATGGAGATTTTGGCCATACAGATTGGCCACCATTCCTATTAAGGTTTAAAGAATCGAGGAGGAGGATGGGAGCATTCAGGACAGCTAGCTAGCTAGCTTCTCAAGGCTTAAAGTTGGTCAACTAGATGTAAGTATTTCCCTCCATGGATGTTCAGCAAAGTACCTGACATGAAGGAGGAACTGCAAGATATGGAGGATGCTCTCCTCCCATGGATATCATCAGATATCTGCTAAAAAGAAACTAATTACTTTTTGTGTAACCCAATATTCAGCAGATATTCAGACTCCTTTTGGCCAACATCTGTCTTTGTAACCCACTTTGACCAGCTAAGAGGGACCTGTTCACCTCAATGATGCTATAGCATCCTCAGTCCTCATGTCCTACATATTCTTGCTGTCCTCTACAGCACAAGACGGTAGGGAAGTTTTCTAACTTCCCATGAAAACTTACTGCACCGATGTAAAATCTTAATTAAATACAATTCCAGGGCTTTAAAATGCGACCTGAAATAAAAAGTAGGGCTTCCTTGTTCATATCATTAGTGAAAAAGATAATTAATGTGAGCTGGCAGTTAAAAGGTAGAATCTCTTTTAACATAAAAACAAATGCACAGACAGCCTGCACTTTTAAAAGTAGTCAGCACTGTAGTTATGGCATGTGTTAAGCTGTCTGTGTGCACTTAAAATAAAGCATCTATTGAGGAATTGTTTCTATTTTCAATTAAAGAGACTCTAAGGTGTTTTAAGGCCTCTGCTTTCCAAAGTATAAAAACACTTAGACATTGGCTACCTGAGAATTTTGCAAAGGTACTCACTCACCTCTGAAAAAACCCTTCCAGCTCTGAACGTTCCCATGGCCCAATCAATCTGTATGTGTTTTTACAAGAGGCAGTAGAACTTAGGGTGAGCCAGGGTTCTGTTTCAAAAGGATCTGGTGGTTAAAGAACTTATTGTCTACCTCCTTGAACATTAAAAATAACTTTTTATATGCTAATTTTACTTTTGCTAACTTTAGGCTAAAAGCTTTTAGTTTCCCTCTTTTTTAAACAATATATTTGAATGTCCTAGTGATGCATAGTTCTTTGTATATAATGGAATTATTTACTCACCGAGGTTACATTAATTAATGCTTGGAAAACTGTATCAGAAAGATAAAGGAGTAGACAAAGACCTTGATTTTAACTGCCCTGAGTATGTACAAATATATTCTTGCATGAGGTCAGGCTGCATTCCCAGTTCCAACACACATCAGTCTGGTCTAGGCTTTCTTGCTTTCACTACTTCTGACTCAAAAGTCCCTTCTTTTGGAAAAAGGTTTACAGCTCAGCAGTGGTTTTTTGTGTCTGCTGTTAAGCTCAAAACTCACGGTTCAAAGAGATGGAATAGTGTTTTGGAGGAACTAGGTATAGAGCTACTTAGCTATTCTTTTACTTTTTTTGTAGATACTATAGAGGGTAGTGTTTTTCCAGAGTTGCCTATATTTTTTAAAGATATGCTGTCCGCTTAGGGATTTATTTAGACTTTTCTGAGGTCATTCTCCTCTCAGAAAACTTTTTTGTTACATGGCCAAGTTCTTGTCAAGTTCCCTTGTGAAAAGTTTTTTCCTAATTTGTCTGCCTATCTGCTGCATTTTTTGCCTTCTCCCTCTTACAAATATTGATGAGGGGTATTAAGACTTTGTGTGTGTTAGCAGTAGGGATAAGTTGGAGCTGGGAATGAATAATTTGTATCTACTAGTAGTTTTCAGGCATTGATTTCCTAAGTTCAACCAGAAGAGTTATGTGGGTTGTATTCCGTATGTCATTATTTAAATCTTGCATTTTGACTCTGGAGGTGCTCCAGTCTGAAAGTTCATGTACATTGATTGAAGGGAAAGGGCATATCCGTCCTCTGGTTCTATGTGAAGTAATCTCAGACTGAGAAGCAGTATAGCTGTGTCAACTTCTGGCAAGGCCCAGTGAAGCTCTTGGCAGAACTTATAGCTTAGGCATCACACTGTGCCAACATGGTTTTGTTGTTTTTGGATTCAGGTTGGTTTTGAAGCATTGCACCACATTGTACCATGAAGATGCATTAGCTAAAGCTGTCCTTACAGAGGGGATCTTTGCACAATATTCCACTGAATAGTTAGATATATTCAAAATCTAATAGACTGACACAGATGGGAATAAAAGATTTTCATTCACTACACTAACCTGAAGGCTATATAAAAGAAGCTATTTATTGGTTATTACAGATGGAAAACAAATTACAGGAAGTGTTCATAAGAGAGAAACTCCTGTTTTATAGAGTATTGAAGATGAATGAAGTAATTTGGAACTCCAGGAAAAAGGGTTTAAGGAATTAAATAGTTACAGATACTTGGTGATTTATAAACCTTTTAACAGTCATGCATAAAAGTAGAGTCTAGAAATAGTCACATAGGGACAATTGCAATTATTTCTTTTGATAGCTCTATTGTGTGGTAGAAATAGATAAAAAGGGAATTAAATCTTCCATTATATTGCCACTGTGTATCAGTGATTCAGGAACAGAAATAATAACTAAATGACAAGAAATGTATTAGGTGAGTAGTTTTATTGAAAGGTATATATTAGCACTTAAAATAATCTCTTATTACAGATTCAACCAACTCTGGAGACAACATGTATACTTTAATGAATGCAGTACCACCTGGACCCAACAGACCTAATGTAAATATGAATCTACTTATATTTTTTTAATTATACAGCCTTGTTTTATCCAAACCACTACATTTCTATCACACCATGTCCATGGTAGTGTTTTTAATGTTTTACAAATCGATCATGCCAGTACGTGCAAAATAATGATTGGGGCCTATTTTTCTACACAGAAAAGACCTGAGAGGCATGTGCATGTGGATGTTGGGGATGACTTAGTTTGTCATACTGCAGTGCAATAGATTTCTATACAATATGACACCATCCTAGGAGCTGCCACCAAGCATTAGTTTCTGCTGGCTTTAAACTTTCATTACAAAAAAGTGTCTATGACTGAAGAGGGAGAAGAAAACTGTTGAAAGTGTCCCAGTATTATGTTTCCCTGCTATTCTGTAAAAAAAGGATAAAATCAATACCTTTAAGAAGAAACAAACTTCCCTGTTTATCTAAATAAGGTGTCAAGAATGAAAGCTAATGATAACATTTAGGTATTTGCCTCGTTAACTACCAGACTGGTGACTATTTTAGACCAAACTTCAGCAGTTCTAGAACTGACAAAAAATCGGAATTCTTAGATAGAACTTGTTTCTTTTCTGATCTCTATCTATGCCTTCAATTTTGTTCTATTTATCTGATTACAACCATATTTCATCTAATTACAGTCCATATTGTGGGCCTTTTGAAAAAAGGACAATAAAACTTTAAGAATATAGATATTTAGATATTGCTAAATCAGTATGCAGTGAATTTTAGAAAATGTTCTGTAATGCTAATGCCTTTAAGTTTTTGAAGAACTGAATTTAAGGTTAATATTTTAAATCTGTAAAACTGATCATATTGCAAAGGTAATGCAGAGTATTCTGACTGTCGGTATAGATAGGGTGGGGTTTGAAAACTGTTAATTAATCACCTACTAATTGAAGTGAATAGTAATAATTCTCTGTAACTTCAATGGGAGTAGAGTTAGGTCAGCACTTGCAGGTTTGAAAATAATGTACAACGTATTAAAGTAGATTAGCCAGCCTACAGAAATGAGTTTCTCAAAAAATGATGAAGGTAGCATTGGAAAAAAGTAAAAAAAAAAAAAAAAGACACTTTTTGCAATCATCATGTGGAAGACTTTCACTTGACTTTCACATTCAGAGATGGGACTGTGCATTTTTCCTTGACCAATTTTTTTCTGAGGAATTTTTTTTTTATTAGATTATCTTAAAAAAAAAAAGTGCAGTAATATTTTTTAATGTCTAATCCTTTTATAGTTTCCAATGGGGCCAGGATCAGATGGACCTATGAGTGGACTGGGTGGAATGGATTCACATCATATGAATGGATCATTAGGTAATAATAGTAAATGTTATGAACAGTGTGAATTTACAATGACCAGTGCCATTTACTATGACTAGTTCTCTAAGTTATGTGGGAGACTGTATGTTAAAATCTTTTAAAAACTAAAAAAGCTGTATATAAATTAATAAGAAATATTAAGATACTTTTTAAGCATATAAATTGTATTATATAATGCACCTCTGGAAGAAAAAAACTGTATATTATTTATATAACAGAGTATAATTTCAATCCAGTTGTTTCAAACCACTCTATAAGCATACCATCACAGTAATGTAGAACTGATGGCATAAGACGCATTTTTCTTTACCTCTCTTCCTCTTCCAAAAACTTGAGAAGGTGTCATTATGATATGCTGGTCTGAGTTCTTATCAAATTCATGGAAGTAAGTTATTACATATATTGATGTATGTGCTAAACTGGCTTTATCCCATATTTTGATATACTTATTTGTTCTATAATTAACCTTCTGTCTGTTAAGTATTAGTTTTATTATTCCATCCCCATAAGCAGCTTCAGACAGTTGCCATTTTAGAATCATAGAATCACTGAGGTTGGAAAAGACCTCTAAGTTAATCGAGTCCAACCGTCAACCCAACACCACCATGCCCACTAAACCATGTCCCTAAGCGCCTCATCTACACGTCTTTTAAATACCTCCAGGGATGGGGACTCCACCACTTCCCTGGGCAGCCTGTTCCAATGTTTAACCACTCTTTCAGGAAAGAAATTTTTCCTCACGTCCAATCTAAACCTCCCCTCGCGCAACTTGAGGCCGTTTCCTCTCGTCCTATCGCTAGTTACTTGGGAGAAGAGACCGACACCCACCTCACTACAACCTCCTTTCAGGTAGTTGTAGAGAGCGATGAGGTCTCCCCTCAGCCTCCTTTTCTCCAGGCTGAAAAACCCCAGTTCCCTCAGCCGCTCCTCATAAGACTTGTTCTCCAGACCCCTCACCAACCTCGTTGCCCTTCTCTGGACACGCTCCAGCACCTCAACGTCCTTCTTGTAGTGAGGGGCCCAAAACTGAACACAGTAGTCGAGGTGGGGCCTCACCAGTGCCAAGTACAGGGGCACGATCACTTCCCTACTCCTGCTGGCGACACTATTTCTGATACAGGCCAGGATGCCATTGGCCTTCTTGGCCGCCTGGGCACACTGCCGGCTCATGTTCAGCCGGCTGTCAACCAGCACCCCCAGGTCCTTTTCCGACAGGCAGCTTTCCAGCCACTCTTCCCCAAGCCTGTAGCGCTGCATGGGGTTGTTGTGGCCGAAGTGCAGGACCCGGCACTTGGCCTTGTTGAACCTCATACAGTTGGCCTCGGCCCATCGATCCAGCCTGTCCAGGTCCCTCTGCAGAGCCTTCCTACCCTCGAGCAGATCAACACTCCCGCCCAACTTGGTGTCGTCTGCAAACTTACTGAGGGTGCACTCAATCCCCTCATCCAGATCATTGATAAAGATATTGAACAAGACCGGCCCCAAAACTGAGCCCTGGGGAACACCGCTCGAGACCGGCCGCCAACTGGATTGAACTCCATTCACCACAACTCTCTGGGCCCGGCCGTCCAGCCAGTTTTTGACCCAGCGCAGAGTACACCTGTCTAAGCCGTGAGCTGCCAGCTTCTCTAGGAGAATGCTGTGGGAGGCAGTGTCAAAGGCTTTACTAAAGTCCAGGTAAAAAACATCCACAGCCTTTCCCTCATCCACTAGGCGGGTCACCTGGTCATAGAAGGAGATCAGGTTGGTCAAGCAGGACCTGCCTCTCATGAACCCGTGCTAGCTAGGCCGGATCCCCTGGTTGTCCCGCTCATGCCTTGTGAGCGCCCTCAAGATGAACCGCTCCATAATTTTCCCCAGCACCGAGGTCAGGCTGACAGGCCTGGAGTTCCCCGGATCCTCCTTCCGGCCCTTCTTGTAGATGGGCGTCACATTGGCAAGCCTCCAGTCGTCCGGGACCTCCCCCGTTAACCAGGACTGCTGATAAATGATGGAGAGTGGCTTGGCGAGCACCTCCGCCAGCTCCCTCAGCACTCTCGGGTGGATCCCATCCAGCCCCATAGACTTGTGAGCGTCCAGGTGGCGTAGCAGGTCATTGACTGCTTCCTCTTGGATTATGGGGGGTTCATCCTGCTCGCCATCCCTGTCTTCCAGCTCAGGGGGCCGAGTACCCTGAGGATAACTGGTCTGCCTGTTAAAGACTAAGGCAAAGAAGGCATTGAGTACCTCAGCCTTTTCCTCATCCTCGGTGACAATGTTCCCCCCTGCATCCAATAAAGGATGGAGATTCTCCTTGGCTCTCTTTTTGTCATTAATATATTTGTAAAAGCATTTTTTGTTGTCTCTAACGATAGCGGCCAGATTGCGTTCTAGCTGGGCTTTTGCCTTTCTCATTTCCTCTCTGCATGACCTAACGAGATCCCTGTACTCTTCTTGAGTCGCCTGCCCCTTCTTCCACAAGCGGTAAACTCTCCTTTTTTTCCTGAGTCCCAGCAAGAGCTCCCCGTTCAGCCAGGCCGGTCATCTTCCCCGCCCGTTCTTCTTACGGCGTACGGGGACAGCCTGCTCCTGTGACTTTAAGACTTCCTTCTTGAAGAACATCCAGCCTTCCTGCACCCCTTTGCCCTTCAGGACCGTCTCCCACGGGACTCTCTCAACCAGCGTCTTGAACAGGCCAAAGTCCGCCCTCCGGAAGTCCATGGTTGCAGTTTTGCTGGCCCCCCTCCTTACTTCACCAAGAATCGAGAATTCTATCATTTCATGGTCGCTAAGCCCAAGATGGCCTCCGACCACCACATCTCCCACCAGTCCTTCTCTGTTAGTAAACAGCAGGTCGAGCGAGGCACCTCCCCTGGTAGGCTCCCTCACCAGCTGTGTCAGGAAGTTGTCTTCCACACACTCCAGGAACCTCCTAGACTGCTTCCTCTCTGCCGTGTTGTATTTCCAGCAGACATCCGGGAAGTTGAAGTCCCCCACGAGAACAAGGGCTAGCGATTGAGAGACTTCTGCCAGCCGCTTGTAGAACACTTCATCCGCCCCTTCATCCTGGTTGGGTGGTCTATAACAGACTCCCAGCAGGATATCTGCCTCGTTGGCCTTCCCCCTCATCCTTACCCATAAACACTCGACCGTATCATCATCACAGTCGTTGAGCTCTAGACAATCGAAACACTCCCTAACACAGGGCTACCCCACCACCTCTCCTTCCTCGCCTGTCCCTTCTGAAGAGTCTATAGCCATCCATTGCAGCACTCCAATCGTGAGAGTCACCCCACCATGTTTCTGTGATGGCGACTAAGTCATAGCTATCCGGCTGCACAATGGCTTCCAGCTCCTCCTGTTTGCCGCCCATGCTGCGTGCATTGGTGTAGATGCACTTGAGCTGGGCTATCGATTTCGCCCCTGGCATCGGCATGCCACCCCTAGGCTCATCTCTAGTGAGCCTGGTTTTATCCCCTTCCCACTTCAAACCTAGTTTAAAGGCCTCTCAATGAGCCCCGCCAATTCATGAGCAATGATCCTTTTGCCCCTGTGAGACAGCTGGACTCCGTCTGCTGCCAGCAGGCCCGGTGCCGTGTAAACCTCCCCATGATCAAAAAAACCAAAATTCCTCCGATGGCACCAGCCCCTGAGCCACGTGTTGATCAGGTGTGTTTTCCTGCTCCTTTCAGTATCCCTCCCTGCCACTGTAGGGATAGAGGAAAACACTACCTGTGCTCCCGATCCTTCAACCAGTCGCCCCAGTGCCCTGAAGTCCCTTTTGATCACTGCAGGACTTCTCTCTGCAACCTCATCGCTGCCAGCCTGTATAACCAACAGTGGGTAGTAATTGGAAGACCGTACCAGACCAGGGAGCTTCCTAGTAATGTCTCTGACCCGGGCCCCAGGGAGGCAGCAGACTTCCCTGTGGGACGGGTCCGGTTGGCATATAGGGCCCTCTGTTCCCCTCAGAAGGGAATCGCCTATGACAATTACCCTCCTTTTTTTCTTAGCAGAGGCAGTCATAATGCGTGGGGCTGACTGCCTCACCCTAGGCGACCCCCTGGATGGACCTTCATCTACATCCTCATTTCCCTGGCCCTCAAGTTCCAGGGCCCCATATCTGTTGTGTAAAGGCAACCGGGAAGGTAAGGGAGGCTGTGCGGGGGTTCGCCTGGCACCCCGAGCAGGGACCTGTTTCCATTGCCCCCCGTCGCTTAGGTCCCCTCCTTCTACCTGGTGGCAAGAGGGCAGGGGGTCCTCTGCTTCTCGCGGAGCCTCCATCTGCTGCCTCTGCCTCAGGGACGGTAGGGTGCAGCTCCACCAATCTATCTCCCTCTCACACTCCCGGATACTCCTCAACCTTTCCACCTCCTCCTTCAGCTCTGCCACCAGGCCGAGCAGATCATCCACCTGGTCACACCGCACACAGGTGGTGTCTCTGCTGCCCTCTGGTACAGCTGACAGGCTCAGGCACTCCCTGCAGCCAGAGACCTGGACAGCTGTGTGCTTGTGTGAGGGCTCCGTCTGGGTCGCCACATTCCTTCTGGCGACGACTTTCGGCCGAGTGGAAACCATAGCTGGTCCTCTTCTGGGAAGGCGACGACTACTAGTTGAGTTGGCCTCTAGAGCCAGGAGGGGGGCTGCGCCTTGCCCGCTCGCCTTCCCTGCACGCCCTCCCGCGCGAACTGCCGCGCGAACTGCCGCGCGACGCCCTTCTGACGCGCCGCGCTCCGGGTCGCTCGCGCTCCCTGGGGGCTGCTCTTCTAAGTGAGGGGTTTGGCCGCCGCCCCTCTTGTCCCCGCCCACGCTGAGTCAGAGCTGCCACTCGTCAGGAGATCCCTCCTCCGGCTCGGGGAATGGGGGGGCTGGGGCACCCTCTCGCTCCCTGCGCTTTTGCTTTTCGCGGGTTTGGCCGCGGTTTTGCCGCTTCAGGAAGGGTCCCCCGGCGCGATCCTCCGCTCCGGAGCCCTTCGCCTCGGTGGCTTTAGTGCACCAAGAAAGAACATACATTCTTGTCAGAGCATGCAGAGGCAGGAAGAATAGAGTACTTCCTGTCTTTCGACACTATGGTTTTCGAAAGACTCTTATCTAAGGGAGAAGCCTTACACAATTCTCCAAAACATGCACTGCTTTATCCCCTGACTAGCCTGGCAAACTCTGCTCTTACTCTTTGCTGGATGGATGATAGACACTTGAAAGGGATTTAAGCAACAATCTGCAGCTAAATAAATTGCATTTATGCCTTCCTCTTCCATACCCACAAGGTAAATAAATACCTTGTATTTATTTGTACTCATACCATAACACCAAGCCAGTAACTCTGAATACAGTTTCTGTATTCTGTTCTTCACTTCTATCTGCACCAAGGAGTGTCATTCATATGGGCAACAACAGGGGGGAGCCTCAGTCTGCAAAGACTTCAGATCTCTTTCCTCTTCTGTCCCCACTGTTGACCAGCAAGGTCCTCTCTTACATCTGGGAGCTGGCCCTATGACACAGAGCACCTGCAACACTGCTGAATAGCATTTTTCTTTATGTGGAAAAACCCAAGCAAGCTAAATACATGATGGGCAAGCAGAAGCCAAGCTGTCACTGTTCCCCCTGCCTCTATCCATACTACCATGGTGGATGGAAAATTAGCACAGTTATAGCCTAGAAGCTGGAGACTGTGAGACAGGAAGTATAAACAGGTAAGAAGAAGGGAGACATTGGAAAAGGCTATGCCAAGATGAGAAAAAACTAAACCATCAAACCTCACTTAGGAGATATATTTTGAGCAATTAAAATTCAACAAAATGCATCTAACTCCCAATAGAATTGTCTTTTTTTCTTGGCAAGCAGGTCTCTGAAATTCCTATATTACTTTGCATAAGCCCATCTTGTGAGTTTATAGCTTTTCTTTACATAATACAATCCTAAAATGGATTGTTGCTTTAATTAATAATGATGCACATTATGTTCAAGTAAATGAAAACCTGTAAATGATAATTGCATCTTTTTCTGTCACTTATTATAGCCCAAAATTTTTTTCTCAGCTAAAAGAAAAATTATAATTGAAACGGTTACAGATGGATTTTATATGTACCTAGTTGGTTAGTTATTTTCTCTAGTGAAAATTATGTCATGTTTAGTCAAATTAACAACAACTGTTTTCTAAGGTTAATTTAATTTCTAAAATGGAACCTGAGTTCTTTTAGGAATGTAAGACTGGAAGAGATCTCCTGCATTCAGTTCCATGCTGTAGTAGGCAGTTATGTCTCATAATCACAGGCATAAATTGGTCAAGCTCCATCTTGAACTTCTCTAGCTTCTTTAACCACAACCCTTCTATTGGATATCTGTTCATGCCTCTGATGGTTAGAATGAAATCTTTTTCTGATTTCCACCAAAATTTTTCCATTTGTCCATGATAAAATGACTCTTCTTCTTCCTAATGTTTATGTATCTGGTGTATTTATAGTGAGAAATCATATTCCTTCTCAACCTTAATTTGCCTGGCTAAGTATACCAAGCTATTTCAGTCTCCTCCCATAGCTCCATTTTCTTGATTGTTTTTCTCTGACACTATTCCCGTTTGAATTTGTCTTTCCTGAAAATAGGTGACCAGAACTGTTTACTGTCTGTTGCTGCTAGAAATGCTTTCCTTGATACATCCATCCTTAAATTATATTTCATTTTTTCTTGGCTTCTGTCATGGTTTAACCTCAGCCGGCAACTGAGCACCACACAGCTGCTCGCTCACTCTCCCCCCGCCCTGGTGGGAAGGAGAGAGAATCGGAAGAGTAAAAGTGAGGAAAAACTCGTGGGTTGAGATAAAAACAGTTTAATAATTGAAATAAAATGATAATAATAATAATAATAATAATAATAATAATAGAATATACAAAGCAAGTGATGCATGATGCAATTGCTCACCACCCGCTGACCGATGCCCAGCCAGTCCCCGAGCAGCAGCCCCCCCGGCCAGCTTTCCCCAGTTTATGTACTGAGCATGACGTCCCATGGTATGGAATGTCCCTTTGGCCAGTTTGGGTCAGCTGTCCTGGCTGTGCCCCCTCCCAGCTTCTTGTGTACCTCCTCGCTGGCAGAGTATGGGAAGCTGAAAAGTCCTTGGCTAGTGTAAGCATTACCTAGCAACAACTAAAACATCCGTGTGTTATCAACATTATTCTCACGATAAATCCAAAACACAGCACTGTACCAGCTACTAGGAAGAAAATTAACTCTATCCCAGCCGAAACCAGGACAGCTTCAACCAAGTGAGAGCTACAGCATATGAGAAAAATTATTTTTGTTAGTCTTGCACTCATTATATTTAATTTTTTTTTTGTTTCTATTACTCCAGTCCTGAGGATCACCTACTTTCTTCTGAAAGATATTATCATCATCAGTATTTGTAATGCATCCAAAGTTGATGTCATTTTAGCAAATTTCAGTAGTAGGCTTTTGCTTCTGGGGGCAAAGACTTGATGAAACACCCCCCAGCTGACCCTAGAGATATTTCATTAGCAGTCTTCTACGGAGTTTTGGGTAGCTGAAGTTCAGTAAAAATGGTGATCATTTTTGTCAGCAACATTAACTTTTACTAGTTATCCATGATTTTGCTTTTTTTTCCCCCTCAAGCTGAAGCAACATCTTCCTCAGGTGTAAGTACCCAAAATGAATTGCAGTACCTGGCTAAGAGGACAGGGAGGTTGGACATATCCTTTTCTGAGTTGTGTCAGGCTGTTTCATCCTAAAGGATGCCATTCAAGGAACTGATACAGATCATAAATATGTCCTTCATTCTTTTATCTTTTTTTTTTTTGCATTAGGTGTGTACACAGAGAAAAGACTAACATTATTCACTACTGACTGTAAACTTTTACTCAGAGAGACAGTAGGAAGGAAGGGAGATCAAGCACAGTTATGTTTTAACATACTGCTGTTACACTATATATTTTAGTATGAAAAATAAGCTCTTAGATTAATTTCAACTCAAAACTAATTGAATAATTATCTATTTTAATTTAAGGCTCGGGAGACATGGACAGTATTTCCAAAGTGAGTATCTAGTAAAATATTTGGAATTTTTAGAATAATATTTCACTCTAAACATATTTTCATTGTCTCTGTTAAACTTTTTATTATGTATCTACATTTTCTGCTTGTCAACTCTTTTGAGGCTGTGAAGACAGAATTAGCATTAATTGAAAGTTTAAAAACAATACCTATAATCAATAGGGAGTATAAGTAGACATTTCTTACTGCATAACAATGTGTATTAATGAATGTGATTAACATATATCCAGTTCATAATCTGATTGATCATGTTATAATCTTCCATACTGTTAAGACAAATGAATATAGTTCTAATAATCAATTCTAGTTGAATGCAAATTTGGGAAAATGTCATTAGGATGTTACTTTTATGCACTGCATGATTCCTTTTGTCACCTCTGTAAGGCAACATTAATATCTTAATCACTAGTCTAAGTCCCTAAAACTAAATTAAAAAGTAGTTGCAAAAAAAGCACTGTTTTGATACAACTGTTAAACAAACATTAAATAGTAAACACAACCATAAAAATGTATATGCAAAATGAACGTGAGTTTAACCTGTAGGGGTTTTGTAGCTACAAAAATAATATTGTGCTTGAATGTGTCATTTCTTCCATAAAAATAAAAATCTGCTACATCTGTAATCATTATTAATTTAGGGACTTATTCAAATAATGAATTAATGAGCTTATTCAGTGTTGATAAAGTGGTAGAAATTTGTCCTTGTAAAATACTGTGTTTTGTACTCAGCATCTTCAGATGTAACTGACTAAAACTAATAAAAATATCACTAAAATTGTCTCCCTGTATTTTTGTGCTTTTGATCTATAAATACGGAATTGATGAAGGGATTGTTTCAGTTAAAATTTTATAACTCATTCATTTGAAATTGCTGTAACAAAATTCTTATCGATCTTCCAAAAAAAAAAAAGGAATGAGAGTTTGAGTGAATTAGTTGCCTGCATCTTTTGGTTGACCCAGGACTAAGTGCTACAGAGCTGTGGCTAGATCTCTCTCAGTACAGACTTTGCCACTTTGAATCTGGCTAAGGCTTGTCTGCACGTGTTCTGGTCATACTAAGGATGTCACTGTAGATGCTGTCTCAGGCTAGCACTGAGATATGATGAGATACAAACACATGTCAAAAGGGAAGAAAATATTGGCCTAAATTCCCGTGGGTTAAAATAGAAATTTGTAGTATGAATTAATTTAAAATACACTTTCAAATGTTCAAAAAACAGGAAGCATTCTTCAATTAGTGATACAGTCCTTTTAAAATTACATAGGTGATTATAGCCTCAGAACAACCTTCCATGGCCTTTCATGGAGAGTAGGACCACAGCAGTATGCCTCTTAGGCCATTCTGGGGCTATGAGGGAAAAACATCTATAGCAGTGCTACATTTTTTGTTTTGAAGATCTGTATCATGTTCAGGCCCTGTGAAGAGTACAACAATGGATTGAAATGACCATGTTGCCTTAGCTGTGCTGTGCTCGGGTGTACAGTGGTAGATTTAATATACACCTCCAATGAGATAATAAGCATACAGCACATTTTTAATCAGTGTCTATAATTTTTCTTGGTTTTTTTTTAAAAATGCAGCATTTTTAAAGTAGAAAACATTTCCATTAGCTTGCCACTAAAATTATTTTTTAAAACCTGTATTCAACCCACTGATATTAAGTATCAGCGTATATGCTAATATGATTATTAGAAAACCTGGATCCAAAAATTTACCTGGAAGTCTTGTAATTTGTTAACCTTAATAAATACATCATGGAAATCATATTTGATGCAAGTCTTTTTCAAATAGCTAAAAGAAAAGTGATGTTTACTTGGGAAGTAAGTGTTGTATTGTTATACCATTACATATAATAGCTTTTAAATATCTTTTTCTGAGTAGCACTCTGCCCAATATGCAGCCTTAATTGATACTAGTAAAAGTGTGTGGGCAGAGTCTTGTATATAGCATTAGCAATTTCAGGTAGATAATAATATATAATACTTTTAGAACTTGATTGGAAAAGTTTTGCATGCAAGGAATAGTAGATTTCTGGGGTTTGATGTATGCAAAATTAATATGTGGCTGCCTTCCAATTTTGTACATACAAGGATTCTTCTTGTTAAGGCAACAGTCTCCCTTTATACATCACCAGCTAGTTGTTCAACTGACTTTTTCACAAGTGGATTTCCAGATTACTAATTAATGTGACAGAAATTGTTCACTGAAGTTAACATAGTTTGGGGTACACGTTGCTAGATGCTCAAGGCCGGGCACAGGATTTCAATGGAGTAAAATGCATATTAGAGGAACAGATTATCTATTACCACTGAGATGAAGAAAATTAATCCAGTCTTGGTAGAATCATTACAGCTGACAGAATTCATAGCTACATTTTCCAGAGAAGATTTTAATTTAGTTGGCTGAATGACAAAAGACATTTTTTTAATCTATAAATATGAATTGATGAATCGACATAAAGTAGATTGAGATGGGGGAAAGTAAATGAACTGAAATTATGCATATTAAATAAACATTAATTAATAACCAGTGTTTCTTGCAGTGCCCGTGGAATTTCTGCAGTCATCAAAGAAATATTTGCTTTGGAAAAACTCAGCTAGTGCTACAATGCTAGACCCCATACTGGCAATAAAAGCAGCCCAGAGAGTTGCTATAAAAGCATTTATGTCAGGAATTTGAATCTTTGGGCCTGGTGCACTGTAGCAATTGCAGAATTTCAAAGCTTAGTACTACACAGAGAAAGATAAAATAGGAGTAAATCCCCAAGGAATGAACAAAAGTCTGGAAGCATCATATAAAATAAATGTGACAAGGCCTTAGTGGGTTTTAAACTATATATTCATAGATTTTAAGGGCAGAAGGGACTGATGTGATTGACCTCCTGCATAACACATGCAATAGGACTTCCCTGAATTAATTCCTGCTTCAGCTGCAATAGCTATGGTTGAACTAAAGCAATAGTTTTCAACCTTTTTCAAGCTGTAGATTCCTAAATATTTGGTATAATAACTTTACTGAATAGCAAGCTTAATTGTCTGATGTTAATTAGCTAGTTAATTTTTAGTTGCCTTTGATGGACCCTTCACCTGCTGTCCAGTGATTCCTGGAGATCTGAGGATCACAGTTTGAAAACCAGTGAACTAGATTGTGAAGAAAACAACAGGGCTAAGGGAGGGGTCTTGACCCTACTCTATAAGCTGCATTTCAGATGCCAATTAAAAACAGTTATGTCTTCATGGCGGTTATGTAATTAATTTTACATTTCATCTATAACTGAAAATAAATACACCAGGCTGAACCCACAAACCTATTTGCCCATTCAGGTGGAAATGGTAATCTTCCTTCAGGGGAATATGGTTAAAACTTAACAACAGCCTTTCAGTAAGGAGACTTTCTCTTAATTTAATATTTCCTATTTTTCACTCGAAGTTTGCCCCATTGCAGCCTTAGTTATATTAAATGAAGACTGCAGGCAGGTATTTTCAAAGTATGATATATTTTGCTTTTTTTTAAGAAGCTTCATAAATCTGTAAGCTAACAGAAATACTGTGTTAGGATTGTAATTGAGAATTAACAGAAGAAAAAGAGGACAAATTCATTTATGATTCTTACAGATGTTATCATTTTGTCACTTTGAGCAAATGTTCTACTTTGAGTTGCATTTTGTTAGCCTACCCATTGACTATAATAGGCTTGTGTTAAGCCTGCTCAAACTTTAAGCCTGATGCATTTGTATATGTACAGATATGTACATATATATATGCTGTATTTGTAAATCTTGTGTTTAATTTTTCTGGATTAAAAAAATTCAAGGGAAAAACTGTGATAGACATAGTAAATGTTTTATGATGAAGTTCATAATTTCACTCCCCCTTTTCCCTGACTGTTCCTTTTCCATCACAAAGCCCGTATTAATAGGAGTCTAACTGTGATGGAAAGAGAAACATCCATGCCTCAGGCATGGTAGGGTACCATAAATCAACTTTGTAAACACACCTAACTGCTTGCAGTATTTACAGTAATCATGTATTGATTATTGATGCTGAATAATTTCTGTGACAATTATCTAGTTTTATTCTTTCTGTGACTAACTGAATCTTGAAAGCATTTTCCGAACATTATAGAGGTGGTTGCGCAGGATTTCTTTTCCATAAGAAAATAAATTACCTTCAGGAGTCTTTGTATTGTTATTATTTATTAGCATTTCACTTGCACCTAGACACTCAAAAAGTAGATGAAGACCCTACTGCATTATGCTCTGTGCAAGCAAATAGCAAAAGTATAGCTCCTCCTGAAAATGTTTGCAAGGCCGATCCTGTGGCTGGCTGTTATTCATGAGTCTTTTATCTAATACTCTTGTTAACTCTTTTGTCTATAAACTCTGTATGTAACTGCACTTGGTGAAGTGGTTTAGCAACTCAAATTTTGAATTAGAAGTTATTTCAACAAACTACACGCTATGAACAAATATTTCAAATACAAGCCTTGATTTGCAAAGGTCTGTGTAGACCAGATCTGTCCACATGTCTACCTTTAAGTACGTATTCTGAACTCACATATTTCAAAGCACGTGCTCATATACCACTGATTTGACCATACTGATTTAATGTAGTTTCAGAGCTAATACTTATTCCTACCATTTATACTTTTTCCCAACTTTAGTAGGAGAACATGCTGGCTATAGCCTGAAAACAAGAATTACAGGTAAATAGTTGTTACTTCAGAGGAGAAAATACTCCTTTGCAGGTTAAAATTAGTAATTGAAATGTACAGAACTCTACAGAGACTTATCTTTCAAGTTCAGAAATTCCAGTGCATCGTATAGATACTCTTTTGACACGCTAGGTGAAGCTGGGAAAGGAACTGAAATCTTCAACATTTCATCTGTATTTTAAAATCTTGTTTAACAGAACTCTCCCAGTAATATGAGCATGAGTAATCAGCCTGGCACTCCCAGGGATGACGGTGAGATGGGTGGAAACTTCCTAAACCCTTTTCAGAGTGAGAGCGTAAGTATTTAAGTAGTTTTTTACTTGGCAAAACTTTATCCCTGATCTTCTATTTTAAAAAAGAAAAATAACAGACAGAACAAACAGTTTTGTAGTGTACCTGTAATGCAATGCTGTGCCTTATGTGGTTTTTTACTAGCTTCTAAAATTATAGTATTGATTCACTAAAAAATTGTGCCAAATGCTGTTAGAAGTTGAGCTGAAACTGAAAAATGTGGGAGGTGTAGATTTACTGCAGAAGCTCTTTTTCTAGATTAAGAGGTCAATTGTCAATGAAAGTTAAATCTGTCAAGCAGTAATAATTGTGCCATACATATTCAGTAATGCACAATGGGCATTTGTCAGACAATATCTGAACAGCCTAGATACACATAGTTGGCAGATCTTTACATCTGAGTGTTTCAATTTTTGGTTTTTCAAACTCCTGACCCATGTATTTTGCAGGGCAGTAATGTTTTTTAGAACAGGATTCACACTGAAGTATATAATTAGAGCACCAAGTGATCTTACGTTGAAAAGACGTAGCATGCTTTTAGAGCAGAGAAAGCAAAGATGCCCTCTAGTGTTCATTCTGGGAAAAATTATATTTTTTAAAATGGAGAATGTTTGAGGCAGCAAAACATGGTATAAAATACATTACAAAGCAAGACTAGTATTTTAATACTCATGTGCCTGAAGTTGGGTTTCTAAATTCACGTTTAGGTTCCTATATAGAAGTGGCCTGATTTTTCAGAAGTGTTGAGTGACTTCAACACTTCTATTCTTACTGGAAATCACTGCTGTTCAGAAATCAGTGCAACTCCATTAACTATGCCAGTGGTGATATTTAGCTCAGAAATTATGAAGACTAAACAGTTTCTCTTAGATCACACAACAGTCAAAGCTCATGACAAATTTCATTAAAATCAGATTGGGGTGGTGGTTGCTTCTTAAACTAGTGAAAAGGGAGTATTTTCTGCATGTTACCTGTTTGTGTCCTCATAAAGAGGGCACGTGTTCAGATTGTTTGGAGTATTGGAGAAAATTGATTTGTACAAAGCAAAAAGACTGATGTTTCAAAATCTGCAGAAAAAGCAGTAACCACATGTCCATTAAATCTCCATTAAATGTGATTCTTGGTCATGGTAGTCCATGTTAGTTCTCAACTCAGCATGCTTTACTTGTGCTGAGGACAAACAGTTTGATTCAGCAGGCAGACCAGTTCACCAAACCAAACTCATTAAAAGAAGGACATCAGTTGCACTCAAAAGAAAATTAGTTTTCTCAGATGCTTACTACTTACTGGAGTCTAGATACTCCTAGTTTTCCTACCTGAATGAATCTGGAACCCAACTAGTAAGATAAGCTTTGCTGGGCCCACTATGAGAGGGGTCAGCACATGACAGGAGTAAGCCCTAAAGCAGACAAACCATCAGAGACATGATATGGGACAAAATGGATTTTATCCAAGTGGTCCATTCTATGCAGTTTATATGACAGAAAAGACCCATCCAAAATGCTTTTCCTGAATATGTTTTGACACTTAGAAATGGCCACCTCAAAAATCTAGCTTTGGTAGTTTTTTTTTATTATGTATCTGTTTTTGCCAAGGCAAATTAATATCTGTTTCTTGTATCAGTTTTCATAACACTAATATTTCTTGCATTTGAACATTTTCCTCTACTTAGAAGATTTTAGGCCAATTAAGTATTTCTGCAGTCTATAAGTTTCAACTGAAATACAAATTAAAATAAGCATATAAATGTGCATTTGTATTAGACATTGTGGTGTCCCATTGATTATTTGTAATGAAGGGCAACTACAGCTTGTATAAGGGCTGCAGTTCAATTTGTGTTACAATAATAATGTAATATGGTGACTGAATTTTCAGTTCATATAAAGAATAACCACTGATACTTGATTCAGCTTGCCTCATAAAGTCTATAATACAGAATTTAAAAATAAGCCCAAAACGTAGTTTAATTCCATTCAGACATATCTTCACCTTTTCCCCATCAAGTAGTAAAAAGCCCTTCAAAATAGTTATGTGGTTCAAGTGACCACAAATGTAGCTGGTCTGTTTGAGACTAGCTATCTTGCCCAGCTAAATCCCTCCAGTAGCCAACATTGACCAATAAAAGGCATGAAAAGCATCGGTGAAATATTGATTCATCACACTACCCAGGTAGCAGTGCCCAACACTGAAACTGTCAAGTGAATTGATTTCATCAGCAATAGCTATATTTTTACATAATGATAGAAGTATAACAGAAGTTATGATACCACAAAATGAACTACAGCCTTAGCATGTGCTATAGTACAAATTTAGGAGAAAATTCAAACAGCATGTTGACATTTAAACTCATTGCTCCTGTCCAAAAGTGGTTTTAGTTACCTGGGAAAGAACTGTTGTTAAAATGTGGATTCCTCTTTTTTCAGTACTCCCCTAGCATGACAATGAGTGTGTGATCTGTTACCAAGTCTCCTTGTGAAGACCACAGTGAGTTGGCTCTCTTCAGAGAGCTACTACAGAAGAAAATTATTTGTCCCAGTGTACAGTTTAACAAAAGGATCTCAGACACAATCAGAACCACCATTTTTTTCCTACCATCTCCCCAGTTTTGTCAAGAAATTGGGTCCCAAACATGATTGAGACAACAGTAGAGTGACGTAACAGAATTGCCCAAGATGGAACTGCAAACAATTATCTATGTAAATATATGGGTTAATGTGTATGTGTGTGTGTGATATAGAAATATACACATACATATATAAACCTGCAAGACTGTAAAATATTGTCACATGACATCTTAAGTAGAAATGAGAAGTAGGGACTTTTATTCCATCTTTTTTTTTCATGTTTACATTTTAATTATTAAAGTTTGCTTTCCTTCTTCCCTCCTGAACTGTTTTATGTTGCATATATCACTGCTTTAAAAGTTATTTTTTAAGGTGAACTCAAATGATAAATTCTTCTGATTTTGTAAATGTTTGCCATTATTGATAGGAATAAAATTGCTTATAAGAGCTCTCATTAATTTGTGTTTGATGCCAGTTACCCTGTGAATCACAAACTGTATTGTCTCAAGAAATAGAAGAAAGCATAATTTTTGGAGAAATTTAATAATTTTCACCTAGTTTGGTGATTTTTTTTTTTTTATACTTTGCCTTTAAAAAAAGAAGCACTGAAGGTTATTTTTCTTCTTTAATTGAAGCCTAATATCTGCAATATCTATTTTAAATGGAAGTCTGAATTTGATACAAGCTTCTCAGTTTATATAGAGTACTATAAGTTTATTGTGAGTGAGCTCCAATTGCTATAGAATCTAGCAATAAAGTATCAGGGTTTCTTCTGCCCTTGGAAATGAGTTTTCTATTTAGCATGATCTTCCATAAGGTTGGTAGTGGAAATACAGTAGAGTCCTTATTACTGAAATATTTTCTAACGATTTACCATTATGTTTCCCCTTTTCAATGATTCTCAACTGAATTGTAAAAACCCATAAGCCTGATTATAAACAGCATCTCCCAAGCCCATTCAGAAAATCAGATCACCCTGGTACTTCAATATGGTTTTTTTACTAGGTTTATCAGGCTGAAACACCCCACCCCTGCAACTTTCCAGTAAGCAGTCATTTTTGTGAACCAAAATGATCCAGTGAACTTTTTATGACTACTAGCCTTGTGAGTCCTATCTTTTGCTATAAACATAAGAGGAACAAAGGTCTGAGCCATTTCATAAAGAGGTTGGCATATTGAACATGAAAGCTTGGGATAGAATGGAGAAAAGGTATATAGTCTTAAAGGAAAAGCTTCTAGAAGGAGGCCCCTGCCTCCTCAAGCAAAGTTCTAAAACCAAGATTATAGTAAATTTAGTTCCTAATGACTTCCGGCTCCCCCAAGAAAATGAAAGCTTGCAATTGTGTAGTGGTCAAAAGGTTGATGGTCAGCAATGCAGACACAAAGTGGCTGAACTAAAATTCATGCCACAGACAAAGAGCAAAGATCTTACCTTGGATTTTGCATACAGAAGAGCCACTTACATAGGGGAAACAGTTCTGAGATGATATGTTTATGCAGTCTTGTAAGGAGATTTTTCTTTTTTCCATGAAATTGTGATGAAGAGGTGTATGTAATGGGCTCATTGTGAAGGTAGATGCACATAACTGGATGTATAAGGTGAACTACAATCTCCTAACTAATTTTTATTTTTATATATAATATATACATATATGAAAATAAAAAGATGTAATACTTTTTACTCTTGTTAGGACTATTCAAAGATGAAACTCTTGGAGACAGTGTCTTACTTAAAATTATGTTAAAATGTCAAAGATTTTGGTGGCATTACTTTTTGTTAATAATAACTACTTTGATCAGTTGTAATCATAAACTAGATAGTCATTATATGGTTTTATTGACTTTATTCCCAGTGATTATGAAGGTTGAATTCATTTGTTTGTCTTTGGAAAACAGTTTGTTGCTGTTTCAAAAGATGCCAGAAACCCCTACTATTGATTTGATTTATAAAAAGATAAAATGAGGTTTCAGTACCTGAGATCCTGAACTTGACTGTTGTCACTAATACCACTCGTTTCAGTGGTTTATGTCTCCTGTGCACCCTAGCTTCTACCATAAGTAGTGCAAAGTTCAGGCGTGCTTGCAGCCTACATTTGGCATCTATATTATCCTTGTTGGTAGCCTTCTAAGAAGGACTTTAGGACTCTATTCTGCCCAGTTTCAGTCATATGATGTCACCACAACTGGACTAAGATAGATGGATATGTCTGGAGTATGCATCAAGTGCCAAAGCCCATTCGCACACCAGGTAAGCGTGCCCTCAAGTGAGCTCTTAAACTGTTGAGTACATCTGGGGTCTGATGTGTATCCCTAGGGGAACACCCTGTACTGTCCCAAGCCAGGGCTCCTGCAGGCAAGCAGTGTGTCCAGTGACCACGCAACAACTGGCCTTGATGGCATCACTGAGGGCTCTCTCTCACAAAACAGAGTGCATGCCACCACCGGAGCTTCTCACGCTGGAAAAATTAAGCTGAATCAGGAAATTGAACTTTTTTTCTTTTTGAATTTGCTGCTATCTGCAATAGTTTAGCTTATAGGCACGTGTTAAGGAAAAAAAATCTGATCATTAAATTAAAACCGGGCAAATAAGAGCACAGAATATAATATGCCCTTTAAAATGGAACTGCCAACACATACTGAATAGTATTATCAAAATATATTATCCTAATTTGACTACAAGAGCATAACATCCTTTCAGTCACATAATTTTTCTTCTGTAATTCTTTTGAACTCCCTTCTGTACAATTTTTCTTACTGCCAGCATATCTTTGTTTCCCCTTTCCATTTCCTTTCCAAAATATTTATATTAAATTTAACATTGTTGCATTGATCTTACAGCGTTAATCTCAGTATATATGCTGATGGCTTCAAAAAGAACAGGATTGAGCCCTGCTTCTTGTAGGCTAGCATTCTATGCCCTGATATAGCAAGTTGCTAAGTATGCCCAGCACTTTTCATACCTAGGTAGCCCCATAGACTGGTGGGATAAAATATGTGTAAGCTTGCAAAATTTTAGTTTCGGGACATCTGCTTGAATATTCAGTGCATATCTTATTATTAGAATTTTTATCAGATGTAAGTAAACCTAATCACCTTGCCTTTTGTAGGGAATGAACCTATGCTTACATACATGAATAAAGTTATTTACACACACATTGGTAAGATCAGGTGATTATAACTATACATAGGTTCTGCAGCTGGACCATAGAAAACTATTTTATGTGCTAAGTATTCCACTTACTATGAGTAAACCCTTTTGTTTTTTTAATTTGCATAGAGCTTTTTGTTTGTTCATTTGTTCTCTTGCTTATAAATCCTGTAGGATTTTCATTGTATATAGGAGCATTAATATGGAAAGAAAGATTATTTCTAAGCACTGATTTTTTTGCTTACATTTCTAATGCACTAGATATCAACATGTAATTTAACTGCTGTTTATTTCTGTCTTTATGCAACAACATTATTGATAACATCAGAATTTGTCCAGCTCTGTGAGGAATAGTAATTTAAGTTGTACAGGATAGTTTTTCCACACTGGCTTTTTAAATAGATTTCTCTCTTTAATGTAGAAATAAATAGATCATGATTCTCTAAATGGGTCTTTCATACAAGGTTAAAATAAGGCTTTTTAAAACAGAAGTGATGAAATCTTAGAATAGCAGAAATAGTGTAATAATGGGTCTCTCTTACTGTAAGAACTCTGGCAAAAATTCTGGCCTTGTAGAAATCAGCTGAAGTCGTGATTTGCTACAATGAATCCAGTATTTTACTTACTGCATAAACCCACAAAAAGGAGTATTCATACCGAGATTTTATTACCATATGTAAGTTTTGTATAGACAAGAACAGGGCAAGGAAGAAGCTATATGAATCACAAGTAAAACATGTGGCCTGACATGCATTTAAAAAATACATGGATATTTGTATGCATATGTTGCATTATTTTATTAATAGCCTGAGCATGAGGAAGAACTGCAGTTGAACTCAGTGTTCTCCCCCCTTTATTGTAGACTGAATTTGGTGCATGTGAAAAACATGGCAATAACCTCAAATCTAGTCTTTGACACACCTTACGCTGCCCAGTGGAATGTGCCCCAACCTTGACTAGGAGTGACTGGCTTTTCAAAGTGACAGAACAGGTCAGTTCCCAGATCAGTAAGTTGTCATGCAGTCTGCTTATGGCCACATTTGCCAATTTTTATTTGGAAGCCTTCTGATTGGAGACTAGGCCACCAATGTGTTATGTATTCAAGTACTGTAACATCTTTCAGACTTATCAGCCTGTTCCCCATATCCCATGACCAGTCCTCTGAAGACACCCAGCCATCACTTTCCCTTTAAAACACAATGGGAAATGTGTAGACTAATTATTTATTTTAAATACTTCAAATTAGGAAGAAGTGAATAGAAGCTTGTTTCTTTATGGATAGCAATGTAGAATCTCTGCATCAGGATAGCTTCCTGAACTGGCTAAAAATAATTTGAATTTTCCCCTGTTCTGTAGCTAGCAAATGAAATACTGCAATGTGAAGAAGATCTGGAATTAGATGGGTAATGAGGGACCAGCTGTTACAATATTCATCACTGTACATTTTATTCTTTTTTTTTTCCCCTTTACTAGTTAAAATGAATTTTCAGCTGATAAATGTTGCACTGATTTCTATTTCTCAGATCAGTTAATTATTTTTAAGTATTATCTCCTGTTCCTAGATATTGCTGATGTAGTTGTTGCTAAATATGGGCTGAATTCTTCAAGATTTGACCCTACACATTTGCATTTGAAGAATATCATAAAATAGAGTTTAGTGATGAAAAAAGATCTGTATAGGTAAATTTATTTTTCTTTAATTCACTGTAAGTGATGGTATAACCACAGTTCCCATTCCAAACAGGCATGGGTTTGGTTGGGCCCTAAGGATGGGTTGGGCCCTAAGGAAGGAAGCATGTCTTTCAAATAAAAAACCCAAAAAACTCTTACCACAGTGACAGCTCATTTCTCTTCAAACTGATTAATTCAGGATTTAATGGTATGAAACAACTATAAAAATTCAGTACACTCAACTATATATGAGTTAGATTTAAACTTTTACTGTGTGCAACTTCCTCTACTTTCCAGACATTATTAGCTCAATCCTATAAGCTCCTGTTCATTCCAGTTGTCCTACTGAAACTTTGATGAAACCACTAGCATAAGGTCATTTTTTGCAGGATTTCATCCTGAACTGAACAAAATATATAATTTGAGGTGTGACATTTTTTGGCAGATGTATACAGTATAGAGCAAAACACAAAAGGTGTGTAAAAATTAACAAAATTATGTTTCAACCTGGAAAACAGAGGCAAAAAGTCCTTATCCAAAATATTGCTCTGAGTGCATGCATGTAAGTTGTCTGCCAGTGCTGTGACATTGGAAATATTACATTATGGTAACAAATTTAGAGCACATAAATGGATGATCTACTCAACACATTGAAACTCTGATCCTGCAAACACATTCACATTTGTTTAGAATAAAGCTTATACATGCTTAATTTTAAACATATTTTAAGAATACAAGTACTTTCTTTCAGAACAGCGGGACTGCTAATAGGCTTAAACCGTGTTTGAACATGGACAGTCTAGAAGCTCAAGTTAAGTCTTCCCTAAACAGATTTTTTTATTTTATTTTATTTTATTTTATTTTATTTTACTTTTAAGATTTTGCCAATGCAGGAGTATGTTTATGTATTGAAAGTATTGATATGTGGAACAGATTTGGCTTTCTTCTGTTTCTTATTTTATTAGAGCATTGTTCACTGCTAAATGAAGTATTTTTGTGAACTTGTCCTTTCATATTGTTTTAAATTGTATAGTCATAGTTTCCCTCAACATAGCTAACAGCTTTGCAATTTTAGTCCAAACTTCTGTTTGGTCACTCTTCATCATTTAAGCTTGAAATATGTAAGGAAGCCTCTCATGTAATGGGAAAACTTGCCATAAAAATGTATAAAGGTTTTCTTGAACATGTTTTCACATTTAATAAAAATACAGTTTTCCTTTATAATTTGAAACGGTCACTTTCTAGCCACTATTTAATTTCTATGTGCATAAGAAATTAAGAAAACAAATTACCTTTTTTCCATTTGAATTCAGCATCATAAATACTTGCTGAAAGACATGTTTTTTGGGAAATCAGATCAAAACAAGATTTACTACATATCTTCCATGAATAATAAAAGTGGACTTTATGTTGAAAGCTCCTTCCACATCCCCAAAATTGGATTTCCTAACATCTGATATGTATGACTTTATAAGAGCTCAATTCACAAAAAGTCGTTTGATTTGTGTACTCTGTGTTTTCATTGTATCTAATGGACGATTCAGTGTGCCCCTCAGCTGTGTAAGTTTCTGTGTTTGTATCTCTCAGAAAAGTAATTGAGTGGTCAAGCAGGCTTGTTCACAGAGTCTGGTAATTAAGTACTGGATAATATATCTGCAAAGTGTACCCAACTGTTCATTCAGTAACAAGGTATTCTTACACTACCTTGCTATTCTCTTAAGAACCTCTACAGTATTGCAATTAGGTCTAGGGACTCCCATAAGATTTTACAATGACAAAACAAGAGGCTTAATTTTACTAACAGAAAATTCTGGTCGTTTAGCACTAGTTTTCATAGGGAATCATCTGATAATGTTTTTTGAAAGGCTGCACATTTTCTCAGTACCCTGGTGTACTAGTGTACCGGGTCTGGCTGGGATGGAGTTAACTCTCTTCATAGCTGCCCATATAGTGCTGGTTTGGATTTGTGGCTAAAACAGTGTTGATAACACACCAATGTTTCGGCTATTGCTGAGCAGTACTTGCACAGCATCAAGGCTTTCTCTTCTTCCCACTCTGCCCCCCCAGTGAGTAGTCTGGGAGTGGGCAAAGAAGTTGGGAGGGGACACAGCCAAGACAGCTGATATGAATTGGCCAAAGGGATATTCCATGCCATGTAACATCATGTTAAGCAATAAAAACTTAGGGTAGAGGAAGAAGGGAGGGTTATTTTTTTTGTCTTCCAAGGTGGCTGTTGCTCAGAGACTGGCTGGGCATCGGTCTGCTTGTGGAAGGTGGTGAGTGATTGCCTTTGCAATACTTGTTTTTTTCCTCTTTCCTTCACTTATTAAACTGTCTTTATCTCAACCCATGATTTTTCTCCCTTTTGTTCTTCCTATTCTCTCCCCCATCCTGTTGGCAGGTTGGGGGAGAGTCAGCAAGGGGCTGTGTGGGTGCTTAGCTGCTGTCCAGGGTCAACCCACCACAACTTGAAAATAGACCATACAATTTAAACATTTGGTCTGTTACAGACATATATACAGTTCCTCAGAATAGGAGAGAATTATAACAATAATCATGACAAAAATGATGTTTGTCCCTATAGAGTGAAATCATCGGTAATCACTTTTGATATGAAGAATTATTGCTATGGAATCCTGCTCCAATCAGTGAGGAGCCAAATTATCAACTGGATGAACCGAATATTTGCAGGCTTTATTTCTGTTGTTTAATCTTCATGTTTTCTTCTCTCTCATTTGGATTTTCCCATTAATTATACTATGCCAAACATATGGAAAGATCTTCACATCTGTAAATAGAGTCCTACTATAGATAGTTTATTTCATCAGAGACATTGTGCATAACAGCAAATAAGGAGTGACTGTGCAAGATCCTGAGAGACCTCAGTGTTAGATATTAGGAAAGTTAGCATCACACAGGCTTATGCATTAGTCAAGATGATTTCTAACAATTACATAAAATGACTTGAAACAAAAGCTGATATTTGCCATGAAGAATAGAAGAAAATAAAATCCACATAAAGCATATTTAATTGAATTAGAAATTTACTAAAGATATAATTTACCAGGAGAATTTGAAAAGTATGTTATCAAATATAAGCTTGTTAGTAGCAGACAGCAACAAAACTGAGAGCTATGATTCAGTAGTTCCTCTATTTTTTAATGTGGAGGTACAGCTTGCAGAGTCTGTATACCCCAGCTGAGAGACTGCATGAGGGTTAGGTTTCTTGATCTAGACAGAAGGTTATGGACAAGGGGCTGCAATATCCACAAACCACACCTTTTGTTACAGATGAGCAAAATACAAGTACCTAGAAAACAGACCTTCCACTGAAGGCTTCACTTTTCTAAGCATTCTTTTTGAAATATACAGCTATTTTCCACAGCTATTAAAGCACTGAGAGGTTTGGTGATGCTAGTTCTATTGTACTAAAATACAACTCTGATGTTGCATATTCAGAGAGCATCCCTGCAGAAAGTGCTTCTGAAGTCCAGTATAGCACAACTCTTGGGAATCTCTGGTGTCCAAAGAAACCTCCTTGTCTAAGGACCAAACAAGGGAAACAAGGTCATAAAATCAAGCTTCATTGGTTTATCTTAAAAACGTTCCTGGCAAGACTGGGGAGTTGCAAAGACATGGATCATATGGGTCACTAACCACAAAGCATATCTGGGTTGGAGCCTCAGACTTTAATGCTATTACAGGCTGTTTTGTAATGGTAATATTATACCACTAGATCATATTTGTTTGTATTCCACACTGTGTCCTGATTCATCCTACCCTAACTTTAGCTGTCGAAAAATTAGCTGCCTAGGTTTCCTCAGTAAGTCACTGGAGGGACAGAAAAAGAGATGCCTCCAGAAGATTGCATTATGGCATCAATTGCCCTCTCCATTGATGAATCCTGAATGCTTTTAAGGGCCTAAAATTAGGTGGGATGAATTCAAGGGTTTATGTTTAGCCTCATATTCCTGTATGCAAAAGTCTATTTATTTGAGCCTCATATGGGCTCAAATGGGCAAGAATAATGCAAGTATTAAGAATTTGAATCTGTGTGACTTCCAGATAATTTTCTGAATCCTTCAATCTCAAACATGAAATTTCCGCCCCCCATAGTTTAATATTCTCTCCTCCTTTACTTCCTTTTTTTTATAAACAGGTACAAATTCAATTGACTTGTTTGAACATTTCTGGAGGGTTTACCCCTGCCTAGAAATTCTGACCTTTATTTGTTAAATGAGCAGTCTTTGCACAGATTCATTCACTTAAAGCAACACATGAAGAAACCATTGCATAGATGAATCAACACCAGCAATAGCATATGCTTCTTTTAAATTAAATATATTAATGTATATTCTTTCTAGGGGTGGGTAAATATACCTTTCCTAAGAGCTTTACAGAATAAATCTAGAAGCTCATAACAGGATTGTGAGAATCAAGGCAGTAATGGTAGTTTATGTTTTTTGTAAGCTTCTTGTAAATATATATATATATGATTTCACATCCTGGTTTGGAGATGAGGAAATTGCCTAGTTTTAGATAGACCAGTTATTTGTAGACAGTGTTACTGTCTGGATTATCAAAGCCCATTTATAGCCGGTTCCACCTCAGGCTTGCACCATACACCTATCTTATTCTAGTTCGACTTGCTATCCTTCTTCATTAACTGTTGGTACCAAATCATAACAATGATTGTACCAGTTCTTGTTGCGAGCTGAGGAACAGCTGAGGTTGAAAAATATGAATGTTGTAACTTGCACCTTTTCACCTTCATGAAGTGTCCACATTCTCTTGGCTGGTCCTGAGACAGGGCGGCTGCTTCCAAAGTTACCATATTACTTCATCACAAAAAGTAGGTGTAATTTTCTTTTGTGAGTCTAACAGCAGAAATATTGATATGTTTGCTTTATTTTCTGAGTTGTGAGTCATTCAGTGTTGAAAATGATATGAATCTTTTGTAGCTATGTATAAAAAAAATTGAGAAATGCTTTTTATGATATGCTAGTACAATCCCTGCTCTACTGTTCAGTATTTTAAGTGCTGAACTTAACCAAAATATTATCTTTAAGAATTATCCTAGCATCATCCTTGCATGAAAATGGGTATGAATTTCCTGTTACTATTTCTGGGTTCTCAGTGAATTCTGGGACAAAGGTAAAACTGTTGCAATGGGGAAAGATTACTGTGGTAGCCACTTACTGACTACTCTTCAGATGCATAAAACAATTCTGTCTAACATCTGATATTCTTCCAGTTTTCTTGGTAGATCACGATATTCTTGAATATCTTAATGGGCTTTGTCAGCCAACAGAGGAGAGGTAGACATGCTTACCACCCAGGAAGTATAGAAAAGTAGGAATTAATGAGTTACCTTCTCCAGCAGTCATTTATTTTTAGTGCTTAACTTTCAATTAACATTTATATTTTCAGTTATTATTTTATCATTCAGCATTTTGAGGTGGTTTGAGCAAAAGTATATGAATATACATATAATTTACAAGAAATATAGGCTTGTGTTGTGCTTTTGTAATTCTCTTCAGCTTCAGTATCTAAGCTATGAGCATACAAACTTCTTCCCTCTTTTGGGGTATTCTTTACTACCTAGTAGCTGATGGCTTCATTAATACTGGATATTCGAGTCTTCTGGGGCTAATGTTTATATTTTCCCAGGTGAAAATGCTATAGTATTCTCCACCAGATACAAGCACAATGTCATGTCACTGCAGTGCATGCTGTCTTTTAGCTTCTCTCTATGTGATTGCATAATGAAAATTTAGAAATGCTGCTGTATAAATAAATTGCTATGCTGTTCACAGAATTCAGGTGTTCTGCATCCCTTGTTTTCTCAAAACTCCCATTAACTTAAAAGTTATTGCTGGCTTGAAAGGGAGTTTTGGAAGCACAAAGGAGCAGGGAGCAACTCTGTAGTAGTTTACAGGCTGCTGTAAACTAATATCTTTTCAGAAATCAAAGAAATGTAGCAATTTAGCAGTGACTTCCTAGTGAAAACACTGAGTAGGCTTATCACTCAAGATTTTAAGATAAAACTGTCACTGTGTAATTGTATCATCTAATTTTGACACTTAACGAGTAATATTTGATGAGGTATGAATCTCAGTTGTATCTACATGTTTGAATATGATATACCAACCAATGCAAAACTGAAAGGTGAACAGCCATGTTTTAGTATCACAGCTACACAAGATATCAGTTTTCAAGAGGTTCTTTTTAGATTTTGTTTCATTATTTCTGAAATATTTTCACCACTGAAGTATTTTTCTATGTAGTTACCTGAGGCTTGGCTTCCTTTCACCAACCAAAATAGTCTGTAGCCTTCTACACTGTGAAAAGCAAGCTCTGTGGAGAAACATGAGCTCTGTGCTTGCCCAACAAATTAGCAGAAATTTCATCCAAGCCATAAAAGCCTTTTATAGTATTGTGTTTATGTAATAAAAGCAATTAGGGATAGGAGCTTCAGGAATAAAGAGCTTGCTCTATCTACCATTTTACTTTCTCTAATTCATAGGGATTTAAGAGTTCTTTTTTCAAAGCTCAGCTGTGTCTCTGTAAAACAGTGCAGTCTAAGAATCATGTGAGATTCAGTTTATAGAGATAGCATTGGAGTGGGAAAGATTTACTTTTGATAGCAAGGAGTAATGTATGTCCCTATGGACATGGACACTTGCAAACAAGTCTGATACCAAGAATTAAAAAATCAAGATGGTACCAGTATATCAGACTCTGTACTACAGTGGCTTTTTTTGCTTTTCTTGTTTCTATTTTATTTTGCAGCAGAGGAGTTAGGGCATCTCAGATCATATGGGGTATTTTAGAAGTATATCACTCAACAAACATTTTATAAAGTCTAACTTCAAAATGCACTATGAATTATTAAAAAAATATATTTTCTTCTGTTTGCCAACATGGTGGTTCCATTTTGTGATAAGTTAAAGTAAAGAGTTAATTTGTTGCACTGCCTAGCTGCGTGAATTCATCCAGTGTACATAGGTATCTGTGCAGCATTACTTTGGGTTTTGTATTTGAATTTGCAGTATTGATTATTTTTGTATTTTACTTTGCCTCTGTTATTAGAAATGTAGTAAACATAATTTATGCATATGATTTTACAACTGTTTTGCAACTGAAAAGTCTTTAAATTGTAAAGTTTTATTCATGGATACTCATTAAAATGGTATGAGAATTATATTAATAATTGTTTTGTGTTTCAATGCTCTCTGTACATAAATATATGATTATTTATCTGTTTAATGGTGCTTGTGTCTTGCAATTTTGGACACATTTTAGAATAAAGTTTCATTTTACAAGAAGTAGTTACATTTTTCAAAAACTGTGTCAAAAAACCTCTTTTTTCCAGGAATAAATGGGGTTATGACAGAAACATATAAACCTCTAAAGCATTTGACTTCAGGCAGTAATACTTTTTTTTCAAGAATATAGAAGTATATAGTCTATAAAGATACAGAGCTACATATTGTAGTCAATTTACTTCAGTAACTGACATCTGTATTTAAAATACCACCCAAAAGAAACTTTTTGGAGGCATGTCCTACAGCTGCTGACATTGGTAAAAAAATATTTGTAAAGGCCTTTTATACACCTTAAAAGTCACAATTATCATGTTAGTCTGTAAGTCATACTAATACTCTCCAATCTTACTTACATCTGTTTAAATATTGAAAGAATTTTGGTAGAAGCCTAAAACTATTCTAGAATACAGCCTTCTAAATGATGGAAAATTTTGGTTATAAATTAGAACTCCTTTACTAGTCCTCTGTTCTATAATTCTTGGAATAAATTCTACTTTGGCTGAAATTTCTGTCAGGAGCACTTACATTGTTAGTTGAGCTGGTTGCTAACTGTCTACATACTGTACAATTGAGTAGTATTTCTTGCTAGCTCTAATGGCTTTACTTTATAGAATATTTATCCGCATCTAATACTGAGCTAATCTTTTATTAATAAAGTGCCTTACCTCTTCTGGCACAATTTCTTTAAAGCTGTTGTGCTGTGTCTTGTTCTTCACAGCACTCATGAGGTATGTTATTGTGCTACACAAAGCTTTTAAAAGTATGTTGCTTTAATTACAAATGCATGTTATCAGGAGATAAAAATCTAGTATCCATTCTGGTTTTTCTTTATAAATGTATGTAAAAAAATACTACACCTGTTTTTGTTGTTGCTGTTTTTACTGTTTTGGTTCAGCACAAGAAACTTCAAGCCATTAAGTGTGAATTATTTATTGACAAAAACTTTTTAAAAGTTCATTAGAAAAGAACAGTTCTGAAGGGAAGCCAATTTCTTACTCGGTTACCCAAACTTTTAAAACACTCACACTTTTTAACACTCTAGTTCACCACTAATCCTCATTTCAAAACAATTTCACTGAAGTCTCGGTGACATACGTGTTTGTATGTAAGGCATCTTCCATCTGCCTTTGACCATTTGTTCCTCTCCCCACAACAGAGATCAATAAATACAAATTTGATGGCTCACAAAGATGCTTCTCAGAGCCTGCCTTAGCCATGTAGTGTTGGTCCAGCCACCTTCTTCTGTGTGGTGACACTGGAGGTTATGATACAGGCTGCTGTGCTACAAAAGGCACTTTCCAACTGGGAAACTTAATCTGCAGCACAGATCTCCTCTGTGAACTTGGACCAATAACTTAATTTCTGTAATTTTTCAGTTGTAAAAGGAGAACAATATAGCTGACTAAACTTGCATGTATTTTCTGAGGATAAATGCACTGAAGACTAAAATACTCAGTTACTCCAATGGAGACTATTAGGAAACTAAAAGATTATAAGGGAATGAAGAGAAAGGAGATAACGAAGTGTCCTGGTTTGGGTTGGGATAGAGTTAATTTCTTTCCTAGTAGCTGGTACAGTGCTGTGTTTTGGATTTAGGATGAGAATAATGTTGATAACACACCGATGTTGTAGTTGTTGCTAAGTAGTGCTTACACTAGTCAAGGACTTTTCAGCTTCCCATGCTCTACCGACTGAGAGGGCTGCAGGTGCCCAAGAAGCTGGGAGGGGGCACAGCTGACAGTTGACCCCAACTGGCCAAAGGGCTATTCCATACCATGTGACGTCATGCTCAGTACATAAACTGGGGGAAAGCTGGCCAGGGGGCAGCGATCGCTGCTTGGGGACTGGCTGGGCATCGGTCGGCAGGTGGTGAGCAATTGCACTGTGCATCACTTGCTTTGTATATTCTTTTATCTTTATTATTATTTTCCCTTCCTTTTCTGTCCTATTAAATTGTCTTTATCTCAACCCACGAGTTTTACCTTATTTTTTCGATCCTCTCCCCCATTCCACTGGGGGGGGGAGTGAGCGAACAGCTGTGTGGTGTTTAGCTGCTTGCCTGGTTAAACCACAACATGAAGCCAACTGGAAGAATGACATCTGAGTCAGTTACTTCAGCAGACAGGGTCAAAGGAGAGGAGCTGGAGTGCAGGACAAAAGAAGCTTACAAAAGTAGAGACTAGTTTTGGAAAAGGACATTTTAGGCTGTGAGGTCATTCACTTTCCAGGTGTATGTTTGCCAAGTATCCAAAGCATTGGTGGCCATGTGCACTGCTGGTTTGGATCCTGGATGGCCATTCCTGTTCTTGAAGGGCAGCTCATACTTCCAACAGACATATTTTGTATGACACACTCCTGTATGTTCTTCAAATAATGTTTCCCAACAGAAATGAGAGACGTTACCTTTTCTGCTTCTCTAAAACCCTTCTTTCTATACAGCCTTAGAGAGGTCTGCTGACCACTCACCCCAAGCATGTATTCCTCCAGGTACTTCAGAAATGTTTAGATTTGAGCAGATTTAGATTTTACATTAGATTGGATGTGAGGAAAAATTTCCTTACTGAAAGAATGGTTAAACATTGGAACAGGCTGCCCAGGGAAGTGGTGGAGTCCCCATCCCTGGAAGTATTTAAAAGACGTGTAGATGAGGCACTTAGGGACATGGTTTAGTGGGCATGGTGGTGTTGGGTCGACGGTTGGACTCGATGATCTTAGAGGTCTTTTCCAACATTAATGATTCTATGATTCTATGATTCTATGATTTCCCTGTGATGCTAACAGCTTTGTAGCTCCTAATCTCATAGCAGACAACAGATATATTATGGGCCAAATACCTAATCAGTGGGACTATGTTAAATGGAGGTGAAAATTACCTGTGAGAGAACAACAAATAAGCATAGTCTTAGAGAAAGCCTAGATAATGACAGTGACAAGGTAAACCTGAAAACAAATTTACAGATTACTGGCATAGGCAGGCAAAAGACAAGTTAATTTTTTTTAAAATAACAAAATGTTTAGTTCAGTTTAAAGACTATTCCTTCTAAGATCCAGGATCCATGATGTGAGAAGTTGATACTTTTTGTCATCTGTACAGACCAGATGAGGAAGGAAAAAAGAATACCAACTGCATGCCTTTTACAAGCCCTGTTGAGGTAGTAAGACTGAGCTATGCCACTGCCACTTCTAAGAGTCTGTTTCTTTCCTTCACAGAAGACAGTCAGAGGGAAAGAGAATTCTGTACAAACTTTGTTCTGAAGCAACAGAATAAAAGTAAATTTAGGGAATAGCACAGCATGCTGATTTTCAGAGCCAGTATCCTCTGGAATGTATCTAGTGTGATGGTACAGCCATCCTGCTGCTTCCTGAAAGAGTATGTGACAAAGAAACAAAGATCTTGCTATAGTGCAGTGATAGTAGCACAGATCATGTGGGAAGAAAATCCCTGCTGCACTGAGAAACTATCTTGGCGAGACAGGTTGGTTAAAATTCAAATTTTCCCTGCTGTTTTGGGTTAAAGCTAGATCTTTAACAATGTTTAAATGAGTAACACACTTTGACACTCAAGAATCAGCTGCCTCAGGGCACATTCTTGTGTGACATCCCCATTCCAATTGATTAACCTTATGAAAAGCCAAAATCAGATTCACAGAACACACCAATACAGGCATTCTGGTTACGCAAGGATGTTCAAGAAACTGAAGGGCTGGAAACCAAGGCTGGAAACATCTATCCCAGAGGAGAAGAGGGAGGTGTCATTCTTCATTTCCCCTACAAAGTGGCTTCTGGAGGAGAAAGGTGCACTTGCTAATTGTCTCCAAGAGATGGTTCCCAGAGTACTGGGATGGCAGCAATACAGGGGCCGCATACCAGATTAGGCTCAAGGCCAATGTTTTCATCATAGCTCTCCCAGGCAAAGCAAAACAAAATGATAAACAACACAGCAAACAGCAAAAGCTGAAAGCAGCCATTAAGAAGCCCTGGAATTTGATGTACAGCAAGAAAAGGAGCAAGCAACAGAGCAGGTGAGGGAACAAATAAATCAATATTGAGACCAAACAAGTCAACATCATGACCAGCAACAGCAAGTAACTGCTAAACAGGTATAACAGCTATAAATTCAGTCTAGCATAGTCCATTCAAACCTGTCATTATCTTAAGCCCCTCGAGCCTCACATTGGGCGCCAAAAAGGACTGTGGTGGGTTGACCCTGGCCAGAAACTAAGCACCCACACAGCCATTCACTCATCCCCACCCCAGTGGGATTGGGAGGAGAGAATAGGAAGAGCAAAAGCAAGAAAATTTGTGAGATAAAGACAGTTTAATAAGCGAAGGAAAGAGGAAAAAAAACAAATGATGCAAAGGCAATCAATCACCGCTTCCCACAAGCAGACCAATGCCCAGCCAGTCTTTGAGCAATGGTTACTTTGGAAAGGCCAAACCCCTAGTTTTTTACTGCTGGGCATGACGTTATATGGCATGGAATATGCCTTTGGTCAATCTGTCTCAGTTGTCCTGACTGTGTCCCCTCCCAATCACTTGCTTACCCCTAACCTACTTGCTGGGGGGGGGGAACACAGAGTGAGAAACAGAGAAAGCCTTGATGCTGTGCAAGCACTGTTCAGCAATAGCCAAAACACTGGTGTGTTATCAACACTGTTTTAACCACAAATGCAAAGTACAGCACCATACCAGCTGCTATGAAGAAAGTTAACTCCATCCCAGCCAGACCCAGTACAATAGCATAACAGTTATGTTTGAACAGTCTTTGACCACTTAGCAAATGATCACTTTTTCAAAGGTGTCCCGATCCAATGTTGGGAGAGGTTTCGATATGATCTCGAGAGCGAGATTAAGACACAAACGAGGTCAAATGCCGTATACCCAAGACAGCTTTTATTATCAAAAGTAAAAAAGAGAAGTTAGTAGCGACAGGATAGAATAGAATAAAAAGACAGAAGTTAAGCAAGCATTCGGGACAGAGTTGCAAGGACAGTCACCACCATGGATCCGCGGCGTCCGGAGGGTCCAAGTCTTTTGATGTTTCCGCGGTGGGCAATCGCACCGTGCTTGTCTTGGCAGTCCCTTTTATCCTCATTCCAGGACTGCAGTTTCCATGACAACGACACATACCTGCATGTCTCCGCATTCCTGCATATGCGCACACGCCTCACGACCCCAGCCCCGCTCTTCACCGACTGGCACCTGACTTGGCAGGATGTCTTCAAATGTTTTACAGTTCAGTCTCTCACTTATAGCCGTTATCTCTGTGGCCTTGTAGCAGCTAGAGGATTCTTCACTTAGACAAACAATCTTTGAGAGAAATGATTTACAGTTCAGTCTCTCACAACAGGATACATTAAAAAAATAGTGTTTTCAAAATCAAGTTCTCCTTGTAGCCCAGCTATACCTGGCTAGTTGAATTCTCCTTTGTGCAATAGCTCCACAATATCACCTCATACCATCCTTTATAAAAAGTAAACCAGACAGTGACACACTGTGACGGTGTGCTCCCCACCCCCCAAACTGACCTTTATCTCCCGTAACCCTGCTCCAGCGATAACTACCAGGGGCTTGTAATGGATGCTGATAGTGATAGCTGCATCTGGATCAAAGTGGATTCGGGAGCCAGATAACACCACAATAGCCAAGGGCTATTGTGAGCAATGCGCCCACCTAACCACAGTTATCAGTATGCAAATATGAGTATGAGTCAACCATCTTGCCCCTATAAATAGTGAGCAGCCCAAGAGCCCTTTGAGCTCTCTTGCACGCGGGCTGCACGGTGGGATCTCCCCTTGAGTAGGGACGCTTCTCAAGGTTCCTTCTCGAGGTTGAGACATTCCTTGCCGCAACAGATCCTTGGTAGGTGACTAATAGCATGCTAAACTTTGAAATCTTAGCTAAGTGATATAAAGGATTGATTGCGCATATATAATCCTTTAGACATAAACTGTTGACCAAGTCTGGGACTAGGATTGGATCCAGCCACACCTAGACTCCTCTCTGAGAAGGAGTTTAGAAAGCAAGGGGGTCCTTTCTGAACCTCACGGCTCAACAGGAGGGTCTCCCTGACAGTTTTGTCTGACCCTGTCCTCTATGCAGTAAATAATCAAGTGTACCTTGCTATCGGATCTTGTTAAATCACTGTCACATTTACCATTGAACGTTGTTAACTCACTGTTTTATATCAATAAAGTATATTGTTGCTTCTCTCTTACGAGTGAAGTGCAGTCTCACTCCATCCGCGACACACACCTGATTAATTTAGGACACATTCTATTTTGACAAATTTGTGCCACTAATAAAAACATCTAAAAATTATTTCTTATAGGTGGACAAATGCTGGAGATGTATTAAAAATAAGTAAAGAACTGTACTTTGTACATTAGATTTTCCCCAGATTAACCTGAGTCAGTGATTTACTTTTAACTTGACAATATCCCTTTAAGTTGGCAAAAACAATCTAATAAAAAAGTACTATCACAGTAGCATACTCCTAGCACTTTAGTCCTAGCCCACAGACAGCTGGGCAGTGCAGCACTACACAGAACATTTTATTCTTTCCAAATATGCCACCTACGAGATAAACTATTAATCCAATTCACCTTTGTCTAGTGTTCAAATCATGAAGGAAATTTGGAAGAATTCCTGTTTTAGTGCACATTGATTTGGGGAACAGAGCATTAGCTATAGCAAATCAGAAGAAAGCACTGTGCAAACGGATGTGATCTGCCCTTCAAGGTGGCAAGTCTGTCCCTTCCCTTATTATTACTCTAACCCAGGGTGGAATTTTTTGGAAGCATACAAGTGATGCAAAAGCACAAACTGCACCAAAAGTCAACAGGACTTGTTATCCTGAAAGACATACCATTTTGGGAAAAGCTTCTTTTTCTTTGTTTTTAAGAGATGACATACAGCTTCTACTGGAATAAGCAGGATCTCCAGATTAGTGCATCTCAACCTTCTTTAACCCAAGGACCACCTAATATTTTTTTGATGACATCTCTTCACCATTTTGTAGAGCATTGCCATATCAGTTGTCAATTTCAGTCAAATGACCACTGAAAGTTTAAATTACTTTGAGCACATTTCCCAGATTTGTTTGCTTGACTGTGCGGGAATGGGTGTACATGTTTTTAACTTGATGCTTAATTTATGGATGTCCCTCTAAGCAGGTCTTTAAGGAAAGCACTAGAGTTTTTTTGGAAGAAGCTAAGCTTCTGGGGCTTTTTTTTTTAATTTTTGAAAAGAAGAAGAAGAGTCAATCTTTCCTCTTGCAATATTTTGTTATGGGCACTAGTGAACCTTACTGCCTTATCTAGTACATAGTACACCTAGATTTATTTGTCCAGTTGCCATACTACAAAATGTAAGTTCACTGATGGTAAATAATCATTACATTTCTGTCTATGCTGGCTCTCTTAAAATCCCATAATTGGAGCAATAAGTTAACGACAGGTGACATCACAACAAATAATTCAACAACAGTATTCACACTGCTCTGAGTGCTTAGTGCACCATTTGCAGGGAAACACATGCTGAAATCTCCATGTCAAAGGAATCGGACAGCAGGCCCACGTCACAGGAGCTGATTCCCACGGACTACTTCACTAAATTTTTTTGTCTTCATTAAGGGTTTATAGAAGTAACTTCATCCATTTAACACTTGAGTTTCAGTCAATTTCTTCCATCTTCTATAGTCAGTGGAGATTGTACAAGACCTGTACAGACAGGTGCTTCTAAAAGGCAGATTCTTCCTCCCTCTCCATCAACTAAAGAAGAAGCTCAAATGATGACTACCCACCACTAGACTTCTCAGTTTTGGATGGCTGAAGTTAAGTATGATGAATCTCTTGCTCAGAGGCAAACATTCATTTAGAGGCTTTCTCTTCCCCCCAAAAGATGCTTATCAGTACACAGTCTTGTTTAGTCCTTGTTTTCCCAGGGAAGCTGTCAGTGGCTGGGTGTATGACATGGAGTGTGCTGGGCTGGACTACATAATTGCATGTATGCATTCATCTTACTACTGAGGATGAGAGCTCACCTTTTGTTGTGGTTTAACCTCAGTCAGCAACTGAGCACCACACAGCCGCTCACTCACTCCCCCATCCCCCGGTGGGATGAGGGAGAGAATTGGAAGAGCACAAGTGAGAAAAAATTCTGGGTTGAGATAAAAACAGTTTAATAATTGAAATAAAAAAATAATAATAATGTAATAATAATAATACACAAAGCAAGTGATGCACAGTGCAATTGCTCACCACCCGCCGACCGATGCCCAGCCAGTCCCCGAGCAGCGGCCCCCCCGGCCAGCTTTCCCCAGTTTATGTACTGAGCATGACGTCACATGGTATGGAATGTTTCTTTGGCCAGTTTGGGTCAGGTGTCCTGGCTGTGCCCCCTCCCAGCTTCTTCTGCACCTCCAGCCTTCTCAGTCAGGGAGAGTCAGTCTCAGGGTTTATTTAATATATATATATACACACACAGATATCATTCCCTTAGTCTGTGGGCCATCCCTCTAAAATGTTTGGTGAGTTCATTTAGTCCATGACTTCGGGCTCCATCTGTCATAATAATCTTCCAGGGCAGGAAAGATGGAGATGGTATGTGGGGTTGGATTGTTTCATGTTGAAGTCAGTTCTGGTACCATCATCACTGCGCTTTGCTTGGTTTCATTGAAGTTATTCTTCATTAGTCTGGGTGATTCTTATTGTAATATCATCAGTATGGCATATAATATTATGTAGCAAATAACAGCACATAATTCAGATCATTGGCTATTCTCACCCAAAATCAAATCCCCTTGAGGTACACATCGGACTTCCCCATCCTTCCGCATTATCCACCAAGCGCACCCAGGTCCTTGAGCAAAAGCAATCCCACGGATGGGTTTGCCTTTGCCCGAGGCAGGAATAACCCAAACTGTTTTCCCCAACATATTTTTTATGTGCACTACAGGGACTTTATTCCCATCTACAGTACGTAAAAGTTCTGACTGGGCAGGGCCTGCTCGATTGGCAGATCCCCGAGTGTTGACTAACCAGGTGGCCTTTGCTAAATGCGTATCCCAATGTTTGAACGTCCCAGCACCCATTGCTCTCAGTGTAGTCTTTAACAGTCCATTGTATCGTTCAATTTTCCCAGAGGCTGGTGCATGACAGGGGATGTGATACACCCACTCGATGCCGTGCTCTTTGGCCCAGGTGTCTATGAGGTTGTTTCGGAAATGAGTCCCGTTGTCTGACTCAATTCTTTCTGGGGTGCCATGTCGCCATAGGACTTGCTTTTCAAGGCCCAGGATAGTGTTCCGGGCGGTGGCATGGGGCACGGGATATGTTTCCAGCCATCCGGTGGTTGCCTCCACCATTGTAAGCACGTGGCTCTTGCCTTGGGGGGGTTTGTGGGAGTGTGATATAATCGATCTGCCAGGCCTCCCCATAGTTATATTTCAGCCATCGTCCTCCATACCAGAGAGGCTTTAACCGCTTGGCTTGCTTGATTGCAGCGCATGTTTCACGTTCATGGATAACCTGCGCAATAGTGTCCATGGTCAAGTCCACCCCTCGATCACGAGCCCATCTGTATGTTGCATCTCTTCCTTGGTGGCCTGAGGTGTCATGGGCCCACCGAGCTAGAAATCCCTCACCCTTATGTTGCCAGTCCAGATCCCCCTGAGCCACTTCAATCTTAGCAGCCTGATCCACCTGCTGGTTGTTTTGATGTTCTTCAGTGGCCCGACTCTTGGGTACGTGAGCATCTACGTGATGGACTTTTACAACCAGGTTCTCCACCCGGGCAGCAACATCTTGCCACAATGCGGCAGCCCAGATGGGTTTGCCTCTGCGCTGCCAGTTGCTCTGCTTCCATTGCTGCAACCACCCCCACAGGGCATTTGCCACCATCCAGGAGTCAGTATAGAGATAGAGCACTGGCCACTTTTCTCAGTCAGCAATGTCTAAAGCCAGCTGGATGGCCTTTACTTCTGCAAATTGGCTCGACTCACCTTCTCCTTCAGCAGTTTCTACAACTTGGCGCGTGGGACTCCATACAGCAGCTTTCCACCTCCGATGCTTTCCCACAAGACGACAGGACCCATCAGTGAACAGGGCATATTGCTTCTCATTTCCTGGTAGTTCATTATACATTGGGGCCTCCTCAGCACGCGTCACCTCCTCCTCTGGCGATATTCCAAAATCTTTGCCCTCTGGCCAATCCATGATCACTTCCAGGATTCCTGGGCGACTGGGGTTTCCTATTCGAGCCCGTTGTGCGATCAGTGCAACCCACTTACTCCACGTAGCATCAGTTGCATGATGTGTACAGGGGACCCTCCCTCTGAACATCCAGCCCAGCACCGGCAGTCGGGGTGCCAGGAGGAGCTGTGCTTCAGTGCCGATCACTTCTGAAGCAGCTCGAACCCCTTCATATGCTGCCAACATCTCTCTTTCAGTTGGAGTATAGCGGGCCTCGGATCCCCTGTATCCCCGACTCCAAAACGCTAGGGGTCGACCTCGAGTCTCCCCTGGTGCTTTCTGCCAGAGGCTCCAGGTAGGGCCGTTCTCCCCGGCTGCGGTGTAGAACACATTTTTTACCTCTTGCCCTGCCCGGACTGGCCCCAGGGCTACTGCGTGAACTGTCTCCTCTTTAATTTGTTCAAAAGCTTGTCGTTGCTCAGGGCCCCATTTGAAATCGTTCTTCTTCCGGGTCACTTGATAGAGAGGGTTTCCGATCAGACTGTAATTTGGAATATGCGTTCTCCAAAAACCCACGACGCCTAAGAAAGCTTGTGTTTCCTTTTTGCTAGTTGGTGGAGACATGGCTGTTATTTTGTTGATCACATCCATTGGGATCTGACGACGTCCATCTTGCCATTTTATTCCTAAAAATTGGATCTCCTGTGCAGGTCCCTTGACCTTACTTTGTTTTATGGCAAAACCGGCCTTCAGCAGGATTTGGACTATTTCCTTCCCTTTTTCAAAAACTTCTCCTGCTGTGTTGCCCCACACGATGATGTCGTCAATGTATTGCAGATGTTCTGGAGCCTCACCCTGTTCCAGCGCAATCTGGATCAGTCCATGGCAAATGGTGGGGCTGTGTTTCCACCCCTGGGGCAGTCGGTTCCAGGTGTACTGGACGCCCCTCCAAGTGAAAGCAAATTGTGGCCTGCACTCTGCTGCCAAAGGGATTGAGAAAAACACATTAGCGATATCAGTTGTGGCATACCACTTGGCTGCCTTTGACTCCAGTCTGTACTGAAGTTCTAGCATGTCTGGCACAGCAGCACTCAGCGGCGGCGTGACTTCATTCAGGCCACGATAGTCTACTGTTAGTCTCCGCTCTCCATTAGACTTCCGCACTGGCCATATGGGACTGTTAAAGGGTGAGCGAGTCTTGCTGATCACTCCTTGGCTCTCCAGTCGATGAATCAGCTCATGAATGGGAATCAAGGAGTCTCGGTTGGTGCGATATTGCCGCCGGTGCACCGTGGTGGTAGCGATGGTGTCGTGGTTTAACTTCAGTCGGCAACTAAGCACCACGCAGCCGCTCGCTCACTCCCCCCCACCCGGTGGGATGGGGGAGAGAATTGGAAGAGCACAAGTTAGAAAAACTCGTGGGTTGAGATAAAAACAGTTTAATAATTGAAATAAAATGATAATAATAATAATATGATAATAATAATAATAATAATAATACACAAAGCAAGTGATGCACAGTACAATTGCTCACCACCCGCCGACCGATGCCCAGTCAGTCCCCGAGCAGCGGCCCCCCCGGCCAGCTTTCCCCAGTTTATGTACTGAGCATGACGTCACATGGTATGGAATGTCCGTTTGGCCAGTTTGGCTGTGCCCCCTCCCAGCTTCTTGTGCACCTTCAGCCTTCTCAGTCGGTAGAACACGGGAAGCTGAAAAAGTCCTTGGCTAGTGTAAGCATTACCTAGCAACAACTAAAACATCGGTGCGTTATCAACTTTGTTCTCATCCTAAATCCAAAACACTGTACCAGCTACTAGAAAAGAAATTAACTCTATCCCTGACGAAACCAGGACAGATGGGCACCTGTTGGTCTTCGACCTTCAGCAACCCCACAACAGAGGGGTCCTCCGAGAGACCAGGCAAGGTGGACAGCTGTATAATTTCTTCCGTCTCCAAGGCAGCTATACCAAAAGCCCACCGGTACCCTTTTGGGTCCTTGAAATACCCTCTCCTGAGGTAGTCTATGCCAAGGATGCACGGAGCCTCTGGGCCAGTCACAATAGGGTGGTTTTGCCATTCATTCCCACTTAGACTCACTTCGGCTTCCAATACAGTTAGCTGTTGGGATCCCCCCGTCACCCCAGAAATACAGATGGGTTCTGCCCCTATATATCTTGATGGCATTAGAGTGCACTGTGCACCGTGCACCGGTGTCCACTAGAGCCTTATACTCCTGTGGGTCCGATGTGCCAGGCCACATGTGCCTGACTCCTAATAGCTGAGATACTGGTCCATACAGGTGAGGAGTAGGAGAGTAGGGAGTAGCAACTCTCTGAGTTGCTGGATCTCCCGGGACAGTTTCTCCACAGCCGAGACGCGGGAGGAAGAGAGACTTTCCTCGTATTGCCGGAGTTGGCCAGCCAATTCATCCACTGTTTGTTCCTCTCTGTCTTTCCAGGTCATCACTGCCAATGAATTGGCATATGACGATGGTGCGCTCCTTATAAACTTCCGCCACATGGGTCGCATGCACTTGACTTCATCTGGATCTTTGGATAGTTGTTCATTGTTCAGGTCACCATAAATCACCTCCAGCACAGCTAATTCTCTCAGGTACTGGATACCCTTCTCCATGGTGGTCCACTTGCTTGGGCGACATATGACATCTTCCTTGAAGGGATACCTTTCCTTCACGCTTGACAAGAGTCACCTCCAAAGGCTGAGGACTCGTGTCCCTTTTCCAATCGCTTTGTCAATGCCCCCTTCCCTAGAAAGGGATCCCAGCTGCTTGGCTTCCCTACCCTCTAATTCCAGGCTACTGGCCCCATTATCCCAACATCGGAGCAGCCAGGTGACAATATGCTCGCCTGGACGGCGGCTGAAATCTTTTCGTATATCTCGCAGCTCACTCAGGGATAGAGATCGGGTGGTCACTGCCTCGTTTATGAGTTCTTCCTCTTCCTCCTCCCCGAGCATTTGCCGGCCCTCCTCCTTTTCTCGTGATGGCCCTTCTCCAGGGTAGTCTGCCTCATCCGCTTCTTCCTCTGGCTCCCTTTTAGAAGAAGTTACTTCCTCCCTTACTAAACGAGCCGACTTCCGCTTCCAAGATTTCTTCTTGTGTACAGGGGCGACTGATACTGGCACAGGTTGGCTCTTTGGTTCAGCCACAGGGCGTGTCGCCGGGGTCTGAGTGGCCACAGGGCCTGTCACCAGGGCCTGAGTGGCCGCAGAGTGTGTCGCCGGGGTCTGAGTGGCCGCACGGACTGTCGCTGGGGTCGGAATGGCCGTAGAGTATGTCGCCTGGGTCTGAGTGGCTGCAGTGCCTGTCGCCGGGGTCTGAGTGGCCGTAGTGCGTGTTGCCCGGGTCTGAGTGGCCGCAGAGCATGTCACCGGGGTCTGAGTGGCCGCAGGGCATGTCGCCGGGGTCTGAGTGGCTGCACGGCGTGTCCCTGGGGTCGGAATGGCTGCAGGGCGTATCACCCGGGTCTGAGTGGCCGCAGTGCGTGTCGTTTTACCGTCAGATCCAGAGACCTTCTCCTCCCTTTGAGGGTACTGAATGGTGTTGAACAGGGCTCGGTAGGCATGGGCCAGGCCCCAGCACGGTGCAATGATCTGCATCTCTGTGGAGTTGCCAGGGTGACAGCATACTTTGTCCAAATATTCTACTAACTTTTCAGGATTCTGCACTTGCTCAGGGGTGAAGTTCCAAAACACTGGGGGTGCCCATTGGCCTAGGTACTTGCCCATCTTGTCCCACACACCCTGCCACTCATAACTATCCAGCCTTGGGGCAGATCTCTGGATGATATTCTTAAATTGCTTACCAACTTTAGACAAAACCGAAACAATATTCCCAAGAAGTATTAATAGAAGTATCTTAACTGCCCAAGGCTGTTCAAAATACTGAAAAGTTACGGTAATGAAGGAGGAAACATCATAGAAGAAGGTAGTGACACTGCCATTCTGTATTTCCTCCGTAAAAAAACTCTCAGAAAAGTTACTGCAATTGCTAGTTGTCTCCACTAAATGGTCTCTGTGGTATAGTAACGGCTTCATTGAGAAATTTACATACCACACTAACGTCAAGGTCAATGTTCTAAAAACAAACCTCACAAGCGAGACATCACTATTCACTGCAGACCACAGCAAACTGCAAAACCCAACACCAATCTTTAACATGTACAGCAGGAAAAAGAGCGCGATGCAGATTAGACAAATCAATATCGAGAACAGAGAAACCAACATTGTGACCCACAACTGTTAACAGATATAAGTTCCTTAATACACTCCGGTTAATCTGTTATTATCTCAAACCCTTCGTGCCCCACGCTGGGCGCCAAAAAGGACTGTCGTGGTTTAATCTCAGTCGGCAACTAGGCACCACGCAGCCGCTCGCTCACTCCCCCCCACCCGGTGGGATGGGGGAGAGAATTGGAAGAGCACAAGTGAGAAAAACTCGTGGGTTGAGATAAAAACAGTTTAATAATTGAAATAAAAAAAAATAGCAATTATAAAAATAATGTAATAATAATGACCTGGAAAGACAGAGAGGAACAAACAGTGGATGAATTGGCTGGCCAACTCCGGCAATACGAGGAAAGTCTCTCTTCCTCCCGCGTCTCGGCTGTGGAGAAACTGTCCCGGGAGATCCAGCAACTCAGAGAGTTGCTACTCCCTACTCTCCTACTCCTCACCTGTATGGACCAGTATCTCGGCTATTAGGAGTCAGGCACATGTGGCCTGGCACATCGGACCCACAGGAGTATAAGGCTCTAGTGGACACCGGTGCACGGTGCACAGTGCACTCTAATGCCATCAAGATATACAGGGGCAGAACCCATCTGTATTTCTGGGGTGACGGGGGGATCCCAACAGCTAACTGTATTGGAAGCCGAAGTGAGTCTAACTGGGAATGAATGGCAAAACCACCCTATTGTGACTGGCCCAGAGGCTCCGTGCATCCTTGGCATAGACTACCTCAGGAGAGGGTATTTCAAGGACCCAAAAGGGTACCGGTGGGCTTTTGGTATAGCTGCCTTGGAGACGGAAGAAATTATACAGCTGTCCACCTTGCCTGGTCTCTCGGAGGACCCCTCTGTTGTGGGGTTGCTGAAGGTTGAAGACCAACAGGTGCCCATCGCTACCACCACGGTGCACCGGCGGCAATATCGCGCCAACCGAGACTCCTTGATTCCCATTCATGAGCTGATTCATCTACTGGAGAGCCAAGGAGTGATCAGCAAGACTCGCTCACCCTTTAACAGTCCCATATGGCCAGTGCGGAAGTCTAATGGAGAGCGGAGACTAACAGTAGACTATCGTGGCCTGAATGAAGTCACGCCGCCGCTGAGTGCTGCTGTGCCAGACATGCTAGAACTTCAGTACAGACTGGAGTCAAAGGCAGCCAAGTGGTATGCCACAACTGATATCGCTAATGTGTTTTTCTCAATCCCTTTGGCAGCAGAGTGCAGGCCACAATTTGCTTTCACTTGGAGGGGCGTCCAGTACACCTGGAACCGACTGCCCCAGGGGTGGAAACACAGCCCCACCATTTGCCATGGACTGATCCAGATTGCGCTGGAACAGGGTGAGGCTCCAGAACATCTGCAATACATTGACGACATCATCGTGTGGGGCAACACAGCAGGAGAAGTTTTTGAAAAAGGGAAGGAAATAGTCCAAATCCTGCTGAAGGCCGGTTTTGCCATAAAACAAAGTAAGGTCAAGGGACCTGCACAGGAGATCCAATTTTTAGGAATAAAATGGCAAGATGGACGTCGTCAGATCCCAATGGATGTGATCAACAAAATAACAGCCATGTCTCCACCAACTAGCAAAAAGGAAACACAAGCTTTCTTAGGCGTCGTGGGTTTTTGGAGAACGCATATTCCAAATTACAGTCTGATCGGAAACCCTCTCTATCAAGTGACCCGGAAGAAGAACGATTTCAAATGGGGCCCTGAGCAACAACAAGCTTTTGAACAAATTAAAGAGGAGACAGTTCACGCAGTAGCCCTGGGGCCAGTCCGGGCAGGACAAGATGTAAAAAATGTGCTCTACACCGCAGCCGGGGAGAACGGCCGTACCTGGAGCCTCTGGCAGAAAGCACCAGGGGAGACTCGAGGTCGACCCCTAGCGTTTTGGAGTCGGGGATACAGAGGATCCGAGGCCCGCTATACTCCAACTGAAAGAGAGATGTTGGCAGCATATGAAGGGGTTCGAGCTGCTTCAGAAGTGATCGGCACTGAAGCACAGCTCCTCCTGGCACCCCGACTGCCGGTGCTGGGCTGGATGTTCAGAGGGAGGGTCCCCTGTACACATCATGCAACTGATGCTACGTGGAGTAAGTGGGTCGTACTGATCGCACAACGGGCTCGAATAGGAAACCCCAGTCGCCCAGGAATCCTGGAAGTGATCATGGATTGGCCAGAGGGCAAAGATTTTGGAATATCGCCAGAGGAGGAGGTGACGCGTGCTGAGGAGGCCCCAATGTATAATGAACTACCAGGAAATGAGAAGCAATATGCCCTGTTCACTGATGGGTCCTGTCGTCTTGTGGGAAAGCATCGGAGGTGGAAAGCTGCTGTATGGAGTCCCACGCGCCAAGTTGTAGAAACTGCTGAAGGAGAAGGTGAGTCGAGCCAATTTGCAGAAGTAAAGGCCATCCAGCTGGCTTTAGACATTGCTGACTGAGAAAAGTGGCCAGTGCTCTATCTCTATACTGACTCCTGGATGGTGGCAAATGCCCTGTGGGGGTGGTTGCAGCAATGGAAGCAGAGCAACTGGCAGCGCAGAGGCAAACCCATCCGTGGGATTGCTTTTGCTCAAGGACCTGGGTGCGCTTGGTGGATAATGCGGAAGGATGGGGAAGTCCGATGTGTACCTCAAGGGGATTTGATTTTGGGTGAGAATAGCCAATGATCTGAATTATGTGATGTTAAGTACTAATTATAGTTATAATAGTTATACTAATAGTACACAGATATACTAATCATACTAATAATATTATATGCCATACTAATGTTATTACACTAAGAATCACCCAGACTAATGAAGAATAACTTCAGTGAAACCAAGCAAAGCACAGCGATGATGGTACCAGAACTGACTTCAACATGAAACAATCCAACACCACATACCATCTCCATTTTTCCTGCCCTGAAAGATTATTATGACAGATGGAGCCCGAAGTCATAGACTAAATGAACTCACCGAATGTTTTAGAGGGATGGCCCACAGACGAAGGGAATGATATCTCTGTGTGTGTGTGTGTGTGTATATATATATATATAAAAAAAAGGGGCTGGTGATTAATGAAAATATACTGGAAAATATGAGACTTGAGCATGACGCAGATGGTATAGAATAAGGGGTGGATATTGTCCTGGTTTCGGCAGGGATAGAGTTAATTTCCTTTCTAGTAGCTGGTACAGTGTTTTGGTTTTAGGATGAGAACAAAGTTGATAACACACCGATGTTTTAGTTGTTGCTAGGTAATGCTTACACTAGCCAAGGACTTTTCAGCTTCCCATGCTCTACCGACTGAGAAGGCTGGAGGTGCACAAGAAGCTGGGAGGGGGCACAGCCAAACTGACCAAAGGGACATTCCATACCATGTGACGTCATGCTCAGTACATAAGAGTCGGGCTACTGAAGAACATCAAAATAACCAGCAGGTGGATCAGGCTGCTAAGATTGAAGTGGCTCAGGTGGAGCTGGACTGGCAACATAAGGGTGAGTTATTTATAGCTCGGTGGGCCCATGACACCTCAGGTCACCAAGGAAGAGATGCAACATACAGATGGGCTCGTGATCGAGGGGTGGACTTGACCATGGACACTATTGCGCAGGTTATCCATGAACGTGAAACATGCGCTGCAATCAAGCAAGCCAAGTGGTTAAAGCCTCTTCGGTATGGAGGACGATGGCTGAAATATATATATGGGGAGGCCTGGCAGATCCATTATATCACACTCCCACACCCCTGCCAGGACATACACTGGCAGGGGAGAAGAGAAAGGGGTTGGTGAGAGAGAGAGAGACGTTGCAGGTTTCTTTCTGGATCTTAATAAGAAAGGCCCAATTACAAATGGCATAATAAAATATCATTCCAATCAAACGGGGAGGGATGCAGTAGCTTTACTTACCCCACAATCATTCCCAGAGAGAATAAATCACATTTCCATTTACCTGAACCCCTTTTAATCATTACATCACCATTGGATTTGGGGAAATAGCTCCCATACGAATCACTTCTTGTGGACTCATTTGTATACTATGCTCTCCTTGGTCCTACACTGACAGAATACCATTGTCCTATTCTTTCTCCAGGCTTCTGTTGATACAAGTCTGCCACATTCTTCAGCACGGTCTGAGTATTGTTTTGCATTGATATCGAGTCTCGCACTGAAGACGCGTGGGAAGACAACCGGCCTGGCTGAACGGGGAGCTCTTGCTGGGACTCAGGAAAAAAAGGAGAGTTTACTGCTTGTGGAAGAAGGGGCAGGCGACTCAAGAAGAGTACAGGGATCTCGTTAGGTCGTGCAGAGAGGAAATGAGAAAGGCAAAAGCCCAGCTAGAACGCAATCTGGCCACTGTCGTTATAGACAAAAAAAAATGCTTTTACAAATATATTAATGACAAAAAGAGAGCCAAGGAGAATCTCCATCCTTTATTGGATGCAGGGGGGAACATTGTCACCGAGGATGAGGAAAAGGCTGAGGTACTCAATGCCTTCTTTGCCTCAGTCTTTAACAGGCAGACCAGTTATCCTCAGGGTACTCGACCCCCTGAGCTGGAAGACAGGGATGGCGAGCAGGATGAACCCCCCATAATCCAAGAGGAAGCAGTCAATGACCTGCTACGCCACCTGGACGCTCACAAGTCTATGGGGCCAGATGGGATCCACCCGAGGGTGCTGAGGGAGCTGGCGGAGGTGCTCGCCAAGCCACTCTCCATCATTTATCAGCAGTCCTGGTTAACGGGGGAGGTCCCGGATGACTGGAGGCTTGCCAATGTGACGCCCATCTACAAGAAGGGCCGGAAGGAGGATCCAGGGAACTACAGGCCTGTCAGCCTGACCTCGGTGCCGGGGAAGATTATGGAACGGTTCATCTTGAGGGCGCTCACAAGGCATGAGCGGGACAACCAGGGGATCAGGCCCAGCCAGCACGGGTTCATGAGAGGCAGGTCCTGCTTGACCATCCTGATCTCCTTCTATGACCAGGTGACCCACCTAGTGGATGAGGGAAAGGCTGTGGATGTGGTCTACCTGGACTTCAGGAAGGCCTTTGACACTGCCTCCCACAGCATTCTCCTAGAGAAGCTGGCGGCTCACGGCTTAGACAGGTGTATTCTGCGCTGGGTCAAAAACTGGCTGGACGGCTGGGCCCAGAGAGTTGTGGTGAATGGAGTTCAATCCAGTTGGCGGCCGGTCTCGAGCGGTGTTCCCCAGGGCTCAGTTTTGGGGCCGGTCTTGTTCAATATCTTTATCAATGATCTGGATGAGGGGATCGAGTGCACCCTCAGTAAGTTTGCAGACGACACCAAGTTGGGCGGGAGTGTTGATCTGCTCGAGGGTAGGAAGGCTCTGCAGAGGGACCTGGACAGGCTGGATGGATGGGCCCAGGCCAACTGTATGAGATTCAACAAGGCCAAGTGCCGGGTCCTGCACTTGGGCCACAACAACCCCATGCAGCGCTACAGGCTTGGGGAAGAGTGGCTGGAAAGCTGCCTGTCGGAAAAGGACCTGGGGGTGCTGGCTGACAGCCAGCTGAATATGAGCCGGCAGTGTGCCCAGGCGGCCAAGAAGGCCAATGGCATCCTGGCCTGTATCAGAAATAGTGTGGCCAGCAGGAGTAGGGAAGTGATCATGCCCCTGTACTCGGCCCTGGTGAGGCCGCACCTTGACTACTGTGTTCAGTTTTGGGCCCCTCACTACAAGAAGGACGTCGAGGTGCTGGAGCGTGTCCAGAGAAGGGCAACGAAGCTGGTGAAGGGTCTGGAGAACAAGTCTTATGAGGAGCGGCTGAGGGAACTGGGGTTGTTTAGCCTGGAGAACAGGAGGCTGAGGGGAGACCTCATCGCACTCTACAACTACCTGAAAGGAGGTTGTAGCGAGGTGGGTGTCGGTCTCTTCTCCCAAGTAACAAGTGATAGGACGAGAGGAAACGGCCTCAAGTTGCGCCAGGGGAGGTTTAGATTGGACATGAGGAAAAATGTCTTCACCGAAAGGGTTGTCAAGCATTGGAACAGGCTGCCCAGGGAAGTGGTTGAGTCACCATCCCTGGAGGTATTTAAAAGACGAGTAGATGAGGCGCTTAGGGACATGGTTTAGTGGGCATGGTGGTGTTAGGTTAACGGTTGGACTCGATGATCTTAGAGATCTTTTCCAACCTTAATGATTCTATGATTTTATGATTCTATGATATTGTATGCTATGGTGCCCCGGGAGTGTGTGTGTGTGTGTGTGTGTGTATCCTTTTGCTTTGTTAATAACCAAAAGGCACACAGGGATGGGATCACTCTAACATTTATGTCCTTGGACCCTTCAGTCCATTCCTTGGTAGAGGAATCCCAGCTGCCACCATCCCTATAATCACTGGGGTATCTCACTACTCAACCCCTATGCCCCTATCACCCAGTGCAGGCACTCTGCCCCTTCCTCGCTGTGCATATTTGGGTTTCTGGTATATCCCCCTGTGCCTGGGCTTTCAGTTTATCCAAGTGCAACCAGGTCTCCAGACTTTCCAGTTGTGCTTGGAATTCCCTTGTTTTCAAGTGCTCACTTTCTAAGGTCTCCTCCTGTCGCCAAAGGCAGGTTAACAATAACCTGATACTACTTAGATCTCGGTGCCCTCTGCTCCATTCTACCCCTTGCTTCACTAAACATTTCTTAACATCCACAGCAGTAGGGCACTGGCGTAATTCCTTCTCTGTTTTCCAACTCACTGGGGGGGGTCACTTAGGCTAAACACTGTGCAACTGGCCCCCATACCTGTTTGCTGGGCCAGCCTGGCACTCATTTGAGATCTTCCTGCTCCCCGCTATCCCTCTTCTAAAATGACATTTCTTATTGAGATCCTGTCCACGGCACCAGATGTTCTGCACTGGTGGGGGGTGGGTGAGAGGGGGGCGAAAGAGAGAGGGTGGGTGTGTGCGGATGGGGGGAGAGAGAGACAGTGTGCAGGGTTCTTTCTGGATCTCAATAAGAAAGGCCTGACAACAAATAGCATAATAAAAAAGCTGTTTTAATAAGATAGAATAAAAAGATGACTATAGATAGAGACTAAATCTTACATTCCTTCAGATGCTGGGATCCCTACAATCGTGCGGCATTGGACAGACCCTGGATGGATTTTTCCAGGGCATGCTGTCCTGATTTTGTTCGTGGAGAAGCTCCTCCTTTTATGGTCATTCAAGCTATTATGTGATTTTCTTACAAGAAAAGAAGAACTCTATTCATCATTTCTACTGTCAAACAGAAACGATGTTCTCATGAGAACTTCTTGCTTCACCTTTTGATAAAGGCAAGTCCATGCAGGTGGTGTAATCGCCAATACCAAGTGGGAGCTGCCTGCAGGCTCCTCTGATACAGTGAGCTGGCTGAGTTTGTCCTGCAGCCAAAGGATTTGTGCAGGCCTAAAGTCCTCGCTGTACGTGCAGCACAGCGCAGCGCAGCACAGCACGGGCCTGGGCCTACCCAGGTTAACTGTTACATGGATCACTAACTCCTCGATGTACATTGGTCTCCCGGTCAGGATCACTACATTCCACCCCTTGATCCACATACAGCTTACCTTTCCCAAAGATATTATAAGTTACAGATTATATTAATAACATTAAAGCTTCTCAAGTCCTAAATACAAGAACCAATAGAGCAGAAACGGCGTATTCAAGATCACTAACTCCTTCAATACAATGTCTTCCTCAAGGCTCCCAATACACATAGCATGAAGGTCATTCATGCCCTGCTAGCATTCTGTGGGGACCAAATATACCTACAAAGAAAGCAGCCATAAAACAGCTATGCCAGGATAACATTTGTTCAGTAGACAAAAGTTGGGTGAGGGATTACTTTAGCTTCTGCCCTCTTGTGGTTTGTCTTGCTACACCTCCTGTGACCTCTGACCAGGTCCTGCTGCTCTGGGTAAGGGCCAGGTTGATGGAACAGGGCTCAGTGTAAGTCATATCACACCCCTGGCCTGATCAGAGTGTCCCTTGGCCCAAAGAGCCATTCCTGTAGATGGGGAAAACAGCCTAGCAGAGAGGTGTTATCCCTTTACCAATGTTCAGAGGCAAGTCATTCTCTGTGAGATAAACACAACAGTAGTCTTAAATCTGCAGAGAAGATAGTGCATGCATGGGGGGGAGAGAAAGAGAGGGAAACCATCAGCAGGCAGGATCTGTGGCAGACTAGTCAACAATCACACAACTAAATTCCAGGAGCATGCATTTAGTGTGCCCAAATGCATGTTTCACTCTTACAATGACCATATACTCAATCAAAGATAAAAGTTCAGCATAGCCTGTAGCCATTAATTCCAAACTACAATGGGAAAGCCTCACCCCTGGGTGTACCCAAACCACTCCTGGGAAGAAAAAAAAACCAAACAACCCCCCCCCCCCAAGCATGAATTGTACTAGCAGCCAGCAATAACTGGAACCCAGATCTGTCAACAGATGCCAAGACAGGAATAGAATAGTTCAGTTGGAAGGGACCTACAATGGTCATCTAGTCCTGATGGTCATCTAGTCATCTAGCCTGACCACTTCAGGGCTGACCAAAAGTTAAAGCGTGTTATTAAGGGCATTGTCCAAATGCCTCTTAAACGCTGACAGGCTTGGGGCATCGACCACCTTCTAGGAAGCCTGTTCCAGTGTTTGACCACCCTCTCGGTAAAGAAATGCTTCCTAATGTCAAGTCCGAACCTCCCCTGATGCAGCTTTGAGCCATTCCCACGTGTCCTGTCACTGGATACCCGGGAGAAGAGATCGGCACCTCCCTCTCCACTTCCCCTCCTCAGGAAGCTGTAGATACGAGCAATGAGGTCGCCCCTCAGCCTCCTTTTCTCCAAACTAGACAAACCCAGAGTCCTCAGCCGCTCCTCATAGGACATGCCTTCCAGCCCTGTCACCGGCTTTGTTGCCCTCCTCTGGACGCATTTGAGTACCTTCACATCCTTCTTAAATTGTGGGGCCCAGAACTGCGCACAATACTCAAGGTGAGGCCGCACCAACGCTGAATACAGCGGGATAATCACCTCTTTTGACCGGCTGGTTATGCTGTGTTTGATGCCCCCCAGGATGCGGTTTGCCCTCTTGGCTGCCAGGGCACACTGCTGACTCCTATTGAGCCTGCTGTCGACCAGCACCCCCAGATCCCTTTCTGCAGGGCTGCTCTCCAGCCACTCCTCTCCCAGTCTATACTTGTGCCCGGCGTTACTCCGTCCCAGGTGCAGAATTTGGCATTCGGACTTGTTCAATTTCATCCCATTAATCATAGCCCAATGCTCCAATCTATCTCGATCCCTCTGCAAGGCCTCTTGTCCCTCGAGACAGTCAACAGCACCTCCCAGCTTGGTATCGTCAGCAAACTTGCTAATGGTGCATTCAACTCCTGCATCCAGATCATTGATAAAAGTATTGAACAGAACTGGCCCTAGGATTGAGCCCTGAGGAACACCGCTGGTGACTGACCGCCAGCCAGATGTAGCCCCATTCACTACGACCCTTTGAGCCCTGCCCTTCAGCCAGTTCTTCACCCAGCGCACTGTGAACCTGCTCATCCCACAGTTGGACAACTTGTCCAGAAGGATGCTGTGAGGGGCAGTATCAAAAAAAGCCTTACTAAAATCCAGAAAAACTCCATCCACCGCCTTCCCTTCATCCACTAGGCGGGTGACCTTATCATTGAAGGAGATCAAATTAGTTAGACAGGGCTTTCCCTTTGTGAACCCATGTTGACTGTGCCTGAGGATTGCATTGTTCTTTAAATGCCTTTCAGTAGTACCCAGTATGATCTTCTCCATAGTTTTTCCAGGAACTGAGGTTAGAGTGGATGGGTGGTCTGAGAGATGGGTAGGAAATTGGCTAACAGGCCACTCAGAGGGTGGTGATCAATAGTTTTTACTCAGCCTGGCAGCCTGTCACAAGTGGGGTCCCCCAGGGATGGATATTGGGCCCCACGCTGTTCAACAACGCCACAACAATTTACTCAACATTTTTTTGCCTCATTTTTTAATGGTAATCTCTCTTCCCACATCTCTCAAGCCCCTGAACCTCAAGGCATGGACTGGGGGAATGAAGTCCCTCCCATCGTAGGAGAAGATCAGGTTCGAGACCACCTGAGGAACCTGAACATGCACAAGTCCATGGGACCCGATGAGATGCATCCCAGGGTCCTGAGGGAACTGGCAGATGTAGTTGCCAAGCCACCCTCCATCATATTTGAAAAGTCATGGCAGTCAGGTGAAGTCCCCAGTGACTGGAAAAAGGGAAACATTGCATCCATTTTTAAAAAGGGTAGCAAGGAGGACCCTGGGAACTACCGACCTGTCAGCCTCACCTCTATGCCCGGTAAGATCATGGAGCAGATCCTCCTGGAAGTTATGCTGAAGCCATATGGAAGTCAGGGAGGTGATGAGAGACAGCCTACATGGCTTCACCAAGGGCAAATCATGCCTGACTAATCTAGTGGCCTTCTACGATGGAGGGACTGCATCAGCGGACAAGGGAAGAGCTACGGATGTCATCTACCTGGACTTCTGTAAGGCCTTTGATACAGTCTCCGACAACATTCTTGCTTCTGAACTGGAGAGATATGGATTTGAGGGATCGACTGTTAGATGGATAAGGAATTGGCAGGATGGCCATGTTCAAAAAGTTACAGTCAACAGTTCAATGTCCAAGTGGAAACCAGTAACAAATGGTGTCCCTCAAGGGTCCATACTGGGAACAATATTACTTAACAACTTCATCAATGACATAGAGAGTGGGATCGAGTGCACCCTCAGGAAGTTTGCAGACGACACCATGCTGAGGGGTGCAGTTGATTAGCTTGAGGGAAGGGATGCCATCCAGAGGGACCTGGACAGGCTTGAGGAGTGGGCCCATGTGAACCTCATGAGGTTCAACAAGGCCAAGTGCAAGGTCCTGCCCCTGGGTCGGGGCAATCCCCAATATCAATACAGGCTGGAGGATGAAAGGATTGAGAGCAGCCCTGTGGAGAAGGACTTGGGGATACTGGTGGATAAAAAATTGGACATGACCCGGCAATGTGCGCTCACAGCCCAGAAAGCCAACCATATCCTGGGCTGCATCAAAAGAAGCGTGGCCAGCAGGTCGAGGGAGGGGATTCTGCCCCTCTACTCCGCTCTGCTCTGGTGAGAACCCACCTGGAGTACTGCGTCCAGCTCTGGAGTCCCCAGTACAAGAAAGACATGGACCTGTTGGAACGGGTCCAGAGGAGGGCCATGAAAATGATCGGAGGGCTGGAACACCTCTCTTATGAGGAAAGGCTGAGAGAGTTGGGGTTGTTCAGCCTGGAGAAGAGAAGGCTCTGGGGAGACCTTATTGTGGCCTTTCAATACTTAAAGGGGGCTTATAAGAAAGATGAAGAGAGACTTTTTACCAGGGCCTGCAGTGACAGGACAAGGGGCAATGGTTTTAAACTGAAAGAGGGTAGGTTTAGATTGGACATAAGGAAGAAATTTTTTACGATGAGGGTAGTGAGACACTGGAGCAGGTTGCCCAAAGAAGTTGTGGATGCCCCATCGTTGGAAGTGTTCAAGGTCAGGTTGGATGGGGCTTTGAGTAACCTGATCTAGTGAAAGATGTCCCTACCCATGGCAGGGGGTTGGACTAGATGACCTTTAGAGGTCCCTTCCAACCCAAACCATTCTATGATTCTATGATTCTATAAATGATCTGATTTATGGGATTGAAAGCATCCTCACAAAGTCTGCTGATGACACCAAACTGGGTGGTGAGGTGGACATCTCTGAAAGGAAAGCCATCTTACAGAGGGACCCGGACAGGTTGGAAGAGTGGGCTATCAAGAACAGTATGAAGTTTAACAAAGACGAGTGCAAAGTCCTGCACCTGGGACGGAGTAACCAAAGAACCCAGTACAGGCTAGGATCTGTGTGGCTGGGGAGCAGCCTTTTTGAAAGGGACCTGGGGGTCCTGGTGGACAACAAGCTGAACATGAGTCAGCAGTGCTCTGCTGCAGCAACAAAGGGAAATCAGATCCTGGGCTGCATCCATAGGGGCATTACTAGCAGAGATAAAGATGTGATCATCCTACTCTACTCAGCACTTGTCAGGCCGCACCTGGAGTACTGTGTCCAGTTCTGGTCCCCACAATTCAAAAAAAAGATGCAGACAGACTGGAGAGGGTCCAAAGGAGGACCACGAGGACGATCAGAGAGCTGGAGAACCTGCCCTATGAGAAAAGACTGAAGGAGGTGGGTCTTTTCTCCCTGGAGAAGAGAAGGCTCAGGGGAGACCTCATGACAGTATTCCAGTACTTAAAGGGCAGCTACAAATAGGATGGAGGCTCTCTCTTCACAAGAAGCCACATTGAGAAGACAAGGGGCAATGGGTACAAGTTGCACCAGGAGAGGTTTCATCTCGATATAAGAAAGAAATTTTTTACAGTGAGAACAATCATTCACTGGAAAAACCTCCCCAGGGACGTGGTAGATTCCCAATCGCTGGAGGTTTTCAAGATGCGATTGGATGGGGTGCTAGATAGTCTCATCTAGGCTCCCTTTCCCACGAAAGGTTGGACCAGATGAACTTTCGAGGTCCCTTCCAACCTGGGCTATTCTGTGATTCTATGATTCTATGATTCGGATTACCCAAAGATGTTCAAGATACTGAAGAGTCATTGCAACAAGGCAGAAAACATCTACCTCGCAGAAGAAGAAGGGGAAGGTGCCATTGTTTATTTCTTCCACAAATTGGCTATCAGAGAAGAGGGAAAAAGTGTAACTGTTAATTGTCTCCACAAGATGGATCCCAAAATACTGGGATGACAGCAATGCAGGGCCCAAATACCAGATTAGGCTCAAGGCCAGTGCTTTTATCATAGTTGTCCCAGGCAAAACACAAGCAAGTGCTACACAGCACAGCGAACTGCAAAAGCCAAAACTAGCCTTTTAACAAGCCTCAGATTTGATGTACAGCAAGAGAGGAACCATGGCACAGAGCAGGTAAGGGAACAAATAAACCAGTGTTGAGAGCAAAATAAGTCATCATCGTGACCAGCAACAGCTAAACAGGTATAATAACTATAAGTTCCCTCTGGCACGCTCCGGTCAAATCTGTTGTTATCTCAAACCCTTTGTGCTCCAAGTTGGGTGCCAAAAAGGAGTATTGGGGGTTAACCCCGGTAGGCAGCTAAGCTCCACAGTATACCTCCTCAAGTTGTCTCTCTGAGGAGAAAAGGGGAAAGGTGTAATTGCTGATTGTCTTCATGAGATGGTTCTCGGAGTACTGAAACAGCAATGTAGGGCCCAACTACCAGATTAGGCTCAAGGCAAGTACTTTTAGCACAGCTCTCCCACGCAAAGCAAAACAAAGTGATAAACAGCACAGCAAGCAGCAAAAAATGAAAACAGCCGTTAACAATTCTTGGAGTTTGATGTACAGAAAGAAAGGGATCAAGCACCTGATCAGGTGAGGGAACACATAAGTCAGCATCCAGAGTAAATAAGTCGGCATCACGACCAGCAACAGCAAGTAACAGCCTATCAAGTAACAACTTGGGGAAGAGTGGCTGGAAAGCTGCCTGGCGGGAAAGGACCTGGGGGTGTTGGTCCACAGTTGGCTGAATATGAGCCGGCAGTGTGCCCAGGCGGCCAAGAAGGCCAATAGCATCCTGGCTTGTATCAGTATTTCTGATTGTCCTCCTGTGGCCAGCAGGACTAGGGAAGTGATCGTCCCTTTGTACTCGGCACTGGTGAGGCTGCACCTCGACTACTGTGTTCAGTTTTGGGCCCCGCACTACAAGAAGGACATTGAGGTGCTGGGGCGCAGCCAAAGAAGAGCAACGAAGCTGGTGAAGGGTCTAGAGAACAAGTCTCATGAGGAGCGGCTGAGGGAACTGGGGTTGTTTAGCCTGGAGAACAGGAGGCTGAGGGGAGACCTTATCGCGCTCTACAACTACCTGAAAGGAGGCTGTAGCGAGGTGGGTGTCGGTCTCTTCTCCCAAGTAACAAGCGATAGGACAAGAGGAAACGGCCTCAAGTTGCACCGGGGGAGGTTTAGATTGGATATTAGGAAAAATGTCTTCACGGAAAGGGTTATCAAGCACTGGAACAGGCTGCCCAGGGAAGTGGTTGAGTCACCATCCCTGGAGGTATTTAGAAGACGTGTAGATGTGGTGCTTAGGGACATGGTTTAGTGGTGGACTTGGCAGTGTTAGGTTAATGGTTGGACTCGATGATCTTAAGGGTCTTTTCCAACCTAAATGATTCTATGATTCTATGATTCTAACTCAGCTAAACAGGTATAAGGGCTAAAAGTTCAATCTAGCACACTCCAGTCAATGAAGATGTTGAACAGGCCTGGACCCAGTATTGACCCCTGGGGTACACCGCTACTTATTGGCCTCCAACTAGACTTTGTTCCCCTGATCATCACCCTCTGTGCCCAGCCGTTCAGACAGTTTTCACCCCACCTCACTGTCTCCTCATAGAGCCCGTACTTCAACAGCTTCTCTATGAGGATCTTATGGGAGACAGTGCCAAAAGCCTTCCTGAAGGCTAGGCAGACAATATCCACTGCTCTCCCCTCATCTACCAGGCCAGTCATTTCATCATAGAACATTATCAGGTTGGTGCTTGTCAGAGTCCAATACTCTCTGACCAGTTTTTTTTTAGATATTCCACACTTGGAGAGTGTAATGTTTAATATCAAATTTACTTATTTAATGATAGTTGATGTTACACAGGATTTCTGATTTAGCAGAGTGATACAAAATATATTGCATAACACAATACAAATGTAAGTTATACTTAGAAAAATATATATAACAATTGCAATAAAGAGTTAATCACAATACCAGTGTTATTCCCATTACCGGTCTCTATAATATGCTCACCGTCACAACACTGGGCATCCCCAGTCGCCAGGAAGGAATCCATGGGTTGAAGCCACTTCAAGCCCGTTGCTGTCTTTGAAATTCTTTTGCTAGTTGTCAAGTTTTTATACTCTATGTTGGGCTGAGCCATGTATTCACTTCCCTCATGGTGGTCTGGCTAACTCAGGGAGACATTTACACTCTTTTTATGAACTCAGGGAGAAACATTTACACCACCAGTTGATCCACTCAACTGACATATAGCTGTTTATCCAAAAAAAAGGCCAACCTTTGGTCCCCTTTGTGTTGAGATAAAGTCAGCTTTCTTTGCAACAGCTGTGGGCAGTCACACCCTGCATTATTCCCGGAGTTTCATGGGCACATCACCCTTGCCCATCTCCTCTGAGTCTTCTTCCATTGTAGGGGTTTACTGGTCAGTCACAGTGCTGGAGAAGTCAAGGAAGACAAGTATATGAGGAGCTTTACCTATTGTGAAATGTATCGTTCATGATTGCATTGAAGACGAGGCGGTTACCCACAATGGACAGTCCCCAGAATTTAAACATAAAAGAAAGCAGAAGAGACACAGAGTAAAATATATAGTCTTGTAAAGGCTAATTAATTCTCACTGCTTGTTATTACCTTCTTTTGGAACCAGACCATGAATCCCTTACCTACAGAGTAGCCACTTACTTCTCAGAGTTTCATTAATTTCTGTATGACTGCATGGGGAGTAGGATATTGCTCAGTATGTAAAAATGCCAGATCATAAAGCCTTTAAACAACTAAAGAAACCTGAGCAGAAAAGTTCAGCACCAGAAAGTGTTCAAGCAAAGAAATGTCAATCTATTCTTTTTAATATTGATACTTTTCCGCCTCTTTATCAGATGTTTTCTGGTGGTGTTATGTGAAATAAGAATAGAAGACCACCAATAAAACTGCTAAATGCATAGATATTATTGTTTTGATTTGGTCTGGTTTTCTAAGCTACATGCAGTTACTGGTGCTGAGCTTGGAAACTCATCTTTGCACATACAAAGGGACAGCAAGATGTTGAACTGAGTACTTAATAGTTCAGAAACCCAGAATTGTTGGCCAAATTTCAAAAGATGAGGACAAAGTAGTATATCCAAATCTTAATACGTCTGTTCCCTTTGTCCTTCCAGGTGCATATTGCATAAACTCACCTGTCTTTTCTTATGTCAGACCTGATCCTGTACTGTATTCAATTACATGCAGTCAGGTTCAGCTGAGTTGTCCTACTGGATCTCTTTGAATTGCCTGTGAAATATGCTGTAGTCACCCTGGTTAGACTTTCCTGGTCTAATACAGATGTCCTGTGCCAGGCGAGCACCCCTTCCACAAATGGAATCACAGAATCACAGAATGGTTGAGGTGGGAAGGGACATCTGGAGGTCATCTGGTCCAAGCCCCCTGCTCAAGCAGGGCCACCTAGAGCCAGTTGCCCAGGACCGTGACCGGATGTTTTTTGAATATCTCCAAGGATGGAGATTCCACAATGTCCCTGGGCAACCTGTTCCAGTGCTCAGTCACCCTCACAGTCAAAAAGTGTTTCCTGATGTTCAGGCGGAACCTCCTGTGTTTCATTTTGTGCCCATTGCCTCTTGTCCTGTCACTGGGCACCACTGAAAAGAGCCTGGCTCAGTCTTCTTTACACCCTCCCTTCAGGTACTTATACACATTGATGAGATCCCCCCTGAGCCTTCTCTTCTCCAGGCTGAACAGTCCCAGCTCTCTCAGCCTTTCCTCATAGGAGAGATGCTCCAGGCCCTTCATCATCTTAGCGGCTGTTCGCTGGGCTCTCTCCAGCATGTCCATGTCTCTCTTGTACTGGGGAACCCAGGAACTGGCCACAGGACCCCAGGTGCAGCCTCACCAGCGCTGAGTAGAGGGGAAGGATCACCTCCCTCGACCTGCGGCAACACTCCTCCCAATGCAGCCCAGGATACCGTTAGCCTTCTTTGCGGCAAGGGCACACTGCTGGCTCATGTTCAACTTGTTGTCCACCAGGAACCCCAGGGCCTTTTCTGCCAAGCTGCTTCCCAGCTGGGGGGGCCCCAGCACGTACTGGTGCCTGGGGTTATTACTCCCCAGGGGCAGGACTTTGCCCTTCCCCTTGTTGAACTGCATGAGGTTCCTCTCAGCCCATTTCTCCAGCCTGTCAAGGTCCCTCTGGATGGCAGCATGACCCTCTGGCCTGTCAGCCACTGCTCCCACTTTTGTGTCACCAGCAAGCTTCCTGAGGGTACACTCTGCCCCATCATCCAGATCATTAATGAAGAGATTGAACACTATTGGTCCCAGTATTGACCCCTGGGGTACCCCGCTAGTCACTGGCCTCCAACTAGACTTTGTTTCCCCTGATCACCACCCTCTGGGCCCGGCCATTCAGCCAGTTTTCAATCCACCTCACTGTCTGCTCATCCAGCCCATACTTCAACAGCTTCTCTATGAGGATGCTATGGGAGACAGTGTCGAAAGCCTTCCTGAAGGCTAGGCAGACAATATCCACTGCTCTCCCCTCATCTACCAGGCCAGTCATTTCATCATAGAAGGTTATCCGGTTGGTCAAGCATGACTTCCCTTTGGTGAATCCATGCTGACTACTCCCGATCACCTTCTTGCCTTTCATGTGCCTGGAAACGGTTCCCAGGACTGGCTGCTCCATCACCTTCCCAGGGATCGAGGTGAGGCTGACTGGCCTGTATTTCCCTGGATCTTCCTTCTTGCCCTTCCTGAAGATAGGAGTGACATTTGCTTTCCTCCAGTCTTTGGGCACTTCTCCCAGTCGCCATGATCATTCAAAGATAATTGAGAATGGCTTTGCAATGACATCTGCCAGCTCCCTCAGTACTCGTGGGTGGATCCTTTCAGGGCCCATGGACTTATGTATGTCCAGTTTGCTTAAGTATTCCCAGAACTGATCCTCTTCCACCAAGGGTACATCTTCCTTGCTCCAGCCTTTGCCCCTGGTCTCTGGGGCCTGGGATTCCCAAAGGCCGGTCTTGCTAGTAAAGACTGAGGCATTTGGTACCTCAGCCTTTTCCATGTCCTGTGTCACCAGGTCCCCTACTCCATTCAGCAGCGGGCCCACATTTTCCCCAACCTTCCTTTTTCCACTTATGTACTTCTAGAAGCTCTTCTTGTTGCCTTTGATATCCCTGCCCAGATTCAGTTCCAGGTGGGCTTTGGCTTCCATAGCCTCATCCCTGTATGCTCGGACAATATCTCTGTATTTCTCCCAGGTTACCCATCCTTGCTTCCACCCTCTTTATGCTTCCTTTTTGTGTTTGAGTTTGGCCAGGAGCTCCTTGTTCATCCACGCAGGCCTCATGGGATCTTTGCCTGACTTCCTGCTCGTTGGGATGGACCGGTCTTGAGCTTGGAGGAGGTGACCCTTGAATATTAACCAGCTTTCTTGGGCCCTTCTTCCCTCCAGGGCCTTATCCCATGGCACTCTTCCAAGCAGATCCTTGAAAAGGCCAAATCCTGCTCTCCTGAAGTCCAGGGTTGTGAGCTTGCTTTTCACCCTCCTCCCTCCTTCCCCTCAGGATCCTGAACTCCACCATCTCATGGTCACTGCAGCCAAGGCTGCCTTTGATCTTCACATCCCCAATGAGCCCCTCCTTGTTGGTCAGTAGGAGGTCCAGCAGAACACCTCTCCTCGTTGGCTCCTCTGTCACTTGGGTGAGGAAGTTGTCATTGATGCTCTCCAGGAACCTCCCAGATTGCTTATGCCCTGCTGTGTTGTCCCTCCAGCAGATATTGGGGTGGTTAAAGTCCCGCAGGAGGACGAGGGCCTGCAAACGTGAGGCTGCTCCTAGCTGTCTGTAGAAGGCCTCATCCACTTGTTCTTCCTGGTCAGGCAGCAGACACCCACTACAATGTCACCCTTACCTGTCTTTAATCCTTACCCATAAGCTCTCAGTCAGCTCATCAGCCATCCCCAGGCAGAGCTCCATGCATTCCAGCTGTTCTCTCACATAAAGGGAAACTCCCCCTCCTCGTCTTCCCGTACTGTCTTTCCTAAAGAGCCTGTATCCATCCATTGCAACACTCCAGTCTTGGTAGCCATTCCACCATGTCTCCGTGATCCCAACAAGATCATAGCCCTGCAACTGTACACAGATTTCTAATTCCTCGTGTTTATTCCACATGCTGCATGCATTAGCGTACAGGCACTTTAGAGAGGCACCCCAGCATGCTGTTTTCCCAGAAAGGATTTTTGGGATTTCTCCATAACAGTGCCTTGTAGACACTTCCTTGCTTACATGCAAATGCTGGATGTGACCATGCTTAAGCCCCATTTTTTTGGTTTTGTGATCCTTTTCTGTCACATCACCCCAGGCCCTTTGCTCATCTATCCTGTCCATCACTCCCTCACAGGGCTCCTGGTATCTCTCTCTGTCCCCCATCATTCCTAGTTTAAAACCCTCCTTACCAGGTCAGCCCCAGCTCAGTCCCAGCTCAGCCATCCTACTGGCAAAGATACGTTTGCCCCACTTAGTGAGGTGGATCCCATCTCTACCAAGCAGATGCTGATCCTCAAACAGGGTCCCATGGTCATAGAAACCAAAACCCTGTTGCCAAGGCCAGTTCAGCAGCCAATTATTGACTTGTAATATCCTCCTCATGCCTTTTACCCTCACTGGCAGAATTGAGGAGAGCACCACCTGGGCCCCCATGCCCTTGACTACACCCCCAGAGCTCTGTCGTCACTCCAGAATCATACTTTGCTGAGGACTGTAGTCATCCCTCCATATTTCCAGTTCGGAGAATTCTGTGATTCTTAAAAGGGGCCAAAACTTTTTAGGCAATTAACAGAGCTTGAACTTCTAGTGATCTGCTTTGGCCCCAAAGGGCTAATATGATATTTTAATGCATTAATTATTTAGTAGCTGTAGAGATGTTCTGCTGCTTCTACTTTGGGGACTTGGTGCTTTGCACCAGGTGGTGCTGGTTTGTTATGATCCCAGTAAGAAAAGCACTCTGTAAAGTATCATTTAAAATGCTATTTATTAGAGCTAACACTATAAAGAAAGAAAGAATAATATAGATAATCTTACATCCCTTTAGATGCTGGGAACCCCGAGTTATGCAGCATCTAACGGGCCTCTGATCCACACACAGCATGCCGTGCAGACCCTGTCCATAGAAAGGGTTTCCCCATTTTGGTCATTCAAGCTATTATAGGCTTTTCTTAAAAGGAAACAACTCTATTCATCATTTTTACCGTCAAAACAGAAAGGATGTTCTCATGAGAACTGCTTGCTGCACTGGTAGATAAAGGCAAGGCCACGCAGGTGGCCGTAATCGCCGGTACCAAGTGGGAGCTGCCTGCAGGCTCCTCTGGTACAGTGAGCTGGCTGAGTTTGTCCTGCGGCCAAGGATTTGTGCAGCCCAACACAGGCCTGAAGGCCACTCTGTACGTGCGGCACAGCACAGCACAGGCCTGGGCCTACCCAGGTTAACCGTTATGTGGATCACTAACTCCTCGATGTACAATGGTCTCCCGGTCCGGATCACTACACTTAGTACAACCATTACTGGAATCCAGTGACTGTTCTGGTATCAGGAGGATGTTGGGAATGAAAATAAAATGGAAAGAGTTCAGGGAAGAGCCAAAGAGTGATTAAGAAATTTGAAAATATTTGAAAAAATAATTTTTTGAAAAAGAACTGATGGAGAGACATTAAAAAAAAGCGCTAGTAATTAAGTAGCTACATATAAAACAGATAATTAGTAGACATTAAACAATAAACTGATAAAGTCATAACAAAGGCCAATGATTCAAAATTGAAGACAAACAAGTGCAGACAAGAAGTAAGGTATGATTTTTATTTATTTTTAACTCAGAGATTGATTAACCTTTGGAAGTCCCTTAGCTTCTCAGGACCATATTCTCTCTGGATAGCTTTCAATTCAAGATGGATGCTTTTCTAATGGAGGTGTTTTCCTTCCAACACACCAGATTAGTTTAGGAAAACCCTGGATTATTTTTCAGAGGGCTAAAACTGATAATCATGAAAGTTCTGATCTTGAAAAATCTTCTCTTTCCCCTTCCCCTTCAATAGATGCATTATAAGCATCTATGAGAAAATGGTTTTTCTATCACCATGAGCACTAGGGAAGACCCTTAGTAAACTTCTATACCAAAAAAAAAGTATGTTCTATTGTTTTTAAGGCTGTACAGTGGTAAATGTTCACCGATGAAAGTGAAATACTTTTAGTGAAGACCTAGTGATACTGTGATACTGCAGTGCAATATGAACCACAGCATGGTATTTCTGGTAAAGTGTTCTTACAAAACCTTGCATATTGTAACTATGCCTTTGACTGGGATAATTAACATTCTCTGAATTTACACTGGTGGTGATGGTACAAATTTATTGTTAGTGCACATTGACATGTTCTGTGGGAAAAAAAACCTACCAACTGTTCATGATTTGTGGTCAGATTTGACATAGCTTTGATTAGAATCTTTATAGGTGGAGAAACATTCAGTTTAGACACTTTCAGAATGAATCTTTTTGAAGTTTTGTTTCAATACAATATGTTGTTTAGAAATCAATCTATTTTTTAAAGGAGAAAAAAATGTGAAAAACAAAACAGTCTTGTTTCCTGTTAAATAACGTGTCTTGTTCATTACCCACCCTATTTATTTAAAAGTTCTTTGTTTTGGTTGCTGAACTAAAAATGTCATGTTTTCTATGTCATTGATGAAGTTGTTAAGTAATATTGTTCCCAGTATGGACCCTTGAGGGACACCATTTGTTACTGGTTTCCACTTGGACATTGAACTGTTGACTGTAACTTTTTGAACATGGCCATCCTGCCAATTCCTTATCCATCTAACAGTCGATCCCTCAAATCCATATCTCTCCAGTTCAGAAGCAAGAATGTTGTCGGAGACTGTATCAAAGGCCTTACAGAAGTCCAGGTAGATGACATCCGTAGCTCTTCCCTTGTCCGCTGATGCAGTCCCTCCATCGTAGAAGGCCACTAGATTAGTCAGGCATGATTTGCCCTTGGTGAAGCCATGTAGGCTGTCTCTCATCACCTCCCTGACTTCCATATGGCTTCAGCATAACTTCCAGGAGGATCTGCTCCATGATCTTACCGGGCATAGAGGTGAGGCTGACAGGTCGGTAGTTCCCAGGGTCCTCCTTGCTACCCTTTTTAAAAATGGATGCAATGTTTCCCTTTTTCCAGTCACTGGGGACTTCACCTGACTGCCATGACTTTTCAAATATGATGGAGGGTGGCTTGGCAACTACATCTGCCAGTTCCCTCAGGACCCTGGGATGCATCTCATCGGGTCCCATGGACTTGTGCATGTTCAGGTTCCTCAGGTGGTCTCGAACCTGATCTTCTCCTACGATGGGAGGGACTTCATTCCCCCAGTCCATGCCTTGAGGTTCAGGGGCTTGAGAGATGTGGGAAGAGAGATTGCCAGTGAAAACGGAAGCAAAAATGTTGTTGAGTACCTCAGCCCTCTCCATGTCCATTGTCACCAGTTCTCCTGTTTTGTAGTCGGTTTTAATACTCCTCAGGCTGCCCCTGGCAGTATCATTGGTCCCCACATGGAAGAACAGCAGGGGGTAATTGTCAGAGGGTCAGACAAGGTTCGGAAGTCCCTCCACAATATCCCAGATGTGAGCCCCCAGCAAGCAGCAAATCGCTCTAGTTGATAGGTCAGGTCCACAGATGGGTGCCTCTGTCCGCCACAGCAGGGAGTCACCCATTTCAATGACTCAATGCTTCTTCCTGGTGGTCTTGCATGTTTTAGGGTCAGTTGGACCAGATCCTTTGCTTGAAGGCACAACTGGCTCCTCCTCAATTTTGAGGGTAGTAAACCCGTTTTGTATTTGTAAGCCTTTAGGTGAGGCAGGAGCCTTCCTCTTGGTGCCAGAAGTCACCAGCTTCCATCCTTCACCTTTTCCAGAGGTTGCAATTACCTTAATATTAGGGGTGGACACTGCCCACTCTTCTACTGAGGTTGGGGTCAGGGGCTCCTCAAGCTGCTGTGTCTCAGAGAAGATCCTGTCTACCTCCCTTTCATTGTCTCTGATGCTGCACAGCCGGCTCACTTCCTCCCTTAACTCCTCCACTTGGTGGCACACCTCCTCGAAGACAGCACACCTTCTGCAGGACAGAGGACCATCTCTCCTGGCATCAGAGAGAGGCCCCAGGCACTCCCTGCAGCCTGGGACTTGTAGGGCTGCATCCACCATCTGAAGCTCCGTCTGCATCAAAGCCTCTACCCTAGCAGGGACAGCTGTTCCAACACCTGCTGGGGAAACTGTTCTGTGGTGTGTCACCACCATATATGAGACTGTTACAGTGGTACTAATTCAACTGAGGCCAATTTCTTTGCACCCTTTTGCACAAACTGTTATCAGAGTTACCAGCTAAAATAATCCATTAATACGTTGCTGCCATATTTCAGATACTCATAAAGAGGAAGATGCAATTTCAACTGACCTTACTTGTGTGCAGAGTATTGAGCTTGTCCTCATACAAACCATCATGAAAACACTTTTGGTGGCCAGATCATGGCTTGGATGGAGACAATGGCTATTTCAGCAAGGTGCTTCTCTGCATCATAGTCTTTGTATGTGGTTCTGAGTGGATGTATACCTCCATGTTAATATTAAGGGCTTCACTGGGATTTATTTCTTTATGAAGACCTAAATCTTTGTGACACTTCTTCCTCCTAAGATTTCAGCAAGCCTTTGACCTATTCATATGGTACATTTCCTGCAACATGCTACACCAGTGCAGGGGTCAAATATTGTTCTCCCTCTCTTACACGTGCAAATCCTGAGGCAAAAGAGGCTATGTTATTTGCCTGAAACTCTCTGCAGAAAGTCAGCATCAGAAGTAGGAATAGAAACCAGGCCTCCTCATGGTTGGTGCAGTGTTCTAAAAGTCTTTAGGTCAAGATAAAACTGATACTGACCCTGTATCAATTGATATCTAAAAATAAAGAGACTTTTAAATAATAGTCTGCAGATCCTTATGCCAGAGGTAAGAATAAGTCATGCAAGAAGAATCAGAAGAAACAGGTTTGGTTCTGGTCTGTTGGTGTTGAAACAAAATGGATGTATAACCTTTGGCAAATCACTTAATCTTTCAGTCCCTCTGAGTCCCACATCCTGTGGGTTGTAATGTTTCTAGCAGTTTAAAAACCACAAAATATTTTTGCAACACTTCCTAGTATTGCTTGTTATTATGGCCCAGGGATATAGTAATTTCATTTCTCTTTCTCTGAAATCAAACCATTGCTTTTTTCCTTTCCTGTTTTTAGGCGCTATACAAAGCTTATTTGTAAACAAGACTTGGGTTTCAGTTTGAATTCTCTTTGCATACCAAGTGACCTAATTCACTGCAGAGATGTTAGATATGTTTTTGGTTTTTAACTTTAATAATTAAATGAATTTTCCATTCATTATTCATGCCCTTTTGATTTGTAGCCAGTAGTTGTACTGATAACAACAGATTTTCTGTAGTGGTTGGATAAACAGCTCATTTGATTAACATTAGAATATACTGACCTTACCCTAGTGTGCAATTTCATTGACTTCAAAGGGATTGGTTCTGATTTCTGCTATAATTTGACCCAAAACATTTACCTGTTTTCATTTGATAAATTTGACCTAGTGAGAGTCACATTTAGGTTTAAAAAGAGAAAGGAAACAGCAAACCAGAGAGTGAAAATATTTTCTTTGGAACTATGCATGTCAAACGTTATTTGTCATATTGAAAATTTCAATAATAATCATTGATGACAGAGGCTGGATGAAAACAGATTCTGTAGTTTATGCATGAGAAATAGCTAGTTTCACTATGGACCTTTTGTGAGGCCAGTCACAATTAGATCTGACATTTGAAGGTGACAGTTAAGAGTTGCTATGGCCATAGACTTTGATGGAAGAATGAAAAAGGATGGGTAACTCTTGAAAAATAAATTTCTAAGGGTATTTTAAAGGTTACTTCCCCTCCCCCTCACACCCACACATACTTTTTTAGCTGGACAGTAATTGACCATCTAACAGATATCAACAAATCCATTTGAATATTCGTTTGAACGGGATCTGTCCTTTCTGATGTTTTACACTACCAGTAAAAGTATTCAGGGCATAGTTTCCCAGGAAAAATATGATAATATTTAGGGCAAATTTCCCTTTTGTTCCTCTCTTATTTTCAGTAATGCCATGTTTGCATCTTTATTGTGAGATCACCATTTAGCATTTTAAATAAGAAGAGCAAATTATTCTTAATGAAATTACAAAGTCGTTTGAATGTATTAGTCTATTAAAAAGACGTACCAGTCAGTTAGCAACACATAACTGTATGCATTGACTATGCTTAGTACTGCTGAAGAAACTAAATCCCAATTCCGCAAACCCTTAAGCTGCATCTACACTGTAGATTTTCTTCTGGCATGTCTGTAAAGGTCAGAGACGCAGTGAGTTGTTGGAATTCCCAGTGTAAATGCCACAACACTGCAAAACTATTCACCAAGTGTGGCAAAGGTATCTTTGCCATTAGGATGGCTGACCTCATAAGGAGGGCTTTAAACAAAGAATGATGGGAGAGGGCAAGAGTAACCGGCAGCTCTGTGAGGGAGTGTCAGGGCCTTTGTTCAGAAAAGGAAGATTAAAGAAAATGTAACCCCCTGGTAAATAAGATAGGAGAACTGGTGACAATCAACAGGGAGAAGGCTGAAGTACTCAACATTTTTTTTGCCTCCATTTTCACTGGAAGCAGCCAGGAGAGAGGAGTGAGAATATGTAAGAGAAACAACTATGCAGATACCAGGGTCAGTGAAGAAGGAGGGGGAGGAGGTGCTCCAGGCGCCAGAGCAGAGATTCCCCTGCAGCCTGTGGTGAAGACCATGGTGATGCAGGTTGTCCCCCTGCAGCCCACGGAGGCCCGCGGTGGAGCAGATATTCACCCTTCATCCTGTGGAGGACCCCACACTGGAGCAGGTTTTCTGGCAGGACCTGTGGCCCTGGAGGAACCCATGCTGGAGCAGTCCGTTCCTGAAGGACTGCACCCTGTGGGAAGGACCCATGCTGGAGCAGTTCTTGAAGAACAACCCATGATGGAGAAGTTCGTGAAGGAGTGTCTCCCATGGGTGGGACCCCACATTGGAGCAGGAGAAGAGTGTGAGGAGGAAGGTGCAGCAGAGACGGTGTTATGAACTGACTGCAACCCCCATTCCCCATCCCCCTGCACCACTCAGGGGGAGGAGGTAGAAAATTCGGGAATGAAGTTGAGCCTGGGAAGAAGTGAGAGGTGGGGGAAAGGAGGTTTTTTTAGATTTGTTCTTATTTCTCATTATCCTGCTCTGTTTGATTGGCAGTAAATTAAATTAATTTCCCCAAGTTGTGTTGGTTTTACCCATGACAGTAATTGCTGAGTGATCTCCCTGTCCTTATCTCGACTCATGAGCCTTTCATTGTATTTTCTCCCCCTGTCCTGTTGAGGGGAAGTGAGAGCGGCTTGTTAGGCATCTGGCAGCCAGCCAAGGTCAACCCATCACACTTTGACAGCAGAGTACAGGCCACAGTTTTCTATCACGTGGTGGAGGGGTGTCCAGTACATCTGGAATCGGCTGCCCCAGGAGAGGAAGCACAGCCCCATCATTTTCCATGGGCTGATTCAGACTGCAATGGAACAGGGTGAAGCCCCTGAACACTTGCAATACATTGACGACATCATCATGTGGGGCAACAAGGCAGAATTGTTTGAGAAGGGGAAAAGAATAATTCAGATTCTTCTGAAAGCTGGTTTCACCATAAAAAGATGCAAGGTCAAAGGCCCTGCACAGGAGATCCAGTTCTTGGGAGTAAAATGGCAGGATGGACGTCGTCATGTCCCTATGGATGTAATCAACAAGATGGCAACTGTGTCCCCACCAGCTAACAAGAAAGAAACGCAAGCTTTCCTAGGCCTTGTGGGATTCTGGAGAATGCATATTCCAGGTTATAGTCAGCTTGTGAGCGCTCTCTATCGAGTGACCTGAAAGAAGAACTGTTTTGAGTGGGGCCCCGAGTAACAGCAAGTCTTTGAGCAGATCAGACAGGAGATAGCTTGTGCGGTAGCCCTTGGGCCTGTCCGGACAGGACCAGCTGTGCAAAATGTGCTCTACACTGCAGCTGGGGAGCATGGTCTCACCTGGAGCCTCTGGCAGAAAACACCAGGAGAAACCTCTAGGGTTTTGGAGCTGGGGGTATCAAGGATCAGAAGCCCACTATACCCTGACTGAAAAAGATATACTAGCAGCATGTGAAGTGGTTCGAGCAGCTTCAGAAGTTGATGGTACAGAAGCATATCATCTCCTCTTGGCACCGTGGTTGCCCATGCTACGCTGGATGTTCAAAGGAAACATCCCCTCAACACATCACACAACTGACACTACATGGAGTAAGTGGGTAGCGTTGATCATGCAACGGGCTCGAATGGGGAGCCAGAAGGCAGAGATTTTGGAGCATTGCCTGAGGAGGTGGCTCGTGCCCAAGAGGCACCACCATATAATGAGTTATCAGAAGATGAAAGGCATTATGCTTTGTTTACTGATGGATGCTGTAATGCTGTAGGAAACCATCAGAAGTGGAAAGCTGCTGTGTGGAGTCCCACACGACAAGTCGTTGAAGCCATTGAAGGAGAAGGAGAGTCAAGTCAGTTTGCAGAAGTGAAAGGCATCCAACTAGCCCTAGAGATTGCTGACCGAGAAAAGTGGCCAGTACTCTATCTCTCTACTGACCCATGGATGGTGGCAAATGCCCTGTGGCTACAGCAATGGTAGCAGCGCAGAGGTAAACCCATCTGGGCTGCTACATTGCGGCAAGACATTGCTGCGCAAGTAGAAAACATTGCTGTAAAGGTACGTCATGTAGATGCTCACCTGCCCAAAAGCCACGCCACTGAAGAACATCGAAAGAACGAACAGGTAGACCAGGCTGTCAAAATTGAAGTGGCTCAGGTGGACCTGGACTGGGATTGTAAGTGTGAGCTATTTGTAGCTCGATGGGCCCACGAAACATCAGGACATCTAGAGAGAGATGCAACATACAGATGGGCTCGTGATCAAGGGGTGGACCTGACCATGGAGGCCACCACACAGGTCACCCATGAATGTGAAACATGTGCTGTAATCAAACGAGCCACATGAGTAAAATCTCCCTGGAAGAGAGGGTGGTGGCTGGGTTTTCGATATGGCGAAGCCTGGCAAATTGACTATATTGGACCACTGCCATGAACCCGCAAAGGCAAGCGCTACATACTCACCATGGTGGAAGCTACTACCGGGTGGCTAGAAACATACCCTGTAAACCATGTGTCCTGGTTTCAGCAGGAATAGAGTTAATTTCCTTCCTAGTAGCTGGTACAGTGCTGTGGTTTGGATTTAGGGTGAGAACAATGTTGATAACACACGGATGTTGTAGTTGTTGCTAGGTAGTGCTTACACTAGTCAAGGACTTTTTAGTTTCCCATGCTCTACCGCCTGAGAAGGCTGGAGGTGCACAAGAAGCTGGGAGGGGGCACAGCCAGGACAGCTGACCCAAACTGGCCAAAGGGATATCCCATACCATGTGACGTCATGCTCAGTATATAAAACTGGGGGAAGAAGAAGGAAGGGGGGGACGTTTGGAGTGATGGCGTTTGTCTTCCCAAGTAACCATTACGCGTGATGGAGCCCTGCTTTCCTGGAGATGGCTGAACACCTGCCTGCTCATGTTCACTACTTCCCATGGGATTGTCTTCGCTCAAGGACTTGGGTGTACTTGGTAGGTAATGCAGAAGGATGGGGAGACACGGTGTGTACCTCAAGGAGGTTTAACCTTGGGGGAAAAATAATCTGTGATGTGAGTTGTATGTTGTAGGAAGTAATGTAGCAGGAACTACGTGAACTGATGAAGAGTGAGCTTTGCAAGGAATCGGGCAAGTGCAGCGATGACTCAAACCAAGCTTGTGTCCTGGGAAAGAAGGAACCAGGCAATCTTTAGATCATGTCCTACTGTCTACCTGTATAAAATGGTGCATTTGTACACTTTTTGGATGTGTGCAACAGTTATACAGACCTTGGCAATTTCCAAATCGGACCTGCTGTACTTAAGTATTGTGGTAGTCATGGAAGAATGGATAAATGTGCAATTAGATGAACATTTTTTTTCTCTGAAGAGCAAGAGTGTAGATACTTCACTATCGATTTAAGAGAGAGTTTCATACAGAACATAAAAAGACTCTAAGAGAATCTATTAACAAGTTGTCCCTTAAGCAGCATAAGATGGGTCTCCTGCAGATTTATGTCCCTATGTCCTGTCTTTTCCTTTCCCAATGACATTAATTCCAGTGTCCATCCCTCCTCTCTGTTCCTTTATTGTTTTGTCACTGGGCAAGGACAAGTGCATTGCCTGACTAGTCTGAAACTATGCACATGCTGATTTGCCAGTCAGGTATTGCTAACCAGAATATTTTAAAAACTTAATTCTGCTGTAGAGAAACTGATTTGGGTCTTTCTCCTTTACCCAGATACTAACTTTCACAGAACTTCTAGGGATTTTATCATCTCTGGTATTTCAATCTCTGTTTCTAAATTAAATTTGAAATGCTAAAAGTATGTGTGAGGTGGCATGGTGATACCAACAGACACATGAACAGTGAAACAGCGTAAACTTTGTTTCTGTGGGAAATGAAGGTGAGAACATATATTCATTCCTAGACACACTGCATCAAATAGTACATGATTCTGGCTTGGACATGCTAGGCCATAGAATGTGCCTCTGTCATAAAATAAATAGTGATGAACCTGAACTTATTTGGATTTATATACACCCTAAATGTTGTTTCAATGTGGAATTTTTGTGGTTAAATTTTCATTGAAGTTAAGCTCTCAGTGGCTTTTAGACATTTTACTGCATCTTTTTCTATTACATCTAAAAGTATATAAATAATTGTTGGAGATTTATAATGCAGGAAGTGATTTGCTATTATGAGTGGCATCACCACGTGAACACAAAATGTCTTTTCTGCAAGACAATAAAAATAAATATGCATGTGTACTGGTTTTGGCTAGGGTAGAGTTAATTTTCTTCATAGTAGCTTGTATGAGGCTATGATTTGGATTTGTGACCAAAACAGTGTTGATAACACATCCATGTTTTAGCTATTGCTGAGCAGTGCTTACACAGCATCAAGGCCTTTCCTGCTCCTCAGACTGCCCCACCAGGCTGGGGGTGCACAAGAAGTTGGGAGGGGACACAGCCAGGACAGCTGACCCCAACTGACCAAAGGGATATTCCATACCATGTGACGTCATGCTCAGCAATAAAAACTAGGGGGAAGAAGAAGGAAGGGGGGGACATTCAGAGTGATGGCGTTTGTCTTCCCAAGTAACCATTATGCGTGATGGAGCCCTGCTTTCCTGGAGATGGCTGAACACCTGCCTGCCGATGGGAAGCAGTGAATTAATTCCTTGTTTTGCTTTGCTTGCACGCGCGGCTTTTGCTTTCCCTATTAAACTGTCTTTATCTCAACCCACGAGTTTTCTCACTTGTACCCTTCCAATTCTCTTCCCATCCTTCTGGGGGGGAAATGAGCGAGCAGCTGTGTGGTGCTTAGCTGCTGGCTTGGAATTAAACCATGACAGCACCCAATATTAAAAATGGATTACTTTATTTAATATTAAATTGAAATGTGTTATTAAAGACTTCTTAAACTGTATATTTTTTGTACAACTTTTAAATGAGAACTCCATCCACTGTAGTCAAGCATAAATAATAGGCATGTTTGCACTTTCTCTGCTCTGAGCCTTCTGTGTAAAGCAACTGCTATGATAGTCTGCAGCTTGATAGCAATGAAGAGGTTAATTTTCTAGTTGATTTTAATTAGTTATGAGGAAAATGGAAAAAGACATTAATTTAGTGGCCTCAGAGGTTACCTGTAGTGTCTCTCTGATGATCACAGTTTTCCTGCTCTGCTTTATAATCAGGGAAACCCAAATTAATAATTTGCTGTTATTTAATTAGGGTTGTTCTGCGATCAGTCATGTAAGCACATAATCTAGCTATTGAAAGCATTTAATTCAGAAACTACTGGACTGTGTTTACTAGAAGGGAAATACTTATGGAAAAATACACATTTGTTTGTGATTCAGGGGTAATGATAGAAAAAGAGATTCTCATTTCTGGGAAGTTTAGTAAAATGTATCTCTACCTCTTTGTTTTCAGCAATATATTTTATGTTTTAGGCATATTTGAGCTACAGCAATATAGCCACACTGACACACCCTGCAGCAAAACTTGGATGGGAAATAAACAGTACACTGGATGATTTAAGTGCATAATTGTGGAATAGTTGCATGGACATTTTAGTTATGTTTCACCATAAGAGCTGAGTGGAGGAAAACGGTGTTTTACATAAATACATTGTATTGGCAATGTTTTGGTTTTACTGTGGCTAGGACTGAAAAACAAAACTCCCAGAATTTCCCTGAGAGGTTGTAAAGTTCTTAGTCCAGAGTACTGTGCAACCATGAAGCCATGGAGACTTCTGAGACAGTTCAAACGGCTGGTGAATATAGGACCTGGGATCCCAGAAGAGCAGACTTCCTAGCAACTCGTTAGTTGGGCTTGTTGAGCAGGAGAGTTTAAAACACAAACAAACAAAAATTTTGCCTCATTTCTGTGAGGTGTTTTCTTTTGCAAAATTAAAATGCTTTTGTGTTTTTGCCAGATTGTTTTATTCCAATGAAACACCAAACTTGGACGTCTTTGCTTAGGCAGCCCTGTTGAGATCTGATGGGCTTTTCATGTCACTGTGCTAAGCAAAATGTGTGTGGCAGTCTGTAACATACTGCCTTTACCAGCTTTATAGCATGGGAGATGTTTCTAAGTACTAGGCATTATTTTGTGACAGTTCTGTGTGGATACTGCCAGTTGGCAGGTACCAGCAGTTCAAATACCATCTTTTTCAGTCTCTCTCTTCTCAAAAGATCATTTGGCTCTTTTTCTATACACATTTTTCCTTTCAGTTATCTTGATCTTTCTGTCCTTTTTGTATTTAAAAATTACAAAAACCTGCAAGCAAAACACCTCTCTATTCATAGATCAATGTTACAAGCTCAAAATCCCTGAGAAATTTTGCATGAGCCTGTTTTAAGAAATGAAGATGCTGCTATGAAAAACAGTAGCAAGAAAATTTTAACAGAAAAATAGATTTTAACCTAGTTTCAGTACATGTTTTCCAAACTTCAGGGAGAAACTGTACTGGGTCTTTCTGGGATGGAGTTAACTTTCTTCATAGCAGCCCCTATGGTGCTGTGTTTTAGATTCGTGACTAAAACAGTGTTGATAACACACCAGTGTTTTAGCTATTGCTGAACAGTGCTTGCACAGCATCAAAGCTTTCTCTTTTTCTCATGCTGCCCCCCCGCAAGCGAATAGGCTGGGGAGGTTAGGAGGGGACACAGCCAGGACAGCTGAGCTGACTTGACCAAAGGGATATTCCATACCATATAACATCATGCTCAGCAATAAAACTGGGGTAGAGGAAGAAGGGGATGGTGGTTTTGTCTTCCAATTGGCTGTTGCTTGGAGAGTGGCTGGGCATCAGTTTGCTTGTGGAAGGTGTGAATGACTGCTTTTGCATATTTTTTTTTTCCCTCTTTCCTTCACCTATTAAACTGTCTTTATATCAACCCATGAGTTTTCTCACTTTTGCTCTTCCTATTCTTGCCCCTGCTGTGCTGGCAGGGAGGAGGGATGGTGGGGAGCGAGCAAGTGGCTGTGTAGGTGTTTGTGTGACGGATGCACTTGACCCCTTAACCAAACTAGTGGTAGTTTGGTACAGGCTCCAAAGGACGTAAAGGCCTGAGCCATAGCCGGGCCAAGAACTCCTCTAGTTCCAATTTGTTCTCTGAAAACCCACAAAGGAGCAGAGTGACCCAGTGAGCATTGATGCATATGAGCTTGGAACACCAATCACGTGATTGACACAATGAATAGCGGGTGGCTTTTCCAAGACTCATTTATCAAGGAACAAAGAATGTTGTGGGTACAAGGAGTCTCATGCATACCTTTTCCATTACATGCAATTTGACTACGAGCCAACCACTTTATCCCATAAATATGACAGCCTAAGTGAGCCTTCTTTGAGCTCTCCCTGCTAGGCAGTATGGCTGCATGGCGGTGATCTCCCCTTGAGCTGGGACACCTCTCAAGGTTGCTCCTCAAGGCAGAGAGACCTTTTACAAACGACATATCTCTGGTAAGCAACCGATATCGCGCATAACCTTGTAGTATGGTAACTTTGATTTTGTCTCGGTAACTTTGATTGCATGCTGAAATGATGCTAATGAAACATTACATAAATTTTTGCATACATAATCCCTTAGACATAAACTGTTGACCAAGTCTGAGACTAGATTTGGACCTAACCGCACCTAGACTCCTCTCTGAGGAGGAGTTTAGAAAGCAAGGGGGACCACTCTGAACCTCGTCACTCAACAGGAGGGTCCTCCTTACCCTTTTGTGTCCCCGGTCTCTGTGAATCATTCTAACTCCAGTGTAACTCAATATTCCTTTGTATGTTTCTTCCATGTAGTAATTGAGTGAACCTTGCCATCGAACTTTGTTAAGTCGAACTTTTACAGCATCATATTAAAACCACTTTTGCTAGTACCTTTGACGGTGATTCTTTAAGCGATCTAAATTACTCATTTTGTGACAGGCTGTTGGCCAGGGTCAACCTACAAAAGAAATCTATTAAGGTTTGGGTTCTGAAATACATTTAGTGACTGGCAGATTACTTTAAGATCACACAGATTCAGAGATGTTTTGAGATGAGAAAAGGCTATTATGACCTTTTATTCTGACCTCCATGGCTGTAAAACTTCATCTGCTGATTCTTGCATCTAGTCAAACTATTTGAGTTAGAGCATATATAAATGTCCTGGTTTCGGCAGGGACAGAGTTAATTTCCTTCCTAGTAGCAGGTACAGTGCTGTGTTTTGGATTTAGGATGAGAACAAAGTTGATAACGCACCGATGTTTTAGTTGTTGCTAGGTAATGCTTACACTAGCCAGGGACTTTTTAGTTTTCCATGCTCTACCGACTGAGAAGGCTGGAGGTGCCCAAGAAGCTGGGAGGGGGCACAGCCAAACTGGCCAAAGGGACATTCCATACCGTGTGACGTCATGCTCAGTACATAAACTGGGGAAAGCTGGCCGGGGGGGCCGCTGCTCGGGGACTGGCTGGGCATCGGTCGGCGGGTGGTGAGCAAGTGCACTGTGCATCACTTGTTTTGTGTATTATTACTATTATATTATTATTATTATTTTATTCCAATTATTAAACTGTTTTTATCTCAACCCACGAGTTTTTCTAACTTGTGCTCTTCCAATTCTCTCCCCCATCCCACCGGGGGAGGGGGGGAGTGAGCGAGCGGCTGCGTGGTGCTCAGTTGCCGACTGAGGTTAAACCACGACAGTCCTTTTTGGCGCCCAACGTGGGGCACGAAGGGTTTGAGATAATAACAGATTAACCGGAGTGTATTAAGGAATTTATATCTGTTAATAGTTGTGGGTCACAATGTTGGTTTCTCTGTTCTCGATATTGATTTGTCTAATCTGCATCATGCTCTTTTTTTTGCTGTACATGTTAAAGATTGGTGTTGGGTTTTGCAGTTTGCTGTGGTCTGCAGTGATTAGTGATGTTTCGCTTGTGAGGTTTGTTTTTAGAACATTGACCTTGACCTTAGTGTGGTATGTAAGTTTCGCAATGAAGCCGTTACTGTACCACGGATACCATTTCGTGGAGACAACTAGCAATTACAGTAACTTTTCTGAGAGTTTTTTTACGGAGGAAATACAGCATGGCAGTGTCACTACCTTCTTCTATGATGTTTCCTCCTTCATTACAGTAACTTTCCAGTATTTTGAACATCCTTGGGCAGTTAAGATACTTCTATTAATACTTCTTGGGAATATTGTTTTGGTTTTGTCTAAAGTTGGTAAGCAATTTAAGAATATCATCCAGAGATCTGCCCCAAGGCTGGATAGTCATGAGTGGCAGGGTGTGTGGGATAGGATGGGCAAGTACCTAGGCCAATGGGCACCCCCAGTGTTTTGGAACTTCACCCCTGAGCAAGTGCAGAATCCTGAAAAGTTAGTAGAATATTTGGACAAAGTATGCTGTCACCCTGGCAACTCCACAGAGATGCAGATCATTGCAACGTGCTGGGGCCTGGCCCATGCCTACCGAGCCCTGTTCAACGCCATTCAGTACCCTCAAAGGGAAGAGAAGGTCTCTGGATCTGACGGTAAAACGACACGCACTGCGGCCACTCAGACCCCGGCGACAGGCCCTGCAGCCACTCCGACCCCGGCGACAGGCCCTGAAGCCACTCAGACCCCGGTGACATGCTCTGCGGCTATTCAGACTCCGGCAACAGGCCCTGTGGCCACTCAGACCCCGGCGACATGCCCTGTGGCTGAACCAAAGAACCAGCCTGTGCCGGTATCAGTCGCCCATGTACACAAGAAGAAATCTTGGAAGTGGAAGTCGGCTCGTTTAGTAAGGGAGGAAGAAGCTTCTTCTAAAAGGGAGCCGGAGGAAGAAGTGGATGAGGCAGACTACCCTGGAGAAGGGCCATCACGAGAATAGGAGGAGGAGGGCTGGCAACTGCTCGGGGAGGAAGAAGAGGAAGAACTCATAAACGAGGCAGTGACCACCCGATCTCTATCCCTGAGTGAGCTGTGAGATATACGAAAAGATTTCAGCCGCCGTCCAGGCGAGCATGTTGTCACCTGGCTGCTCCGATGCTGGGAGAATGGGGCCAGTAGCCTGGAATTAGAGGGTAGGGAAGCCAAGCAGCTGGGATCCCTTTCTAGGGAAGGGGGCATTGACAAAGCGATTGGAAAAGGGACACGAGTCCTCAGCCTTTGGAGGCGACTCTTGTCAAGCGTGAAGGAAAGGTATCCCTTCAAGGAAGATGTCATATGTCGTCCAAGCAAGTGGGCCACCATGGAGAAGGGTATCCAGTTCCTGAGGGTATTAGCTGTGCTGGAGGTGATTTATGGTGACCTGAGAAATGAACAACTATCCAAAGATCCAGATGAAGTCAAGTGCACACGACCAATGTGGCGGAAGATTATAAGGAGCTCACCATCGTCATATGCCAACTCATTGGCAGTGATGACCTGGAAAGACGGAGAGGAACAAACAGTGGATGAATTGGCTGGTCAACTCCGGCAATACGAGGAAAGTCACTCTTCCTCCCTCGTCTCGGCTGTGGAGAAACTGTCCCGGGAGATCCAGCAACTCAGAGAGGATAGGTCCTACTCCTCACCTGTACGGACCAGTATCTCGGCTATTAGGAGTCAGCGTTCTTTTGCTCAAGAGAGAGAATATAAAGGGTACACACCACGGGGCACCCTATGGTTTTATCTGCGTGACCACGGAGAGGACATGAGGAAGTGGGATGGGAAACCTACCTCAGCCCTAGGGGCACGGGTACGTGAGTTGCAAGGGAAAACAATCACAGAAAGAGGTTCTTCCAGGAAAATTGCTGCTCCAGTTTCCAGCGGGCAGTTCCCTAGAGAGAGTAGAAGGGCCGATCTTACTCCTGATCTTAACGAAGAAACTTCTGACTCGTACGTACAAGAAATGAGAAATGAGTACTGTGATGAGGACTAGAGGGGCCCTGCCTCCAGCCAGGGGGAGGAAAGGGACAACCGGGTTTACTGGACTGTGTGGATTCGATGGTCTGGCACATCAGACCCACAGGAGTATAAGGCTCTAGTGGACGCCGGTGCACAGTGTGCCCTAATGCCATCAAGCTATATAGGGGCAGAACCCATCTGTATTTCTGGGGTGACGGGGGGATCCCAACAGCTAACTGTATTGGAAGCCGAAGTGAGTCTAACTGGGAATGGGTGGCAGAAGCACCCCATTGTGACTGGCCCAGAGGCTCCGTGCATCCTTGGCATAGACTACCTCAGGAGAGGGTATTTCAAGGACCCAAAAGGGTACCGGTGGGCTTTTGGTATAGCTGCCTTGGAGATGGAAGAAATTAAACAGCTGTCCACCTTGCCTGGTCTCTCGGAGGACCCCTCTGTTGTGGGGTTGCTGAAGGTCGAAGACCAACAGGTGCCAATCGCCACCACCACAGTGCACCGGCGACAATATCGCACCAACCGAGACTCCTTGATTCCCATTCATGAGCTGATTCGTCGACTGGAGAGCCAAGGAGTGATCAGCAAGACTCGCTCACCCTTTAACAGTCCCATATGGCCAGTGCGGAAGTCTAATGGAGAGTGGAGACTGACAGTAGACTATCGTGGCCTGAATGAAGTCATGCCGCCGCTGAGTGCTGCTGTGCCGGACATGCTAGAACTTCAATACGAACTGGAGTCAAAGGCAGCCAAGTGGTATGCCACAACTGATATCGCTAATGTGTTTTTCTCAATCCCTTTGGCAGCGGACTGCAGGCCACAGTTTGCTTTCACTTGGAGGGGCGTCCAGTACACCTGGAACCGACTGCCCCAGGGGTGGAAACACAGCCCCACCATTTGCCATGGACTGATCCAGACTGCGCTGGAACAGGGTGAGGCTCCAGAACATCTGCAATGCATTGACGACATCATCGTGTGGGGCAACACAGCAGGAGAAGTTTTTGAAAAAGGGAAGGAAATAGTCCAAATCCTGCTGAAGGCTGGTTTTGCCATAAAACAAAGTAAGGTCAAGGGACCTGCACAGGAGATCCAATTTTTAGGAATAAAATGGCAAGATGGACGTCGTCAGATCCCAATGGATGTGATCAACAAAATAACAGCCATGTCTCCACCAACCAGCAAAAAGGAAACACAAGCTTTCTTAGGCGTCGTGGGTTTTTGGAGAATGCATATTCCAAATTACAGTCTGATCGGAAACCCTCTCTATCAAGTGACCCGGAAGAAGAACGATTTCAAATGGGGCCCTGAGCAACAACAAGCTTTTGAACAAATTAAGGAGGAGACAGTTCACGCAGTAGCCCTGGGGCCAGTCCAGGCAGGACAAGATGTAAAAATGTGTTCTACACCGCCGCCGGGGAGAACGGCCCTACCTGGAGCCTCTGGCAGAAAGCACCAGGGGAGACTCGAGGTCGACCCCTAGCGTTTTGGAGTCGGGGATACAGAGGGTCCGAGGCCCGCTATACTCCAACTGAAAGAGAGATGTTGGCAGCATATGAAGGGGTTCGAGCTGCTTCGGAAGTGATCAGCACTGAAGCACAGCTCCTCCTGGCACCCCGACTGCCGGTGCTGGGCTGGATGTTCAGAGGGAGGGTCCCCTGTACACATCATGCAACTGATGCTACGTGGAGTAAGTGGGTCGCACTGATCGCACAACGGGCTCGAATAGGAAACCTCAGTCGCCCAGGAATCCTGGAAGTGATCATGGATTGGCCAGAGGGCAAAGATTTTGGAATATCGCCAGAGGAGGAGGTGACGCGTGCTGAGGAGGCCCCGATGTATAATGAACTATCAGAAAATGAGAAGCAATATGCCCTGTTCACTGATGGGTCCTGTCGCCTTGTGGGAAAGCATCGGAGGTGGAAAGCTGCTGTATGGAGTCCTATGCAACAAGTTGTAGAAACTGCTGCAGGAGAAGGTGAATCGAGCCAATTTGCAGAAGTAAAGGCCATCCAGCTGGCTTTAGGCATTGCTGACCGAGAAAAGTAGCCAGTGCTCTATCTCTATACTGACTCCTGGATGGTGGCAAATGCCCCGTGGGGGTGGTTGCAGCAATGGAAGCAGAGCAATTGGCAGCGCAGAGGCAAACCCATCTGGGCTGCCACATTGTGGCAAGATGTTGCTGCCCGGGTGGAGAACCTGGTTGTAAAAGTCTGTCACGTAGATGCTCACGTACCCAAGAGTCGGGCCACTGAAGAACATCAAAACAACCAGCAGGTGGATCAGGCTGCTAAGATTGAAGTGGCTCAGGGGGATCTGGACTGGCAACATAAAGGTGAGTTAGTTATAGCTCGGTGGGCCCATGACACCTCAGGCCACCAAGGAAGAGATGCAACATACAGATGGGCTCGTGATCGAGGGGTGGACTTGACCATGGACACTATTGCGCAGGTTACCCATGAATGCGAAACATGCGCTGCGATCAAGCAAGCCAAGCGGTTAAAGCCTCTCTGGTATGGAGGACGATGGCTGAAATATAAATATGGGGAGGCCTGGCAGATCGATTATATCACACTCCCACAAACCCGCCAAGGCAAGCGGTGGGTGGAGGCAACCACCGGATGGCTGGAAACATATCCCATGCCCCATTCCACTGCCCGGAACACTATCCTGGGCCTTGAAAAGCAAGTCCTATGGCGACATGGCACCCCAGAAAGAATTGAGTCAGACAACGGGACTCATTTCCGAAACAACCTCATAGACACCTGGGCCAAAGAGCACAGCATTGAGTGGGTATATCACATCCCCTGTCATGCACCAGCCTCCGGGAAAAAATGAACGATACAATGGACTGTTAAAGACTACACTGAGAGCAATGGGTGGCGGGACATTCAAACATTGGGGGACACATTTAGCAAAGGCCACCTGGTTAATCAACACGAGGGGATCTGCCAATCGAGCAGGCCCTGCCCAGTCAGAACTTTTATGTACTGTAGATGGGAATAAAGTCCCTGTAGTGCACATAAAAAATATGTTGGGGAAAACAGTTTGGGTTATTCCTGCCTCGGGCAAAGGCAAACCCATCCATGGGATTGCTTTTGCTCAAGGACCTGGGTGCGCTTGGTGGATAATGCGGAAGGATGGGGAAGTCCGATGTGTACCTCAAGGGGATTGGATTTTGGGTGAGAATAGCCAATGATCTGAATTATGTGCTGTTATTTGCTACATAATATTATATGCCATACTAATGATATTACAGTAAGAATCACCCAGACTAATGAAGAATAACTTCAATGAAACCAAGCAAAGCACAGTGATGATGGTACCAGAACTGACTTCAACATGAAACAATCCAACCCCACATACCACCTCCATCTTTCCTGCCCTGGAAGATTATTACGACAGATGGAGCCCGAAGTCATGGACTAAATGAACTCACTGAACATTTTAGAGGGATGGCACATAGACTAAGGGAATTATATCTGTGTGTGTATATATATATATATTAAAAAAAAAAGGGGGTGGTGATTAATGAAAATGTACTGGAAAATATGAGACAAGCATGACGCAGATGGTATAGAATAAGGGGTGGATATTGCCCAGGATTTGGCAGGGACAGAGTTAATTTCCTTCCTAGTAGCTGGTACAGTGTTTTGGATTTAGGATGAGAACAAAGTTGATAACGCACCGATGTTTTAGTTGTTGCTAAGTAGTGCTTACACTAGCCAAGGACTTTTCAGCTTCCCATGCTCTACCGACTGAGAAGGCTGGAGGTGCCCAAGAAGCTGGGAGGGGGCACAGCCAAACTGGCCAAAGGGATATTCCATACCATGTGACGTCATGCTCAGTACATAAACTGGGGAAAGCTGGCCGGGGGGGCCGCTGCTCGGGGACTGGCTGGGCATCGGTCGGCAGGTGGTGAGCAATTGCACTGTGCATCACTTGCTTTGTGTATTATTATTATTATATTTTTATTATTATTTTATTTCAATTATTAAACTGTTTTTATCTCAACCCACGAGTTTTTCTCACTTGTGCTCTTCCAATTCTCTCCCCCATCCCACTGGGGCAGGGGGGAGTGAGCGAGTGGCTGCGTGGTGCTCAGTTGCCGACTGAGGTTAAACCACGACAATAAATCACTAAGGATTTTCGATGATGGTAAATATGCCAGTTCCATCTTTAGTTTTTTCCATTGGTTAATAACTTTCAGTAAACATTCTTTTGCCAAATAAATGACAGAGAGCACTTATGGTGGAAAAATGAAGCTTAAACAGTTGGACTGAAACATTAAATGCTTTCTTTAAGCCCCTGCTAAGGCTTTGTTATTGTCCATGTGAAACTTCCTTTCTATTTTCACTGAATTGCCATAATCACAATTTCTTTCTTAATCTTAAATGCTTGAAACCTGTAATAGAACCAGCACCAAATGTTGTGAGTAAATTGCTTCATAAAAAAAAAAAGCACATTCTGGATGACTTTCTAAACAGCATGATGCAATTTCTCTCTCTCAGGAAGCCACCAGTTATCTTCTTCCATTACTAGAGTGTCCTGGTTTCGGCTGGGATAGAGTTAATTTTCTTCCTAGTACCTAGCATAGTGCTGTGTTTTGGATTTAAGATGAGAATAATGTTGATAACACACCGATGTTTGAGTTGTCGCTAAGTAGTGCTTACACTAGTCAAGGACTGTTCAGCTTCTCACACTGCCCTGCCAGTGAGAAGGCTGGAGGTGCACAAGAAGCTGTGAGGGGGCACAGCCAGGACAGCTGACCCAAACTGGCCAAAGGGCTATTACATACCATGTGGCGTCATACTCAATATATAAACTGGGGAAAGCTGTCTGGGGGAGGGGTGACTGCTGCTCGGGGACTGGCTGGGCCTCGGTCAGCAGGTGGTAAGCGATTGCATTGTACATCACTTATTTTGTATATTCTTTTATCATTTTTATTATTATTATTATTTTCCTTTCCTTTTCTGTCCTATTAAACTGTCTTTATCTCAACTGATGAATTTTACTTTTTTTTTTTTTTTCCTTTTCTTTCCCCCATCCCACTGTGGGGCGGGGGGAGTGAGCAAACGGCCCCTGGTAATATGGTTAGCATTACTAACGCCATTTGACCCTAGCTTTCTCAGGAGCTGACTAGAAATGGGAGATGTTTTTCAAAAGACTTAGTAATAAGACCATTTCTCTGGCATGATCTGACATTCACCCCTAAGGGCAAAATGTCACCATGACTGCTAGAGAACTGTGGACAACTTGGTATGTTTTAGTTCAAATTAATGATGGAAGAACCCAGGGATAGGGGAGAGTAGGATTTTTAATGGACAAAAGCATGTCTGAATGCTGTATATGGCACTTCAGGTATATATACACAGTGAAACCCTGCCATGTTAGAGATCTCTGAATAAATATGTGCGTAGCCGTGCACACTAAGCTGAGGTTCCGAAAGCAGTATGAACACATTAGCTCAGGGCTGCACGTGGTCTGCTTAGCCCAGCTACTCAGTCCTGGTGCATGGCTATAGTGATGAAGTTACATTGCATGAGGTGTGGGAATGAGCTCCAAGTACTAGTTTGGGGATTATTGGACTGCATGCCCTAGACATATCCGTACCTACAGTAGCAATGGGCACCTTGGTAGTGTCCTTTGTCTGCCCTTGTAGATGTGAAACGTGTTCTGCTGATACTGTTGAGATGTTTTAAGTGGCTGCTGCCTCCAGCAGCTCTGGGCCAAGAAATTCCTCCTGCCCAGATGCTGGAGCCCAGCACGGTGCACCCGGGGGCCTCCATCCCGGGCTGATGGATGTAGCTGCTGCTTTCCTGTTTGCAGGTTCAACCAATAGCGAAGCTGAGCACGTATCCCAGAGACACACACACACAGAGACATACAAACACACAGAGGACACTGACACAGCCGGCTGCACAGCCTGCCATGGACAAGGCACTGCATTCAACAGCACCTACATATAGAACTCACATAAAACCTAAACATAGACAGCCAAGTCCCCTTCCTCCTCTTGGGCTGGTAAGGATTGAAGTTCACTAGTGAAAGCACACACGCCCCTACTCTCTAGATTTACAAACACATGCACAACCCTCAAGTACCAGCATGGCCCCTCTGTCCGTCTGATACCCCTGCCCAGATCCTGAGCCCTCTTACCTGCTCCATGGGTCTCCTACTCACTGGCTAGTCCAGTTTGGTGCTTGCTAGCAAACAGACACATGCATTCACACAGTTGTCTCGCAGGCACTCCACACTCACAGATCCCCCTGAATATCAGCACAGACCCTCTGCCCGCCTGATACCTCGGCCCAGACCTGGGGCCTCCTACTTGCCAGCTAGTCCAGCTTGAAGCTTGCTAGTGAATTAGAAATGCACACACCCATGCACACCTGGTTTGGGGAAAATAAAAGCACTCACCCCACCCCCGCCCCAGCAGCCAGCACCAGGCACACAGGCTGTAACCTGTGGTCCCACTCCAGCCACACATGCTGAGCCCCTCACTCTCCTCACTCACACCGGTCCCCCCAGTAGCTGCACCCAGGACACACACTGGTCCTGCCTCAGTGACTGGAACTGAGACCCCCACTCATTCCAGTTAATGGCACCACAGGCCCGGGGCACCTACACCCCCAATCTGACTCCAGTTGCTGGCCCCATATCCACCCACACAGGTCTCGCCACTAGCTGGCACTTAGTTCTTACAGCACTCACACATGGGACAGAGAGTGAGATTACACAGATAGTCAAGAGAAGATTTAATGAGAAGATAGGACAGACTGCGGTGATCAGGCGCAGGGCTGGGTCAGACAAGCAGACGTTTTGCACACAACTGGCCCCTTTTATACCCCTTTCTATCTGATCCCCCCTTTGTTCCTCCCTGATCCCGTTCCCCTGCACATTCCTTCATCATTTTATATAGTTCCACCTTCCCACCCCTTCCCCCATCCCCTGCAATATCCTGGACCCTCAGGTTTGCATCCTTATCAGTTGCAAAGTCCCCATTTGCCTGCAGTTTCTTGATAGCCCCTCAATTAGTGTGACTTCTGGCCATTGTCTCTGTTATTGTTTGTTTGTCACGTCTGTGCCTCTGGATGTTTTGTTTATTGCCTCCCCCTTTTTGTTATCCCATTTTGACAAGGTCCTTGATCAGATAATCTTACTGAAATAAATGTTCTCACCTTCCACATACCCTTATCTATTAGTGTGACTGACCAGGTTTGGTTCTTGCTACTGCCTCCTTTATCATCTGTTGGTCAAGTTTGTATCTCTATGTTTTGTTCCTTGCTTCCCTCCTTTCTTTTTATCCCCTTTCGCATTGAAAAAGTCCTTTACCAGATGCCCTTAAGGGAGCTATGGTGGGTTGACCTTGGCTGGATGCCAGGTGCCTACCAAGCCGCTCTATCACTCCCCCTCCTCAAATGGACAGGGGGAGAAAAAAAAAAATGACAAAAGGCTCGTGGGTCGAGATAAGGACAGGGAGATCACTCAGCAATTACCGTCATGGGCAAAACAGACTCAACTCAGGGAAATTAATTTAAATTTATTGCCAATCAAAGGTCAGAGTAGGATAATGAGAAATAGAAACAAATCTTAAAACACTTTCCCCCCACCCCTCCCTTCTTCCTGGGCTTAACTTCACTCTGGATTTCTCTACCTCCTCCCCCCAAGTGGCTCAGGGGGACATGGAATGGGGGTTGTGATCAGTTCATCACACGTTGTCTCTGCTGCTTCTTGCTCCTCACACTCTTCCCCTGCTCCAGCGTGGGGTCCCTCCCACGGGAGACAGTCCTCCACAAACTTCTCCAATGTGAGTCTTCCCCCAGGCTGCAGTTCTTCATGAACTGTTCCAGCATGGGTCCTTTCCACGGGGTGCAGTCCTTCAGGAATAGACTGCTCCAGCGTGGGTCCCCTGTGGGGTCACAGGTCCTGCCAGAAGACCTGCTCCAGCGTGGGCTCCTCTCTCTCCATGGGGTCACAGGTCCTGCCAGGAGCCTGTTCCAGCACGGGCTCTCCACGGGGTCACAGCTTGCTTCAGGACACATCCACCTGCTCCGGTGTGGGGTCCTCCATGGGCTGCAGGTGGATATCTGCTCCACTGTGGACCTCTATGGGCTGCAGGGGGACAGCCTGCCTCACCATGGTCTTTACCACGGGCTGCAGGGGAATCTCTGCTCCGGTGCCTGGAGCACCTCCTCCCCCTCCTTCCCCGACCTTGGTGTCTGCAGAGTTGTTTCTCTCACATATTCTCTCACTCCTCTCTTCCGGCTGCTGTTGTGCAGCAGTTTTTCCCCCTTCTTAAATACGTTATCACAGAGGTGCTACCACCATCGCTGATTGGCTCAGCCTTGGCCAGCAGCGGGTCCGTCTTGGAGCTGGCTAGAACTGGCTCTGTGCAACATGGGGGCAGCTTCTGGGATCTTCTCACAGAAGCCACCCCTGTACCCCCCCCCACTAACAAAACCTTGCCACGCAAACCCAATACATGAGCAGATACTCTCTTCTTTTACATACCCTTACAGATACTACTCCCAGCTCAACAGCAACACAGACAGCACATTCACCAGAGCCTGTTTTGTTTTTTTTCTTTGGAGAAAAACTGGTGTTTTGAAAGGTTACTGTGAAACACTGAATATGTTTCAATATGCAAAAGAGAAGCAAAGGGACCGTAACTGTCTGCTATTTTTCCAAGCTGCTCAACACATGGAATAGCGGTGAGCACTGAGAAGATTTTACTCAGGGTGGCAATACATCCTAGACACTTGGATGACTAGTGCTGGAGCCTGGTCCCCATTACCTGGGACCTGAAAGCTGCAGGAAAAGACTGGAATAGGCCATGCTGGGCAGGTTTCTGTTGGATACAGAATATCAGCAAACATATTTGTTACTGCTGATTTTTGGTCCAGCTTGCTGCAGCCTAAGGCAACAGGCCAGAGGTGGTGCCTGAGGAAAACACCTGAGAAGTGACCTGGTGAACTCTCCAGGGCTAAGAAAGTCTGAGGTTTGGGATGACATAGTAAAGAAGTTTGCAAACCAGTCCTGGACAGAGAAGAGACAGCTCCCATACAGAGACACCAATGAGTTCCAGATGACAGGTCAAGTGGTGGACTTCAGAGACTGAAGCCATTTGCAGCTGCCTACTCTAGTTAACTATTGAACTTACCATGGTGTTGAATGCTGAAAAAGTAATGAGCACTTTGCAGCACCTGCCCTTCAGACTGACAGATTTTGGCTGTCTGGAAAGTCACTTGAGAGAAGTGCTTCTGTAAATAAAAATCAGGTGCTCATAGAAGACTGCGTAAATATGGCCATAAGTGTACATACAGGCTAGAATTAAGGATTTGTGCTTTTTGCATTATTCAAGTAATACTTTCCTTATGACCAGCCAAGAAAGAAAGGTTCAAAGCCTGGGTAAAGCTTGATGAGATGACAAAGGGAAAAGGGAAGCAGTCCCCACAAAGTGGTTGTCCTACTAAAGCTGCACTAAGACTAGATTCTGTCAGTGCAACCAGGCATCTAGAGAGACATTAGGTATCAGGCAGTGTTTTATTACACAAGGTATTTATACAGAGACATACAGAGGCGCCTTTCTGTCAAAATGGCAGCCATATTTACCATCATTAACAGTCATCAGCTGCAAGATCACTTCCTGCCAAACTGAGGTAACGGTGGTGGTACTTTAATGTCTTGACCTCTTTCCAGTTTCTTCTCACAGTCAACTAGATAGTTGACTCCATCAATGACAATCTGAACTAGTTCTACCTACAACAACAAGAAAAACAATAATAATAAAAGATTTAGGTAATGCTGTTAATAGAGGAAGGAAAAAAATGGTTTGTATGGCAAAGACAGCAAGTAAAGCCAGACCCAAGGATGGCCATAGAGACCTTGGCATAGAGATCACATATGCTGTGGCACAGGGAGTATGGGTCATGCACTGGTCCAGTGGAAGCCCATAGTAATTCCCTTCTCCCTACCCCTTCTCCTGTTCGTGCTGAGTTTGGCCTTCTGACAATAGAAATTTTCAAATAGGCCCCTAAAGGTATTTCCACCAAATTCTGCTCCTACACATATCCCTATATAAACAAACAGAAGTGCTTAAACAAAATGTTTAGGCATGAGTTGAGAGACCTATTTCAAATGTGACAACTCTGAGGGTACAAGATCCTCCCCAGACATTTGCTGAGAATTACAGCCTGGCACAGCCATGGGTTCCTATCTGCTGCGTTCTCAGCATTCACATATTAGGACAAAGAAACTGAAAAGGCGGTGCCATGGATGTTCAGAATCACCAGGCAGTTCTCTGAAGCAACAAATGCCAGTGTAAGTAAAGAGACTCTGGTATTTTGCCAACAGTATCTTGTGAGGTTTGGATTAATGCCTTTATCCAAATGCCTTTGGGCTTAAAAGCTATTGAACATTGGTCTGACATTTGGCAAATGACTGCAGAGACTATGTTTTGTCTTTGTCTTTCTTCTGGAGAAAGGAGGGGAGTTGTATTTTCTTGATGAATAGGAATGAGAGATATGAGTAGTACTAAAATGATTTGAAGAATCATGCAGAGCCCTCCCTTACTGTTTAGCATGCCTAAAGCATCTGTACATATGTGCTTACTTCTTGATGTTTTAGATTGTTGTTTTCCTATATTCTGTGAAACACAACAGCTTTATTCAATATACAGTCAGTACTGTAGAAGAAAGAATGCACTGCATCCAAATGGACACCAGTGAATCGCAGAGGATAATCCATTCTTACGTGTTCTGTACATCATCAACTGTAGAAACTAAAACTTATTCTATGATATTAAGATACTAGTGTAGTTTTGTGCTATTTAAGTTTAAAGCCATATAGTTATTTGTGTGTTTCTGAAAAAGCAAAAATTATGTTCTCCTATGAGAAAACAATGTTTTCTTAACAGGGACCATCAAAATTAACAAGAGGGAAAATTCTTTTGCTAGCGTGATAGTGTGTCTAATAATCCTACTTCACCTGAACCATGTTTTTCAGATTTTCATTTTGATACAGAAATATTAAAGAGCATTGTTTGCTCACTATGTAAAGTAACTAATAAAATAGGCAACCATGGGCTAACCTTTAAAGGCCTCAGTTCATCCAGGCATTTAAACACTTGCCAAAATATAAACCTTTAAATATGTGAGTTGATCTAGCAACACATTTAAGCACTTGTTTAAATATCTTGAAGAATCAGAGCCACAGGCAACATAGCCTCATGAAAGTAATACAGGGATATGGTCAGCTGAGCAGGCTTACTGAAGACTGTGCATCCTTAGGCATAACAATTAAAACCCATGAATATTTGAGATTAGATATAGAATATGTAAGCATTTACTACAAAAAGACAAGGAAGCCAAAAAGAAAAGGGTCAGTAATCTGTTCAGTTTATGGTTAAAAAACCAAAATAGCCCCCTGTACAGGAACCCTCAGAATGCTACATATACAAAAGAATTTAAGCAAAAGCAGGCCTGCCTTGTTCCTTTCTCTCCCCAGGCTTAAATCAAAATTATAACAACCAGAAAAATGTCATCCTGACTCTCTGGCAATTAATATTAACCATCTGAAGATCATAGGCAAAAAAAGAGTGAACAAAGGTACCATCAATCATGCATAAGTACAACTAAAGACTCTGACACTTCTTCAGCAGACAAAACTTCTCTTTTGGGGGTTTGAGGATTATAAATATTATCAGCCAGAACAAAAACAAAGTGACTTTTCGAACTTTCTAAAGAACTTGACACTGTGACACATTCAGCTGCATGGTCTTGCCTGTATCAAATACCTGACTACATGGAATGTCTTTATATTCCTTTTCCAGTTTACTACAGTCTTTGTTTGGGCTCCACATATGCACCTACCTAATCTACCTCTTGTAAAGGAGTTGCAGCATATCTGTGAATCCCAGGGTTCTGATACAGAAGTTTCTCCCTCAGCATTCCTTCACAATTTCTTACTACTGCATCTTTTTTGCCCTTCTGCATTTTTATTATGCTGCCCTGTGCTCACTGAACCTAAACCATAGGCCCTGTTTGGCATTTAACCCCTCTCATTTTCTGTACCAGTCTTTCCAGATTGCCAGCACACCTCTCAATGGCCCTAGAGCACAAACTGGCCCTTGCTCTGCTTGCTGACATTCCACTGTCACCAGGAAGGCATATGCTCCTCTCCTGGCAAATACTGGAAGGAATCCCCCAAGAGCCGTGTTTCCAGCTGCAGCTTCAGGAATAGTCATTATTGTAACATTATTGTAACACCCTCAAACAAAAATAATTTCATATTAAGTTTGCATTGACCAGTAACTGAAACAAAGGAAAAATGCAAACAATTTTATCCTGCGCCTTTAGGAATACAGTTCAGTTCTGTAAACACATTTATCACATAATGGAATTTATTTTATTATATATGGAAAAAATAAATACAATAATAAACATTTCTATCCCTTTGAGTTTATCTTGTCCTATTTAGAATTTAAAAACTACAAGGTAGGGATTATATCTTATCTAATGGCTTAATTCTTTGAATCCTCACTATATGAGGCACCACTGTCTTCAGTGGAGGTCTTCATATAAGCAAAATTTATAGGTTCAAGTCATCTGTCAGTAGAACTCATTAATTAATCATGCCATGTAATCCTTTTTATATTATTAGTGTTATTTTAGTATAAAGCACACATGGTGATGTTTCAGATATTAATAAATGCCTATATATTTAGGGCTAGATACAAAGGAAGTTAGCTACCTACTTGCCAGCATAAGCATCAAAATCCAAAATTTAAATTCTCCAAACCCCTGTCCAAATACACCTTGGCTATGAAGACATTTAAGAGGATGTCCAAATAAGAAAGGACAAAAGACCTGAATTTGCTCTGTCCTATAGGCAGAAAATGCAAGGTGAGCAAAAAAGGGAATCCAACTGGATGGATGTGAACCAGTTTTAATCTAGTTGCAGTCTAAGTGCATTAACCCAGGGTTCTATTTGTGTTATGAAATCCTGGCAAGAATCAGTCTGAACTCAGGTGCTGTGCTGCAGTAATAGGATGAAACTGCATACATACCTAAGCTGCTAAAGCCTCTCAGTGCTATGCTGGTCTGTATAAATATACCTTGACAATACACTCTATTTTGCAATAGAGTTTTAACTTGCAGCAGTCCCCAAGGTAATTAAAATTTTGCTGCTATGCAGGCAGGCAGCCTTTCAAATCCTGACCTATACAAGCAGGTTGGCATCTGAGACCAAACCCTGTTTTGTGTTGTTAGTAGAGTCCAGTGGTGTAAGAGTCCTCAGGAGACATCTATCCCACTAGGGCCTGACCAATTGACCATAACTGAGAGGTTAGAGCACTCACGTGGGAAGTGAAAGACATGTTTGACAGAAGATTTGAACCTATATTTCCTATCTACTAGAAAAGTGCTCGAATCACTGGGCTTACAGGGTCTTGCAAGTTTAATTTTTATCTCAGTTGTTCTTGACATGTCCAAGGATGAATACAGCCCTGATCTCAGTGAGGAAAGGGAAGCTGTATAGCTGTGCTACAGGATTTAGCATATGACTTGGAGTAAGGATTTGGCTCAGGTAGAGCTAATGGAAGTGGGCTACAACTATTTCACACTGCTGTTTTTTTCCCCATTCACCTGTAGATTTGCTCTTTGGAGCTGTTCTGCTTTATAAAATACTTAAATATTATACTGGAAAGAGGTCTGGGACCTGAGTCTTCCAGGAGAGCAACTTCACCATCTGTCACCCAACACTAAGGGGACACTACCAGACTGTAGGGTCATTTCCACTCTCTTTCTGGCTCAGCGAATATGCATTCAAACTGAAATAGCTTCAAAAGAAGCGTCTTAGCCTACAGCCCAACAGGGAGGGCTCAGACATGACAATTCAAATCTCTGCTCTGCAGAATGCAGAGGACTGATTTAAACCCAGTTCTCTTGCATCCTGTGCTTAGTGTGACATTGGACATGGTAAGATGGCACCAACTCATCCTCCTCCATTATTTTGGTGTGAAAGTCTTGATTTCAGTGCCTGATTCCCTGTGTGGGTTAGTCCTCAAATTCTGCTTCTTTCCTCAGCGTTTTGCACTGGGTACAGCAGGTACTTGCCCAATGTACAGTACCTAGCTCTGTTCCCAGTGTACAACTTCAGTGAACCCCATTCTTAGATACCTAACTCACGTCCAGCACTGTAGAGAGAACCTGGACACCTAGCTCATAGCTGTGTAGTCTAGCAGGTATTCAGGTATAAGAGTTCGTGCTGTGATGCTGAGAAACATCGTCCCAAAGGAATTCTGTTACCACAGCCAAATGTTCCCAGTACCTGCACACTTTCAACAAAAAGCCTCAGCACATGGTGTAAACAAGTCACATTTATGGAACTTGCTTTTTTTTTCATTGTCATATTTGGCAAACACTGCATGTACAGTAGTAATTTTTCATTGTGTAAGCCTTTCCATTAGATCAAATTCACCATGAGAAAAAACTGCCATAGCTCTAAAAAGTGACTCTAAAATCAGAGTGAACCCAAATGGAGGGAAAATTACTTATATCAGTGCAGATCTGAGTTTAAAAGCAAGGAAAAAATGAAACAGGTTACCTCTGATCGACCCATGCGGTCCAGGTTGGAGATATCATACACATCTGCTACAGCTGCTGTATCCACTCCACCAGTGCCACGCTTCTGCAGCCTCAGGTTCTCCAGGATTTTTGGAAACCTGGGATCCTAACAGAAGAAATAGGTTTGTGCATATTGCCTTTTGCCTTGCTTATTGTTATTATCCATTATTTAATAGCATCTCCAGAAAGACAGGCAGACACAGTTTCCTCTGTCTTTGGATTATAGCCTGTCTTGATGGCTGTCTGCTGAGTAGATTAATTTCCATAACAAATACAATAATTTGCAGAATAAAAGTATGCTCAATTAGTCATGCATTATGCCTGGGACCTAGTTGTTGCACATCATGCAAACATCCAATTGCTGTAAACTGTCATTTTTTATTTGTTCCTTTATAAATCAGATGAAGACCTGATTTATATCACTGGCCTTTTAAACAACTTACGTACCTTGCTAAGCTTTGGCAGCTTAACATGGACTCCAGCACGTAAACCAGTTCCCAGGTTGGAAGGACAAGTCAGAACGTATCCAAGACGTTCATTCCACATGAACTCCCAGCCTCGTTCTTTAATTAATCTTTCAACCTATGAAGGCAAAAAAAAGAGAAAGGAAAAAGAAAGAGCTGCATACAAATGTCTCATCTTCTGACACTTGTTTATAGCTGAAATTCTTTTCACCTTGTATCTATGTTGATGATGAACTTCGCTATTCACCAATGGAGGTGCATAAATATATACACAAGTAGAGTCTGGTTTGGCTCTGGTGTGAACCTTTGCATTCATCAGGCACCAAGTTCCCCAGTGAATATTACAAGGATTTCTTCATCATTTTCTCACTACCACTAACTTGAAGGCTCTTTGGCACTTTATCACATGGCCTTAGCCCATGAAGCCATATGTTTACATAATAATTATGGCTTTTACCTAGAATATAAATGATTTTCTAGCCTTGGTGCTTTTAGAGCAAGGTTGCAAAGCACAAGCCCAAATATCTCAAACACTGTGGAGCAAACAAAAGGACCCAAAGCCTAGTTTTATATAATTTTCAAGGTGATTCCATGATGCTAGGTGAAGGACACTTGATTTCTAAATGCTTAAATTTCACAGCCCTGCTTCCACTATAAAAAGACTACATAGCTTCTATATAATGCTTTTCATTAGTAGTTCTAAAACCCAATTACAAAGGAGACTGAAATCATTATCCTCAGAAATATCACAAAGGTCTATTGACCTTTGAATAAGCCACTATTCTGCCCACTCAGCTACACTTCCAAAACTTATTTCTGTGATCCTAATACAATTTCAGTTCAGTAAATTCACTGCCAGAAGAGAATCAGATACATATGCCAGCTCAGGTTCACAAGACCTCTGCAATATAGGCAAATAATTCCATTCTGCAGAGGGATACAAAATAATGGACTCTCCTGACATCATTTCTATATTGTATGAGGACACCAAAATTGCTGGTAAGAAACTAGACCTGATTTCCTGCCTCAGACACCTGCTCTGGTCACAGTTCCCAAAGCTATCTGATCACTTATCATGGCAAGGTCCATAGGTCCACTTCTGTTGAACAAGAGCTAAGCACAGTAGCAGAGGCAAACCTGGAAACATCCACAAGCTATGTCACTTACGCCACAATCCTGTACATTATTCAATCTCATGGGTATGCCCGAGAAGCATACCAGATCCCAGTGAACCACCCAGATGCCAAAGAAGCATCCATTAGGCGCTTTTGTTTTTCCATGTTCCCAAACTCACTACATATTCAAAATTTCTTAGAGATGCTCTGAACTTACCTTCTTCTGGTTTTCAGGGACCACTTCCACAATCAGAGATTATAGTTCCCTGCTCTCCCTACTTTGCCTTGTTTTTTTTTTTCAGGCCAGGGCCTGTGCTGGTGGCTTTGAAGTGATATGGGAGTGCACAGTTGTATGAGCTCTACAGCAGTTGGGGATTCCCTGAGACAGGGGAGTCTCTAGAAAGCCAGAGAAGCTGGAGTGAAAGCTGTTTTGCCAGAGTGAGAGGAATGAAGCAAGTGGTCCAAGGAACAAAAGCAGTATGATGGATATAAATACTGTTCCTCTACAGTGCAGATGAATTGAGCATGTTAAGGACCCCAATGGGGAGAAATAATTGTTTTATGCAGCCTGAGTATTCTTATAGTCTTGGAGACAATTTGAACCCAGTTTCAACCTTACATAACTTATCCTCTGGGATATTGTGTACCATGGCAATCCATCCAGGAATGATGTGGACAAGAATAGTGGAGAATAAGAGTTCTGACACATCACCTATCCCGCTCTGCCTTTTTTGCTAGTATTGCTTGTGGGAATCCTTTTTTCTCTGTTAAAGCAACTTTTTCTTTGCCTGTACTGCTCTGTACGCAGGCCTGCATTGGGCCCAGAGCCAACTTGCCGTCATACCTGGATTGTCTAGACAAAACTGTTTTAACCCACATATCATTCTGAGGGCTTTTTTTTCTTTATGAATAGCTAGACCAGAATAAAATCCAGGAGCCCTGGCTATCAGTCCTTAGTATTCTAGTCACAAAACTCAGTATGTCCCCAAAGTTGGCAGTGAGCTCAGGAGTCCTATGTCCTGTGTACAACCTCAGCAACATCCAGTCCACTCCCAGAATCAGGGATGAGAACCAGTAAGCTAGTCTTCCAAAATAAAATGCTTTATTTATGAACTCCTACAGCCTGCAGACATGAAGTGGCAAAGAAGAAATATTTCTTTAGCCAGCCAGTGCTGAAGATTGTAATATAAAAGCTAAAATGACATTTTATCTATTTTCCCCTACAACTCAGCTAACAATTTGTTTCCTTTTTTAACTGCCATTAATGTGGGTTGCTATTTGAACTGGTGTTACTTTATTTTGTTGCTTCTGGAGATGTCAGTTCAGTGTTAATCACACTAAGTAGTGCTGACAACAGCCCAACAATAAACAAACAGGCATAATAAATTCATTGAGCTACTACCTCTTTCAAACCACGGCAAAATCTTTCAAACACCCGTTTCATGTTGCCACCCTTTTCCATGGAGATCACCCTGGTGTGGTCCTCTTCATTAATCCAGATAAGAAATGTCTTGTCATTGTTATGCCTGGTTGAGAGAAAAATGAGTAGCTTTAAAGCACAAGATAAGCCCTGAAAAATAACTCTGAGTATCCTTAGTTTTATCACAATCTTTCAGGACTTTCAGCCTATCAGTACTTAAAGGGGGCTTATAAAAAAGATGGCGGCAGACTTTTTAGCAGGGCCTGTTGCGACAGGACAAGGGGGAATGACTTTAAACTGAAAGAGGGTAGGTTTAGATTGGACATAAGGAAGAAATTTTTTACGCTGAGGGTGGTGAAACACTGGCACAGGTTGCCCAGAGAGGTGGTGGATGCCCCATCCCTGGAAACATTCCAGGTCAGGTTGGATGGGGCTCTGAGCAACCTGATCTAGTTGCAGATGTCCCTGCCCACGGCAGGGGGGTTGGACTAGATGACCTTTAGAGGTCCCTTCCAACCCAAACTATTCTATGATTCTATGATTCTATGACTGTGAAGAGGTTAAGCACTGCAAAATAACATTGCTCTGCACAGTTAAGGACATGAGCTACTTTCACAGCTTGATCCCCCATGCCAGTGGAATTATGCAGGTTTCTCAGGTCACAGTGAGAAGAGCATTTTTCTCTGATCACATCATGCTGCCCCGAAGCTGAGCTATGAAGAACATGTCTTCAAACATGAACACAGTTGGGAGGTACAGCTGCTAAGGGAACAGGCAAAGGGAGAAGCCAAATTCTGCATCTTCACTCCTCGGAGATGATTTTTATTGTTCTTAGAAAATTGTGCAGTTAGAAAAAAACTAACTGGGGGGCCCAGCCATATGACCTTACTTAATTGTATTGTCTTCTAAATCAAATCCCAGTGCCCTTCATATCACTTAGTAACACTGGATTGCCACATCAGTCAAATTATATGTCTGAGGAAAACAGCTACATGTTGCTTCCAGACACTGCATTAAAGATGCTGGCTTGTCAATCAAGAGAAAAATGCCTAAAGAGAAGTTATCTATTCTTGCTTCAGACAGATCAGTCATGACTAGATTTATAAAGTGCTAGGTCAAACCTGAGGTCACTTTTCCTTGCTTTTCTCCATTTTTTCTGTCTTTTACAACAGTCTTTCTACAGAATGTAGAAGGTGATTGATAAGATTAGACTTGTTCATACAAATAATGGAATATTACCAAGTTTGAAACACATGAAATTTGAAACTTCACTGAGAGCCTAACTTGCAGCTTGTCTTTTACTGCAACTCATTTTTCACACTTGGAGTTTGCCAATGCAAAACCAAACAGGTGCAGACATCCTGTGGCCTGACATTAGAGTTGCAGAGAGGTCAGGTTATCTCATTTTCAGTCACGTACAAATATTCAGGGTAGGATTTTCCAAAGAGATTGATGTTGGCCTGACTCAGCTCTCCCTTTAATTAAATGAGTCTTCCCATTGCTTTAAGGAATGCAGAGTGAGACAACACTGAGGAAAAAAATCTGTTCTATGGCAATACTGGATCGTGTTCAGAAGTATATCCAGTATTATTCTGATAAGTTAAACCTGCTTTGTCAGGGAGCAGGCACTGTGAAACCTGATCAAAAGCCTGTTGGAAATCTGTGAGGATTTTTTATTTCAGTGATCTTCCGATTAGTTCCCCAGTGCCTATTTAAATCTGAGGAAGAGATTTGTTCTAGGAAAATGAAAAATCTGAGGCATTCTGTTCATTGTCTCTACAACCAAACAGAAAAAGCACCAACAATGTAAATACTATCCAGGGATCTCCTGAATAAAACAGATCTGATTTTGGCTTGTCTTACATGTGAAATATCAGGCAGAAAGAAAAAAAAAGAGTTAGTGTGATTGGAAAATATTTCAGTGAGCCAGATTTGGAAAACCTACCCTTTTTTTACAAGAAATTGTTGTCTAAAAGAGTACAAATTATGACATCGTCTCTGAAAGACTGGAACCTGCCTAGGGCAAGGAGATAGGATAGAAGGCTTCTCAGAATCCCTTTTAGCCTAATTTTCCGGAATTATAACATCTGCTAATCCCTAGAAATATACCAGGATAGATGCAGATGCTAGGCACTGCACAGTTGCCTCCATCATGTGATAGGGGGTGTGTGCACTGTACTGGGGGCTATTATCCCTTTCTCTAAAAATATTCTATTTGAGCACAAAAAATATCAAGGTTATAAAAGAAGAAACAGACCTAAAACAAAAAGGAAATTCAACTGTTTCTGTATCTACTCTTTGTCCAGTTTATTTGGAAAGAAAGGATTACTTTCAGCTTGGGGAATTAAAATAACATTCTGTGTATCAAAAGTGTGTGTGGGGGAATTTACAGTGCAATATCTTGCAACTGTATTGCCAATGGTTCCTAGCTGATAGTGTTGCTATAACCCAGTTTTAGGCTGTATTTGTAACCTCACTCTGCTGATTTCATGGTGATTCACTGACTCTTTCTCAAATCAAATTTTTGTCTTGAAATAGGAAAAACAGATATAAAAAACCCATAGAAGGAGCCATGCTTATGATGCTACGTTGTGTTGATGATATTAATGACTGTTTATATAGAATCAGAGAATCACAGAATCATTTAAGTTGGAAAAGACCCTTAAGATCATCAAGTCATCCATTAACCTAACACTGCCAAGTCCACCACTAAACCATGTCCCTAAGCACCACATCTACACGTCTTCTAAATACCTCCAGGGATGGTGACTCAACCACTTCCCTGGGCAGCCTGTTCCAGTGCTTGATAACCCTTTCCGTGAAGACATTTTTCCTAATATCCAATCTAAACCTCCCCCGCCGCAACTTGAGGCCGTTTCCTCTCGTCCTATCGCTTGTTACTTGGGAGAAGAGACCGACACCCACCTCGCTACAGCCTCCTTTCAGGTAGTTGTAGAGCGCGATAAGGTCTCCCCTCAGCCTCCTGTTCTCCAGGCTAAACAACCCCAGTTCCCTCAGCCGCTCCTCATGAGACTTGTTCTCTAGACCCTTCACCAGCCTCGTTGCTCTTCTTTGGCTGCGCCCCAGCACCTCAATGTCTTTCCTGTAGTGCGGGGCCCAAAACTGAACACAGTAGTCGAGGTGCAGCCTCACCAGGGCCGAATACAAGGGGACGATCACTTCCCTAGTCCTGCTGGCCACAGGAGGACAATCAGAAATACTGATACAAGCCAGGATGCTATTGGCCTTCTTGGCCGCCCGGGCGCACTGCCGGCTCATGTTCAGCCGGCTGTCGACCAACACCCCCAGGTCCTTCTCTGCTGGGCAGCTTTCCAGCCACTCTTCCCCAAGCCTGTAGCGCTGCATGGGGTTGTTGTGGTCCAAGTGCAGGACCCGGCACTTGGCCTTGTTGAATCTCATACAGTTGGCCTCGGCCCATCGATCCAGCCTGTCCAGGTCCCTCTGCAGAGCCTTCCTACCCTCGAGCAGATCAACACTCCCACCCAACTTGGTGTCGTCTGCAAACTTACTGAGGGTGCACTCGATCCCCTCGTCCAGGTCATTGATAAAGATATTGAACAGAACTGGCCCCAAAACTGAGCCCTGGGGAACACCACTTGTGACCGGCCACCAAATGGATTTAACTCCATTCACCACAACTCTCTGGGCCCGGCCATCCAGCCAGTTTTTTACCCAGCGAAGAGTACGCCCATCCAAGCCATGAGCCGCCAGCTTCTCCAGGAGAATGCTGTGGGAAACGGTGTCAAAGGCTTTACTAAAGTCCAGGTAAACAACATCCACAGCCTTTCCCTCATCCACTAAGCAGGTCACCTGGTCATAGAAGGAGATCAGGTTGGTCAAGCAGGTCCTGCCTTTCATAAACCCATGCTGACTGGGCCTGATCACTCCTTAGCCCTTCTTTTATTGTTAATGTATTTATAGAAACATTTTTAATTGTCTTTTACGGCAGTAGCCAAATTAAGTTCTAGTTGGGCTTTGGCCCTTCTAATTTTCTCCCTGCATAACCTCACAACATCCTTGTAGTCCTCCTGAGTTGCCTGCCCCTTCTTCCAAAGGTCATAAATCCTCTTTTCTTTCCTGAGTTCCAGCCAAAGCTCTCTGTTCAGCCAGGCCAGTCTTCTTCCCCGCCGGCTCATCTTTCAGCACATGGGGATGGCCTGCTCCTGCGCCTTTAAGATTTCCTTCTTGAAGAATGTCTAGCCTTCCTGGACTCCTTTGCCCTTCAGGACTGCCTCCCAAGGGACTCTGTCAACCAGGCCCCTAAACAGACCAATGTCTGCCCTCCGGAAGTCCAAGGGAGCAGTTCTGCTGACCCCCCTCCTTACTTCTCCAAGAATCGAAAACTCTATCATTTCATAGTCGCTAAGCCCAAGACGGCCATCACATCACCCACAAGTCCTCTGTTTGCAAACAACAGGTCCAGCAGGGCGCCTTCCCTAGTTGGCTCCCTCACCAGCTGTGTCAGGAAGTTGTCTTCCACACACTCCAGGAACCTCCTAGACTGTTTCTTCTCCGCTGTATTGTATTTCCAGCAGACATCTGGGAAGTTGAAGTCCCCCACGAGAACAAGGGCTAGCGATCGTGAGACTTCTCCCAGCTGTTTATAAGAATACTTCGCCTGCCTCTTCATCCTGGTTGGGTGGTCTACAACAGACTCCCAGCAGGATATCTGCCTTGTTGGCCTTTCCCCTGATTCTTACCCATAAACACTCAACCCTATTGTCACCATCATTAAGGGCTAGCCAGTCAAAACACTCCCTAACATACAGGGCTACCCCACCGCCTCTCCTTCCTTGCCTATCCCTTCTGAAGTGTTTATAGCCATCCATTGCAGCACTCCAGTTGTGTGAGTCATCCCACCATGTTTCTGTGATGGCAACTATACCATAGTTTTCCAGCTGCACAATGGCTTCCAGCTCCTCCTGTTTCTTGCCCATGCTGCGTGCATTGGTGTAGATGCACCTGAGTTGGGCTATTGATCCTGCCACCTTTTTTGGGGGAGAAGCCTTAATTCCTATGTGACTGTTTTCAAGCGCTTCCATGGTTTCTAACACTTCAACAACCCTTGCATCTTTGCTGCGTCTTTGCCTATATGAATATAAAGGTCTTAAATTTTTTAAATTTTTTTTTTAATTAATCATTTAAAACTGAAAAAAAAATTAGAAAACAAACTGAACATGCTGTGAGTATCACTGCAGAATGACTGTGGGGTTAGGACAAGCAAGGAGACTTGTAATACAGTCTTTTAAACATGACACAAGCTTCTACGTGTCACACAACATACCAGATTCCTCTGGCATCTGGCCAGTCACGTGCCATCCCAGCACATGTTAGCAAAGGGGATACCGGCTTATCAAAGAGAAAATGATCCTGGATACCAAAATGGGACCACAGAGAGAGAGACAAACAGAGAAAGAGAAAAAACAAAACAAAATTGAAGTTTATTCAGGGAAGCAGTATAACACTGTCTTATGCATTTAATATGGAGGTAATCTATACAAGTAAATCACATAGCATGGCTTGTGAACCTGGTTCCTTCCTGACTGAAAACTAAAAGCACTTTACCCAGGTGAATTTCTTAGAGGGCAGGTTCTTGTAGATTCTCACTGACACTGGTAATATGACTTAAGTTTTGCCAAAAAACTTTTTTGAATTGTAGAGAGGAAGTGGAGGTGGGGACTTAAAAAAACATACACACAACAGAGGGGATTGTGGAGGGACTTAACCACTATAACCAGAGATGTGCATCTGCGTACAGACACATTTCAGGGTAGGAGAAGGCAATGAGTCCTTAAAGATAGCAAAATATCCAATGCTAGATCTGAAAAGAGATTTCTCCAGCATAGAGATTTAGCAGTTTGAGTATGAATCAAGGTAGGAATTAAATCGGTGCTAAGCTTGATCTTTTGGAATCACAGACTTGTTCTATTCCTCAATTCAGTGAGGAATCAGAGATTCAATTTCTGATTTAATAAATGTATCACTTGGTGTGCCACAGACTTGCCACATTCCAAATAATTTTGTTTTCACTTGGCTGTTTTTTTCCCAAGCAAATAAGTATTGATTTTCATGTGTGTGCTGAAAAAGTATTAGTTCTTAATTCTTTAAATGCTTTCATATCAAATGTTGTGGGTTTTTTCTTAGGATTTAATTGAGAATAGGGAGGCAAGCTATCCAGAATAAATATGACAAGGTAGACAAGTTGATAAGCTTTACCTTTTTTCCCCCTCAATTGAGAAATTTAAGCCTTCATCTTTGAATGCCCTGTGATGGGCATGATGCAGCCCGAACACCAACCATACAGAAAAAAAATGAGAGAGTTCTCTCTGCTCATCATAGGGACACAACATTTATTTCCTCAATTTGCTCCACTCTACATTTTTGTTTCAGAGAAAAAATCCTCCTTTTGCAAGAAATCAGCCAAGCACTATTAGTTTCCCTTACATGCCTATGGCCCAAATATGCAAAGTACTGAATGCCTCCTGTATTGAATGCTATTCAACTCTCACTGATTTGAGTTTACAGAAATCAAATGGTGCTTATTAATGGTTGGCAGAAAGCCTGACACCTTAGAGGTTCAAGATCCTAAAATACTGAAGGAAGTAAGCAATGATATGTTAAAGATGGAATCTGAGGTTGCAACATTCAATGCCCTGATTTTCGTAAATTTGCATTACTGTGAAAACAAACAAAACAAGGCAAAATGCTGAATCAGTGAAGCCTATTCCACTTCCCAAAGAACTTAACCGGTAAGCCATGAAGGAATTATGTTCTCAGTGCTCGTATTTTGACCTGTGCTTCATGAAGAGCTCTCTACTGCTGAAGAAGGCAATGAAATAAAACCTAAGATAGGTAATCAATACCTTGTCAATAATCATATTGCCAAGGACATTCAATGAAAAAAGTTACTGACCTTACATAAATTCTTAACTCCTGGTTAATCCAGAGTGTGACACCTAGTTGCAAGGTTATAAATAGTTATGTGGCGAAGCCACCGAGGCGAAGGGCTCCGGAGCGGAGGATCGCGACGGGGGACCCTTCCTGAAGCGGCAAAAAACCGCGGCCAAACCCGCGAAAGGCAAAAGCGCTGGGAGCGAGAGGGAGCCCCAGCCCCGCCATTCCCCGAGCCGGAGGAGGGCGTTCCTGACGAGCGGCAGCTCTGACTCAGCGTGGGCGGGGACAAGAGGGGCGGCAGCCAAACCCCCTCACTTACAAGAGCAGCTCCAGGGAGCACGAGCGACCCGGAGCGCGGCGAACAGGGCGGGCAAACAGGACGTGGCGCGTCAGAAGGGCGTGGCGCGGCAGTTTGCGCGGCAGTTTGTGCAGGCAGGGCGTGCAGGGAAGGCGAGCGGACAGGGCACAGCCCCGCTCCCGGCTCCAGAGGCCAACTCAACTGGTAATCGTCGGCTTCCGAGAAGAGGACCGGCTATGGTTTCCACTCGGCCGAAAGCCGTCGCCAGAAGGAATGTGGCGACCCAGACGGAGCTCACACGCAAGCATACAGCTGTCCAGGTCTCTGGCTGCAGGGAGTGCATGAGCCTGTCAGCTGTGCCGGAGGGCGGCAGAGACACCACCTGTGTGCGGTGTGACCAGGTGGATGATCTGCTCGGCCTGGTGGCAGAGCTGAAGGAGGAGGTGGAAAGGTTGAGGAGTATCCGGGAGTGTGAGAGGGAGATAGATTGGTGGAGCTGCACCCTACCGTCCCTGAGGCAGAGGCAGCAGAAGGAGGCTCCGCGAGAAGCAGAGGATCCCCTGCCTTCTTGCCACCAGGTAGAAAGAGGGGACCTAAGCGACGGGGGGGGATGGAAACGGGTCCCTGATCGGCGTGCCAGGCGAACCCCTGCCCGGCCTCCCTCACCTTCCCGGTTGCCTTTACACAACAGATATGGGGCCCTGGAACTTGAGGGCGAGGCAAGCGAGGATGTAGACGAAGGTCCATCCGGGGGGTCGCCTAGGGTGAGGCAGTCAGCCCCACGCATTACGACTGCCTCTGCTAAGAAAAAAAGGAGGGTAATTGTCATAGGCGATTCCCTTCTGAGGGGAACAGAGGGCCCGATATGCCGACCGGACCCGTCCCACAGGGAAGTCTGCTGCCTCCCTGGGGCCCGGGTCAGAGACATCACTAGGAAGCTCCCTGGTTTGGTACGGCCTTCTGATTACTACCCGCTGCTGGTTATACAGGCTGGCAGTGATGAGGTTGCGGAGAGAAGTCCTGCAGCGATCAAAAGGGACTTCAGGGCACTGGGGCGACTGGTTCAAGGATCGGGAGCACAGGTAGTGTTTTCCTCTATCCCTACAGTGGCAGGGAAGGATACTGAAAGGAGCAGGAAAACACACCTGATCAACGCGTGGCTCAGGGGCTGGTGCCGTCGGAGGAATTTTGGCTTTTTTGATCATGGGGAGGTTTACATGGCACCGGGCCTGCTGGTGACAGACGGAGTCCAGCTGTCTCACAGGGGAAAAAGGATCATGGCTCATGAATTGGCAGGGCTCATTGAGAGGGCTTTAAACTAGGTTCGAAGGGGGAAGGGGATAAAACCAGGCTCGCTAGAGATGAGCCGAGGGGTGGCGTGCCGATGCCGGGGGCGAAATCGATAGCCCAGCTCAAGTGCATATACACCAATGCACGCAGCATGGGCGGCAAGCAGGAGGAGCTGGAAGCCATTGTGCAGCGGGAGAGATATGACTTAGTCGCCCTCACAGAAACATGGTGGGGTGACTCTCACGACTGGAGTGCTGCAATGGATGGCTACAGACTCTTCAGAAGGGACAGGCAAGGAAGGAGAGGCGGTGGGGTGGCCCTGTATGTTAGGGAGTGTTTTGATTGTATAGAGCTCAACGATTGTGATGATGGTACGGTTGAGTGTCTATGGGTAAGGATGAGGGGGAAGGCCAACGAGGCAGATATCCTGCTGGGAGTCTGTTATAGACCACCCAACCAGGATGAAGAGGCAGATGAAGCGTTCTACAAGCGGCTGGCAGAAGTTTCTCAATCGCTAGCCCTTGTTCTCGTGGGGGATTTCAACTTCCCGGATGTCTGCTGGAAATACAACACGGCAGAGAGGAAGCAGTCTAGGAGATTCCTGGAGTGTGTGGAAGACAACTTCCTGACACAGCTGGTAAGTGAGCCTACCAGGGGAGGTGCCTCGCTCGACCTGCTGTTTACAAACAGAGAAGGACTGGTGGGAGATGTGGTGGTCGGAGGCCGTCTTGGGCTTAGCGACCATGAAATGATAGGATTCTCGCTTCTTGGTGAAGTAAGGAGGGGGGCCAGCAAAACCGCAACCATGGACTTCCGGAGGGCGGACATTGGCCTGTTCAGGACGCTGGTTGAGAGAGTTCCGTGGGAGACAGTCCTGAAGGGCAAAGGGGTCCAGGAAGGCTGGACGATCTTCAAGAAGGAAGTCTTAAAGGCGCAGGAGCAGGCTGTCCCTGTACGCCGTAAGAAGAACGGGCGGGGA